>NC_056725.1:570563756-570588756 GCF_019279795.1 Protopterus annectens
CACAGAGCCCTGCATATTGTACACATGCAACAATTTATCCTATAAACTGGGCAAGCTCAGGTAATCTGTGGTCCACACCTATTAACCCCACTCGTACATGTTACTGCATTTCTACATAGGATTGTGGGGGGGGGCACACCTGACAACTGTAAACATTTGCTATGACTTTACTGGTATTTCAGGTACTCTGTTGGCTTCCATTTTGTGTTGTATTCTGATCTATCATGCAGACTAGAGGCATATCAGTAGAGTATAGGTCTAAGCTTTTATTGACCTACATTTCAGTTTCAGATTTCATACCCTGCAGAACTAACATACAACTGTCTGACCTGTTGTAGTCTGTCTGTGTATGTCTGGAGGGGGGCTATTCTCCATTGCCATTAATTGGAGGCCTTAGCACAGCCTTTCTTTATGGTAATCTACACCTGTTCTGCTGGCTGAGGCTGTTGTTGGGTATGTGAACCTCACTGACATGCATGTGTGTGTCCTATGGACACACATTTGGGTCAACACATGTACTGCAGTGGGATTTGTCACCTTGTCTCATACTGCCTACTTTGTTGACACCAGTATTTGTTATGGATTCCATACTGCCCATATAGGTTTCCACTATCTACTGCCATCCCATTCAGCCACCTGATTCCCTTGCATGCTCACATCCATACCAGAGCTACAACTAGCAAAACATACAGCAATTGATAGGAAGAGTGAGTTACTTGTGGCTGTGCCAGCATTGAGGATGGTGCTGGAGGGCTGACTATGTCAGATGCACATAGTACACTCCCTATACATGGTAAAGCACAGGTAGTGTCATGTTTGGCATCCTTTTTACTGCATGTGCAAGTCAGAGAGAGGTCTCATTCCCTGGGTTCCTATCATGTCAGTGTATGTGCTGTGCGTTCCCTCTTTACCAAAGCCTGGGCATACTGGGCATGCCTCCTGCCTACATGGGCAGCTCAGGTTGTTCCTCCTCCGAGTCACTCTGTGCCTGTGCTGGCCTTGACAATGGTGGGGGGCTCTGTGGCCCTGCCCCGTGCTGTTCCTGCTGCAGCTGTTTCTGCAGGATCATATTGTGTAGCATGGCACATACAATGAAAATTTGTGTACATGTAGCTGGAGAGTACTGCAAGGCTCCTCCTGTTATGTCCAGGGACTGGAACCGTGACTTGAGCATCCCAAACACATGCTCTATTATGATTCTCATTTGTGCGTGTGCCTCATTATGGAGTTCTTGTTCGGGCATGTGTGCATTTCTGATGGGTGCCATCAGCCACAACTCCAGTGCGTAACCAGCATCCCCCACTAGGTGGCCATATGGGATGTCCTCACTGGCAAATCACTGGTACAGCTGTGTCATTTGCCAGATGTGGGAGGCGTGATAGCTTCCAAGGCTGCCAGCACACACATTCATTATAATGCCCTGGGCATTGCACACAACCTGGCAGTTGATGGAGGGGAAGCCCTTGCAGTTTATATAGACCCTACCCCACTCGCCAGGTGGTGCTTTGATATGTATGTGAGTTAATATATGTGAGGAAATATACGTGCTCACTGGGATGTGTTGACATGGCATCCAGGAACTGGTGGAGTACCCTGGATGCTGATGCCTGTGAGATCCCCATGATTTCCCCAGCTGGCCTTTGGAAGGTACCTGTGGCTAGTATTCTTAAGCCTACATATACCTTGGTATCCACTGGCAAGGGTTCCCCTCTGTTGGTTCTGTGTGTGAGGAATGGCCGGCACAGCTCAACAATTTGCTGTAGGATGTCCCTGTCCACCCCATAGCTCTCCACTATCTCCAGCTCATGTAGCCCCTGGTAGGTTACCCTGGGTCTGTACACTCTTCTCCTTCTACTCACTGTAGGTTGATCGTCAGCATTATCATCCTCTCCACCCTCAGTCTCTTCCACATATTGATGTATGAGAGCGACAGCAGCCCCTATCATTTTGTTAATTTTGTCTGGTAAAATTTCCCCATCTGTGTACACTGGTGGTGTAGAGTTTGTGGGAAAAAGCAGAGTGAAAGTTGTTTGCATAGTTTATAGTAGTGTGCTGGGCTGGGTTGGAATGCTGCCTGTGTAATTGGCTGATTCTGATACATTTCACCTGCCAGCTATGCAAGTTCTTCTTGATTACCTTTCTACTGCTGTTTTACCTTCCCGTTTAAGCCCCAAGATGTGCCGCTCATACCCAGTGCTCAGATGTGAACAGAGCTGCCATTTCCTGTTTTTTTTTGTTTTGTTTAAAACCCAGCGTGCGGCGCACATACCCATTTAGCAATGTAAACAGTGTTAGGCAGCCTCAGACACACACCCTACCTAAGCTGTGCTTAGCTAAGGGAAAACACAGCCCACAGAGCTCCAATTAACTTACAGCATGCATGACACTGCCCTCTTAGGCTTGCACCATGGTGTTGCTGCACTTAGATGGTTGGGTGCTAGCTAACATTGAGGGGAAATCTGTGATTCAGTATCAGTCCCATCTTCTTCTTCTTCTTTCGGCTGCTCCCATTAGGGGTTGTCACAGCAGATCAACTGTTTCCATTTCTTCCTGTACTCTGCATCGTGCTCTGTCACACCAACCACCTGCATGCCCTCTCTCACCACATCCATAAACCTTATCTTAGGCCTTCCTCTTTTCCTGTTACCTGGCAGCTTCATCCTTAGCATCTTTTTGCCAATATACTCTGCATCCCTCCTCGCACATGTCCAAACCAATGTAATCTTGCCTCTCTGGCTTTGTCTCCAAACCTTCCAGCCTGGGCTGACCCTCTAATATACTTATTCCTAATCCTGTCCATCCTCGTCACACCCAGTGCAAATCTTAACATCTTCAACTCTGCCACATCAAGCTCTGACTCCTGCCTTTTTGTCAGTGCCACTGTCTACAACCCATATAACTGGTCTCACTACTGTCTTGTAGACCTTCCCTTTCACTCTTACTGGTACTCGTCTGTCACAAATCACTCCTGACACTCTTCTCCACCCACTCCATCCTGCCTGTACTCTCTTCTTCACCTCTCTTCCACACTCACCATTACTCTGAACTGTTGATCCCAAGTACTTAAACTCATCCACCTTCACCACCTCTACTCCCTGCATCCTCACCATTCCTCTATCCTCCATCTCATTCACACATATATATTCTGTCTTAGTCCTGCTGACCTTCATTCCTCTTCTCTCTAGAGCATATCTCCACCTCTCCAGGGTCTCCTCCACATGTTCCCTACTCTCACTACAGATCACAATGTCATCTGCAAACATCATAGTCCACGGGGACTCCTGTCTGATCTTGTCTGTCAACCTGTCCATCACCATTGCAAATAAGAAAGGGCTCAGAGCTGATCCTTGATGTAATCCCACCTCTACCTTAAATGCATCCGTCACTCCCACCGCAGACCTCACCACTGTCACACTACCCTCATACATATCCTGTACCACTCTTACATACTTCTCTGACACTCCCGACTTCCTCATATAATACCACAACTCCTCTCTAGGCACCCTGTCATATGCTTTCTCTAAATCCACAAAGACACAATGCAACTCCTTCTGACCTTCTCTGTACTTCTCCATCAACACTCTCAGAGCAAACATTGCATCTGTAGTGCTCTTTCCTGGCATGAAACCATACTGCTGATCACTAATCATCACATCCCTTCTTAACCTAGCTTCCACTACTCTTTCCCATGACATCATGCTGTGACTGATCAGTTTAAACCCTCTGTAGTTACTACAACTCTGCACATCACCCTTATTCTTAAAAATCGGTACCAAAACACTTTTTCTCCATTCCTCAGGCATCCCCTCACTTTCCAAGATTTCATTAAACAATCTAGTTAAAAACTCCACTGCCATTTCACCTAAACACCGCCATGCTTCCACAGGTATGTCATCTGGACCAACAGCCTTTCCGTTCTTCATCTTCTTCATAGCTATCCTTACTTCCTCCTTGCTAATCTACTGCACTTCATGATTCACTATCCGCACATCATCCAACCTTCTCTCTCTCTCATTCTCTTCATTCATCAACCCCTCAAAGTACTCTTTCCATCTGCTCAACACACTCTCCTTGCTTGTGAGTATGTTTCCCTCATTATCCTTTCTCACCCTTACCTGCTGCACATCTTTACTAGCTTAGTCCCTCTGTCTAGCCAATTGGTACAGGTCCTTTTCTCCCTCCTTAGTGTCCAACCTTTTATACAACTCTTCATACGCCTTATCCTTAGCCTTCACCACCTCTCTCTTTGCCATGCACTTCATCTCCTTATACTCTCGTCTACTTTCTTCATCTCGTTGACAATCCCACTTCTTCTTTGCCAACCTCTTTCTCTGTATACTCTCCTGTACTTCTTCATTCCACCACCAGGTCTCCTTGTCCTCCTTCCTCTTTCCAGATGTCACACCAAGCACCTGTCTAGCCATCTCTCTTACTAGCTCTGCTGTAGTTACCCAGCTATTCAGTAACGCTTCACTGCCACTCAGTGCCTGTCTTAACTCTTCCCTGAACATCACCTCACAATTACCCTTTTTCAATTTCCACCATTTGATCCTTGGTGCTGCCCTCACACTCATCCTCCTCTTCTTGATCACCAATGTCATCCTACAAACCACCATCCTATGCTGCCTAACTACACTTTCCCCTGCCACCACTTTACAGTCTCCAATCTCCTTCAGACTGGCCCTTCTACATAAGATATAATCCACCTGTGTGCATCTTCTTCCACTCTTCTATGTCACCCTATGCTCCTCCCTATTGTTAAAATACGTATTCACCACAGCCATGTCCATCCTTTTCGCAAAATCCCTACCATCTGGCCTTCTGCATTCCTTTGCTTAACACCATACCTACCCATCACTTCCTCATCCCCTCTGTTCCCTTCACCATGCCCATTGAAATCTGCTCCAATCACCAGTCTCTCACCCTTGGGTACAGTCATCACCACTTCATCCAACTCACTTCAAAATTTTTCTTTCTCATTCATCGCACACCCAACTTGTGGAGCATATGCACTAACAACATTCATCATTACACCATCAATTTCCAGAATCCCATCATTTGCATAAAACTGACTGCTAATGCATGGTTACAAGACTGACACTCAGCCTTCCTCCTTAGCAACCACTATTAAGGGTATTGTTGTCTTCTGCATGCCACTGACTATTATGGCAGAATGCTGATTTTGGTTTAAAAGCTTATTTCCCACTTTTAAATTTTTCGTGCCGATCCCTTTTGCGCACTGCTTCCCTACGCTTAAATGGCCGAAATCAGCCAAAAAAAATAAAAGTTATTTTTTATAATTTTGCAACTATTTACCATACCAATGGCCATCTATTTGGCCATTGGCATGCCTACTATGTTGAATACATGCTTTCTTTGGAGGTGTCATGCCTCCATTTTTATAATTTGCAGAAATGTATTCAGTTAGTAGCCAAATACATTTCTGTAGGTTATACTATTCCTACACAGATGTTTGCCTGCTTCCTGGCTCGCTAATTCACCTCATTTGCATGTTTTTCACCTGCAAATGGGGTAATTAGCATACAGGAACTGTGTTCGTGCAGGAATAGTGTTGGACCACTCGTGCACATCCTGGGAGCTCATTTCTGGATCGCTTGTCGGCCATATTGCGTGCAGCAGCTCTTGCACTATTCCTGCACACCTGGCAGAGCTCACTGAATCCAGGGGAAGGACTTCAAAATAAGCATAGGCATCATCATAAATATTGTACAGAAAACAGAGCAAGTTAACATAGCCCATTAAAAGTCATCAAAAACAAATACATTGTGACTGTATAACCAAAATTATTTAGCAGCAATCAGTGTAACTAGTTAGAATATCCTATTACCAGACAACATTGAAACAATGTAGCAGTTTCATTAGTTTATCATAAATATCATTCAGCACTTTACAATATAGTTTTTAATTTACACAAACAGAGTATCGCTTCCTCAGCACTATCATTTTAAGGAGCCCTGAGACAGGTTTAGTGAAAATGGCAAAATAAAAACCTAAGCTTCTAATATCTAAATATAAACTATCCCACTAAAAAAATAAGGTCACAAATCACAAGAACCTTTTTTTTCAGAAGGTTGAGCTCCCCTCTACCCAATGACTTAGGCACACTTTCCCAAGCTGATAGATAGATAGATAGATAGATAGATAGATAGATAGATAGATAGATAGATAGATAGATAGACAGATAGATTGGTTCTCTCTTTCTATCTCTTAGACTGCACAAACTCAGAGAAGAGGGAGAAAATAAGTAAAACATTGCACTCACTGTCTCAGCATTCTTACTCTTGTGTGAGTCTAGTGACCATTACAAAATGTCAGAGATCTTTTTGGTTCAACATTCTGAGTGTCACTCAGCTATCTGATGACAAACATTAGGGCTGAAGATATGAGTTGGAAAGCTCATGAACATTGAGAATACATGGCCATAGACTAAATGACAGTACAATTTTTACTCATTTTATTTAATTTGATTTTATTTATTAAAGCTAATATATGCAGGGGCATCCAGTCAAATGCATTGAGCTTATCATGATAAAATAGCTATGTATTTAAAAGACAGATGCATATCACATTATCATAAAAAAAAAAAAAAACTTAAGAAGAATTTCAGTAATACAACTATCATAATTTTCGTATTTGACTACAGATTGAATTGATGCAGACATCTTATTTTATTTATTAAAGCTAATATATGCAGGTTCACTGGTTAGAGTTAGTGAAATCATCATTATAAAAGTGTCTCTGTACATATAAGATAACGGTGCATCACTTTAACATAGTGCACCAGAACAATACAGTATCTTCCCAGGCACTGTTACTGAAAATTCTGCTATAAAAACAACATTCATCAACTGGGCTATTTTTGTGAAGGGTATCTAGGTAGCAAATTATGGCTGGTGGAGAACACCCCAAACACACATGCACAGCCAAAGACCTTCCCACTTACACACACTGACCCTGGACCAGGAATATCTAGTTGGCGCCATGGGAAAAGTATCTAACAAGAGGATCTCACAAGGATGCAGCACCTCACTACTGCATATTCTTAGTAAATATTTTTTTGTAACGAGTATTCAGTTAATCAACCTTTCATAATTGTAAACTAATTTAAGCAGTTATGAAAATGCATGTTTCAACCATATGTCAAAGAAATGGGGGTGCAACAGTTTGAAGTAAAGCCCCGCACAGAGATATGAGGTCAATGCCAACCTGAGCTTGTATACATAAAAGAAAGTTACTTATTTTTTATTAAAGTTTAGTGACTACCATACAGTTGTAAAATTATATTTTATCATTCCCATCTTTTAATTTTATCAGTTTGTAAAACAGACAAAAAATTCATACATTTCTGAGACAGAATAATCAATGTTATTACATTTAATTTTAATAAGAAACTCCAGTACAATTTCAGAATGCTGGAGGCTTGCACATAGGCATGAAAGAACATCATGAAATGCATCTCAACATATTTTACTTCCTCTAATGCTTTTACATTACAAAACTGTGCAAGGGCCTTATTCTGTAACTAGTTATACATAAATAATCAGGGGCTGCATAGAAGCTAAGCAATCTGTTTAGTGACATACTGGATGTATCGTATAAAAAGTATGTTTACTTTTTCTGTACATATTTTAGAAACAACAAATCAGCATAGTGCATTGTAAATCAAGAAATGCACAGTGCCATGTGTAATTGTGTACATCAAGTGGAAAGGTGTGTACCACTGCATAGCCTGATACACATTAACATACTGGTTAGCACAGTTGTAATTTCCATAATGAATGATGTATTACAATGTCTACTTTGTTTCATAATTTTGATGGAAAAGTCAGTGATAATGGACCAACATACCGACTTAGCTAGCTGTACTCGAACATTAAAGAAATGCAAGATGATAGATTGTGCCTCAGTCCTATAGTCAGCATAAGAGAACTACAAATAAAATAAAAAAATATGGTATAAAATAGAATAGAAAATGTAGAAAAATGTCTAAAAAATCTGATAAAATGAAGGAAAAATAGAACGGAAAGCAAGTTAAAGATGTATATGTTGGTGGCAGCTAAAATGCAGTTGTTTATGTAGACTACTGGAAAAAGAATTAGAAAAACACTGATATTAAAATAATGAAAACTTTCATAAAGATTATATACTGCATAGTACATGCGGCATAATTATTCTCTTTGCTGTATAGACATTAAAAAATTAGAAAGACTTTGTTCCCTACTACATTCAATATAATTACTCTCTTAGCTGTATATCTTAAAACTGAATTGCTGACATCAGCATCCAAGCCATACAGAAATCTACTGTACTCATCAGTTCCAAGAGAGAAGGTAAACTACTTCTAAAATAGGTTTTAATGGTTCAGTTACTAACAGCCTGTCTGGAAGCCTCTTTATAGTAATAAATATCCAGTAGTAGTTGTAAAAATAAGCAAGTCCATTCAGTAGGGCCCATTCTCTGTAAGATGAGGTGTGACAGCAGGAATGTGCAATGTCAAATAGGTTTATCCTGGTAAGATCACACATTTATCTACTGGAACAGTTTTAATTAACACAGCCAGGATTGGATTCTGATGTCTCTGTCAGTGCCCTTCCATCCCATATACAGCACACTGCATGGTTAGGTGTTCTCATGTTCTGCACTGTTCGACCTATTGACAGTGGAAATGACTTCCTGGTGATATACTGTTAAATGGAAATAATGCTACAAAAAGCAAGGCTGGTTATGAGATTTGAGAATTCTGAAGGTTGGGCCAAAAGGAGCATTGTTAAACCTTTGTTTTAACAGCATAACAGTAAATATTTTTACCAAAAACAAATACACTAGCTATGATTGGTCACAGGAAAAAATATACCAAATCCTCAAAAACAAGCCTAAGGCATTCAGATAAAACTGTTACAGTTAAAAAAAAACTTTTATGAATATCATTAGAAACACATTGGTTATGGCTGCATGTATCTTGTAAAGACAGAAAGCTGATACAGAATGATAAATAGTGCTTGCAATGTATATTCACATAAATGAGATAGGGAAGCTGGAGGTGCCATTTTCCAATGCACAAATAAAATGCCAAATGGCTTAGTAACATGTCCTTCATGTGCAAAATAACAAAACTCATCTGTTTGCACATGTAAGAGCACAAAAGTGAGAGTGAAAGACTAATGTACTCTGTTATGATGAATTTCCCAATGTTTTGTGACCATAGACACTTAGCATATATATTTTAGGAGATGCGGAGCTTGCCCCCACGTGTGTGTGTGTGTGTGTGTGTGTGTGTGTGTGTGTGTGTGTGTGTGTGTGTGTGTGTGGTGGGGTATTCTTTCAGGTTCTGTCATTTTTATTACGTTAGAAGCAACCTTTGAAATAGCAAAATTAAACATATCCAGGCATGACAGGTATGAGATATTACAAGAAAACAGGGTGGTCCATCTTATCTGGTGGATAGTTTCATTTTCTGTTTTTAACAGCAAACGTTAAGCTATGTTCCAACATTCACATCTGATATAAGAACCTGTCATAATTGTATTACATTAGAAATATGGAAATGTTCTAAACTTTTTTTAGAATTATATATTTTTTGTACTAAATATTCTTTTTGAATTGCCAATTGTGAAACTATTCTACAGAGGTTACTAATTGTGATTCATCAGATATGACTGCTCATACAAAGTCAGTATTTCTCTTAATGTGCTAGGCTTTCTATATAAAACAGAGCTGTAGCTATATTGAACTAGCTGCTGTTTCTGAATACCAAATATGCATACCAGCTGAAAACGCAATGCAATAAACACCCATCCTAAAACAAACCTTCCCGGTGTGTAAGAAAACAGAAGAGTATATGTCTCAGTTCTCGTGGACACATCGTTTCAGGGCACCTTAATAATGAAGGAGGAATGCTACTGAGAAGACAGATGCAAGTTAGGAATAAAATAGTCATAGCGAGTATAATGCTATACTGTAATAAGTACATTGTTAATGTAGCACAGCCACATCACTTTCCATATGTATATGAGATTACTTGTCTGTAGTGCTGATGGCAGTGAGGATACAAGCCAAGGAAGAGCAAAGGCCAAGACAAACATTAATTGCATTAAACACGTGTCTTGCTTTCTTGTCTCTGAGTTTGTTTCACTTGCTTTCAGAGTGTCAGAAATGGTGATAAATCATTTTTTTGTAAAAAAAAGTCAAAATAGGGATCTAGGTTCATAGATTCAGTTTTCAAGCTTAATACATTCTGCCCTTTCAAGAAACTTGAACACCATATCCCCATGCTGAAGTTTTATACAATACATACACATATTTCCCAATTATTGTTCAGGAAACTTAACTGCTGAAGTTTATTCCATAATCTTAGAAGGCACCATATAATGTACAAGCCATGGTTTTCTATAATTGATATTCAGTTTCAGTATTAGTTTCCTCCATTCTGGCGAAAGTTTCGCTAGCATAATATTCCCAGCACACACTTTCAAGTAGAACTGTATCAAATGTTGCCTCATAAACCTCACATGGATCACATCTAAGTAATCTACAATAACTAGAATATAATGAGAGTTTAAGAAACTTTTTTGCATAGTTAATGGGGGAATTTAATAAAGCCAACATGGACTTATTTTCCATGTAGGCATAGTGGCACACTGCTTACATGAAAGTAAGCAGGTTTGTGATCCAGTAAACAGAGCTGAGGGGCGTGCAAGAGAACGCTAACACAAAAGTGTCTGTGGCATGCAAATCACCTCATAAGCAGGTGAATTGCATGCAAATGAAGGTGGTAGAGTGATCCAGCAAGCAGATAAGCAGTCCTGCAGACCCCGTGTTGGTGTCCAAAATGTACACACAAATATTCCATGTAGAGCATGTTAAACAGAGAACAGGGGCTGTAAAAGTGCAGTAAGAAGGACAGGAATAGCATAGCAGAGACAGATATGTGTAAAACTATCCACTGTATGTCCAAACCCAAATAGAAAATAATTTAAAATATTTTTTTTAATAATCAGGTTATGTTTTGGCAGCACCCTGCAGTGCGTACATATGCTATTAAGAAAAAAAACTAAAAGTGTAAAAATGAAAATTAGTAGTATGAGACAGTAATGCATTATAGGACCCTGCATGGAGTATGTACAATGGTAGACTGCTGTGGTTGCTAAGGAAGCAGGGCTTGGAACTGTGTAGTTCCCAGGTTGTGTGCACGGATCTGTATGCAAATGAGTTGGGGTTACTGAATAGCACAAATGGGCATCCATGTCCGCAGATCCCATCCATGTAGACAGAGAACTGTGTTGGCATCCACAGATGAGGTAGCAGACATCAGAAGGGGGTGTGTCCATATTTTTTAAGCTTATTGGAGCACAGTGGCCCCTGTTTGCATGGCACACCTCTGTGCTCAGCAGGGGGGCATGTACACTGGCTGCTAAGCTTTGTTTACCTTCCGGGTAGGTGTTTCAGCGGGTTTGAGCATGTTTGCATGACATGCCACTGTGCTCAGCAGGGGTCATGTACAATGAATGCTGAGCATTGTTTATTATCATGGCAAGTGTTTGCATGGTGCACTGCAGTGTTGGGCAAGGAAGGCTGTTCAAGAAACAAAAAACAAAAAAATTGGCTGAGAAAGGCACTGATATTTTAATTACTAATGACCCTGTTCCACTTGAACTAGGGCCATTAACAGTCCTTAATGATGTACTCGACAGGTGGAATGCATCATAAGTTGCCAATCACACAGGCTCATACTCTGCACCAGTGGAGTACAGACTAGGGACATTTAACTGAAGAAATTCTAGGGTATGATGCAGGTCTACTACATATGTATGTGCTAGATGCTGAGGTCAGTGCTGCTGCTGCTGCTGTTGACTAGAGGTCTAGAATGAGAAGGAGAACAGCGTTCAGAGTAACCTTCCAGGGACTGCATGAGCTGGAGATTGTACAGCACTGAAGGGTGGACAGGGACATACTACAAGAACTCACTGAGCTCTGCTGACCTCAACACAGACCCAGAGCCAGTAGAGGGGAACCCATTCCAGTGGAAACAAAGGTATGTGTAACCCTTAGGATACTAGTTACATATACATTCCAAAGAACAACTGGAGACATGATGGGGGTCTCACAAGCATCAGCATCCTGGGTACTCCACCAATTTCTGGATGCCATGCTACCATGTGCCAGTGAGCACATTTAATTTCCCGTCACCCTGAGGCAAGGGCCAGGAGTATGCAAAACATCTACCATGTAGCACACTACTCTAAGGTACTGGGTGCAATAGATTGCAGTCATGTATACATCATGGCACCACCTGGTGTGTAGGGTAGTATCTATGCCAACTACAAGGGGCACCACTCCATCAAAAGCCAGTTCATGTGCAATGCCCAGGGGAGTACTATGAATGTGTGAGCTGGCAGCCCTAGCAGTTATCACTACTCCCATATCTGGCATGCATCACAGCTGTACCAGATGTTTGCTGGGGGGGGGGACATCCCACACGGCCAGTTACTGGGGGATGATGGCTACACACGGGAACTGTGGATGATGACACCCATCAGAAAATGCACACACACCCATGGAAGAATGCCATAATGAGGCACAAACTAGGAACATTATAGAGCACGTGTTTGGGCTGCTGAAGTCATGGTTCCAGTGTGACGATATATCTAGTGGAGCCCTGCAGTACTCTCCAGCCACATGTGCACACATGTTCACAGTGTGTGCCATGCTAGATAATATGATCCTGTGGAACAGCTGCGGCAGGATCAGCAAAAGGGAAGGGATACAGAGACTCCCACCAGTGCCTAGGTTACTACAGCCACACCCACACGGGGACTCCAAGGAGGAAAACCCTGAGGTTGTCCCTGTAGGCAGACGTAGGCATGCCCAGTATGCCCTGGCCGTGGCAATGCATAGCACATGCACTGACAACCTAGGGCCCTGGGGACTGGCACCTTACTCTGACTCTCATACATATTAGTAAAAATTATGCCAGACAGCCCACACAACCTGGACCTAACCATGTATTGGCTGTGTACTGCATGCATCAGACAGAGTCATCCCCAAACTACAGGTTTGAGAACTGCTGCAGTTACAAGGTAAGTTGCACACCTATTCACCACTTGTAAGTGTACTAGAATATGGTAGCATATGTATGGACCTGCCGCATGTATGCAGGGGCTATAGTGGTCTACTAGGCTACTTGGGAAGATCTAACAGCCAGTTGGGACAACAGGCACTCTGTCCAATAGGATGTGCTCCATAATATACACAAGGCCACATGGCTGAAAAGTCCTCTGCAATAGTCAAGGGGGGTGGCTAACAGTAGGATATCACAACAGTCACACAACTGTGTATACAAGCAGAGCATGGGTTGGTCGTCCCCCACCCCCAACTTACAGTGTACCCATACAACTGCTGTAACAGTATGTCTACAATGATATATCAGTAGATCACCCAATTCCAGGGCTGTGGCATAGAACCTGGCCACACGTTCTATGTCTCTAATGCAGGGATGGCAATATGTGTGTGTGCTGTTGATTGTGTGATGAATGACACATCCCCGTCTGGCAGCCTGTGTGGCTCAGTAAACTAGAGACATTAGCATGGGTTATGGTGTTGATAGTTTGAATCTAGCAGTAGCAACATTTTTTGCATTTGAGGTAGTCATATGGTGGTATTCCCACAGACTGTCATAACCCCACAATCTGTTACTGCAAGAAAGCTGGACAAAGTCAGAGTGAATGGGGGGACAAAGGGCCAAACCTACAGACAGACATTATACATGCTGTGAGTAACCTAGAGGGTGGCTAGTATAACAGTAGGTTCCAAGAGGTCAAATTAGCTGCAGGTTGTAAAGGCTTAAGTGTCTCAGTAGTTAAAACAATTCATTGACTGCATTTTACAGTATATTACCAGAAAACCACAAATGTATGAGGGACAGAGCAGACATATGGGGCAAAATGCTGGACATTCTGCAAAAACATGTACAGGGAGAGGTATGAAGACTGTCACCTCGTGTGTGGGTGTTACATCATGTACCCCAGTCACATCATACCTCTCATCCTCTTAGAGCAAGAAATCTGGCCAAAGCTATGAATAAAAGTGGGACAAATTTCCACAAATAAGGACAGGTTTTAAATATTGCTCTTACAAATGTATAAGTTGATAGAATAACAGGTATTGCATTAACATGAATCTCCTGATGTGTATGGAGTCTGAAACTGAAATGTCTGTCATTATTTCTTAACTTCAGTCTTTAATGCTTTGCCACTAATTTCCCCAAAAAACTCAATGTTATGCAAAATGGATCAAAAATATGAGGCAATAATCTGGACATTCTGTGTAGTTCTGTACATTTGAGAGTTATGAGTCCCATATTAATGTCAGCAAACAGCCAGGACAATATCAGGGAAGTGCTGTACTGTGGTAACAAGTGCAGCAGCCAATGGCCTCCAGCACACATAATCCCTGACTGGAGTACAGGTAGCTCTGGCCTAGAGTCACCTTGTAAGTACTGGCAGTCACACTGGGCATGCTCCTATACTTAGCTAACTTGAGCCTAAGTCTGTTGCCTCTTCCGCCCAAAGACTCACTTTGTGGAAACATGTCTGTACATACATATAGCTACGTATACATATCTGTGTCTCCCAAGCCCTCTCATGCTTGATTAGTGTATCTATCAGTATGTGGCACATACGTATATATATATATATATATATATATATATATATATATATATATGATAAGATTTATATGTAGCTATATAAAGTACAATGAGACAGACTCTCCACATATATCTACATAACACATTTACATAATGCACATAGACAACAACAGTTAAAGAAACATCCCTGTCATACACATTTATATAGATATGTCTGGGGATGTACGAATGTACGGATGTATGAATGTCCACACATACCTCAGAATGCTGGGGTTATCTGCACTTACACATTACAACAGTTGTCCAATGAAATCAGACCAGCACCGCAGCATTACATAATCCACTCACCCATAGACATCTGTGCCTGTGGAATGTCACCCTCTAGACAGACACAGGTGAGTAAGTGGTGTAATGTACAAGGGTTGCAACGCATGCCTTGGACATGCCATATTGCCCCTGGCCACATGTCCACCTATCAAACTGCAAACAGCCACATATAGCCATACTGGTAACTGTACATGCATAGCAGGAATATTACCAGGTATCCCACTCCTAGAAGACTAGATACAAAAACAGTACTAAGCAGTATCACTCTGCAGGCCACAGATGCTGTTTAACACAAGGCCACTTTGAGTACTCCACAAGTACTGTGCCTGCATCCACATAGATAGAGCCTGTGGTGTGTGCAATAAGTACTGTGAGCTCTAGTGTGTAATAGTAGATAGGTAGGGGTTCTAATCTCACATCATCCAACTTGTGTTGGAGGGTGGCTTAATGGCTAAGGTGTTGGCCTTACAAACCCAAGATGCAGGGTTTGAGTCTCACAAGGGATAATTGGCTAGGCTTAAAATGGCTCGCAAGGGCAGTTAGCTTAGTAATAACCTATGAACCTATCCTCTTGCAACACTACAGACATGCCCATCTGGCCTATCTCTGTGCAATGGCTATGCATTTTAAGGCCCTATGACTAGCTATTGGCCTCTAAATTTCCCTCCTCTACAAGGCCTGCTAATGTTATCCACCTTAAGAGCACTGGCTGACAGTCTACTATCAGATAAACTCCATGGCACATGTGATAAGTATTGCGAGCTGTAGAGTGTAATAGTAGATAGGTAGGGGTTCTAATCTCACGTTATCCAATGCGTGTTTGTGTGTGTGTGTGTAAATATGTCCCCTTGTGGCAGACATGTGTTTTTTTCTGCAATGGTTATGCATTTTAAGGCCCTGTAACTAGCTAGTGGCCTTCTTTACCAGGCCTGCTGATGTCACCCACCTTAAGGATGCTGACTGACAGTCTAATATCAGTAAACTCCATGGTGCATGCAATACATACTGTGAGCTATAGTGTGTAATAGTAGACAGGTAGGGGTTCTACTCTTACATCACCTGCCTGTGCCTCACTATGGCCACCATCAACAGCAACATCCAATGAGACACTGACATCAGGATGTGAGGGGGAAATATCCAACCCCTCGGTCACTAGTGAGAAGCAAAACAACAGCTGTACATTACTACCTGCACTATTATGCATGGTAATTCACAGAGACTCATACAGATGAGGATCCACAACTGCATTACACTTCCCACATCTTTACATCTCTGCTCCCATGCACAACAGACAAGCTCACAACAACATACACAGACAAGTCAGATCTGTTATAACATGCATTTCAGCTACATCCAGTTAATATTGCCAGTACAATACACCTAGAAGGTATGCAATATGACACTGTATGCGATAGAAGTAAACATAAAACCCAGTACACCTATATTGAGAATGATATGCTAGTAGTAGTATCACTGCCTCAGGTATGTACCATCTCCCTGTTGTGTGAACAGGCATCTTGGAGTGCTTGCCTCACGTATAGCAGGCTGCATAGTCACTCATAACTATAAGTGCAAATTTGTTAATGTTTGCACAATTACATACCTCTGATTACCCAATATACACTGTAGTTAACTGTTCAAAAATAGAACATACAAATATCCTATTCTGTACAACAGTTATACATAGGGCAAAATGGCAGCCTTAAACTTTCTTAGCGTATACATATAATCCCCAAAACAACAGTATCACACTTACCAGGTACATGGCCATGGATTTGGGCCACACCTAACAGACCTATGAAAAGGTGAGGGAGATGTATTGTCAGCACCACTGACTGTTGCAGCACTACATGGTAATTTGTGCATATATCCACATGTATAGTAGCTAATGTGATAATGGCTATATCTGTATAAAACTCACCCCCATTGCAGATAGACCTGACACCCATGTACTGCCACAATGACTGATACAGTATTACACTGCTGAACACAGTAAGCTTTCCTGGATGCTCCTCTCTTGTAAGCACTGTGGCACCCACCGCCATGATGTATGGTGTGATGGATGCCTGGAAGCTGTTGGTTGTTCCTAGGTTCACCAGGGATTCCTCTGTTGCTGAGAGTGGTTGCTCCACTGCAGGCCCTCCACCAGTGGCAGCACAATCCCTGGCAACAGCAGCTGCCCTTTGTCGTGAAGCATGTACCATATCTGTGGCCCAATGTCAGACCTGCTCATAAGTCCTGTCCAGTTGGTCAATCTGAATGACAGTTCACACAAGGTCTGCCCACTGTTCCCAGTTGTACCTACCCCTGAACAGCAAGATCTGATGGTGGTCTCTCAGTCAATCCAGTATAATGTCATTCTCCACAGTTGAGAAGGGTGTGTGTCTCCTGCAGTACATGGTTCCTGACAGAAAAGAGGGGAACACATTATAGGATGAGATACGTGGACATCCACTACGTACAGATCCAGCACACCCATAATGGCCTGCACTATTCACTGCTCCCTCATACATCACACCCCACAGTCTGGCAACACATTGTGTGTGTGGTTATCACCAAGACAGTAGCAATAACGGGTTATGTCCCTGTGTGCTGTGACAGATTCTGCTGTATGTTCCTACACTCATCACTGCAGTTTACTGTAGTGAGCCCCCTATGGGCAAACTCCAACTAGTATGTCATGCAGCCACTGTTGGACAAATAGTGTGCTATTACAACTATATGAGGACAGTCCAGCAACACCAGTGTGATACAATTACAGACAGCAATGCAAACCTGCTGTAGTATATGTTCCCTGTAGACATCATACTTCTCATCTATACAGATATCTGCAGACTGTAAAGATGTTTGCCCATAGTCTTTGTCATTTTCACATAAACTTGTGGATTTCTGACATGCTTGGCCAATCATTGATGACTGATGTCAGAAAATAAAGACAGACATCTGAGTTTCACATGTCATACCCTTCAGAACACAGTTATGCTACAGTCATATCAGTTTAGTGTATTCACATTCTTACTTTGTATGAGCAATACATAGACACTGTCGCCAAGTTTGGGCCTTTGTACCCCCATTAATTATAGCTATGCCCTAAGTTCTTGGTGTATGAGATTGACAGGTATGTTAGGCATAGCTATCAACCAAACAGGGACAAATGTCAACAGAAACAGTAATTTAGCCAAAGTACATCAGGGACATTCAGGGTCAGTTTTACAATGTTAGAACTAATTATGTGAGACATGGACAGAATGAGAGGAGGTGAATTACAGTACATTGTCTGACATTACAGGGGTACAAACCCTCCCTTACTGTCACTATGTACTACCTGTAATCCAGTAGCTTTCCTACAACAGCTGCTCAATGTAGGTGTGATTGACAGGGACAGAGATGAGATGTGATTGAAATCAGAGACAGATGAAAGGCATGCATGTAAGTGTAGGACAGCAGAGTATCAATGACATGTCATCATCATAGATCTAAGACAGGCTTACTGTTGTAATCCCTATTCCCCATACCTCCATCCTCCCATCTGCATCCTGTTATATGGAGAAATCTATTACATACCTGGTGGAGTGCAGTACTCCTTTGTTGAACTTTGCTTATAGTAATCTTTTGATAATTAATACACTCTCTGTGTGTGTTAAGTCTCATACAGACCTGTTCCCCATACCCAGCTGCTTGCCTTTTTAATGTACTGCTCATTAACAGGTAACTGCCACTGCATCAGTCTGTGGCTCAGAATTGTCAATTGCATCCATAATAGCTGTATTGCACTATCATTAGCCAATGACATGCCACCACAGTGCAATATATAAGGCCTTGGTGTCGGTCTTGGCCCCTGGCTTAGTTTTTGAGATGGACATTACTAAGGTGTGGAGACTACAGCATCACACAGGGTAGGTACAAACACCATCTAGTGTTGAGATTTATGAAGTATGTCCACAGTTTTGCTTTATATGTGTTGTCAGTGTCCCATACCATTGTGGTCATCTGGCAGTGCACTGGCAATCATTGTGGGCTGAGGTCAGTAAGAGAAGAGACACATTTGTGTGTCACATTTCATGTCCATCAGACTATGCATGCTGCTGCAATAGCTGTTATTCTATCAACTTACTATCTTTGTAGGGGCAACCTGTTAAATATGTCCCTACCTCTGGGCCTTTGCCTCACCCCCGATTAAGTATGGCTGTGCCGTATCCCTTGTTCTAGGGGATTGGGGGTATGGTGGGTCTGTAGCAGCTATCTTTACATACAGCCGTGTATGCTACAGGCTGCAGGTGCTGCTGCATCCTACAACACATGGGAGAAGTGTGAACACTTTGGTGGATAGCAAGCTGTATGTGTAATTGCCCCAGCTGTATCAGGCCTGTCATTATGGCAGAGCCAAGGCAATGATATTCTATACAGTGCAATTGGGGCATGTACTTAAAGTATGTCTGTTATGCAACAGTGTGACTAACAGTCGTAGGCAACATATAGTTAGGCTATATGGATATGTGCATTGTGTCTCTGCCTGCAGTCCTTTGTCTTGCAAAACTGGGTAGCAGTTGACTAAGTAGAAGTAAGCTGTGGGGAGTAAGATTGCGTGAATCAGTCATTAACTGCTGTCTTCACAATAATGTAACTGAGGTGCGAGACAACACTGGATTCAAGCCCAGGACTGCATGTGGCAAAATGCACTGTATGCAAGGCATTTAACAGACTGAACTACTGAGACACTGCAAATGCATGTCTATTTGCAGGATATATGTGCACATATACAGGCTGTGAGAAACATTTCTGCATCCATGAGTACGTGCATGGCTTTATATGATTATATTTCTGCACCAGGGTCCCAGTTGTACATGTACTTTACCATTGTTGCCTTAGAAGTCTTTCCACAATTTGGTGATAAAAGGGCACATATACCTATCACAGGCCTCACTTACATCCATTAGTATGTCTTCACTACTACCACACTACAGGGTACACTCTCAGTTTTCACATTAGTTTTTTTTATTTCAGTTACATGTGTAATGTCTGTAAGTAGCAAGCAGTATGTTTTGCTGGAAACACCTGTTTAACCTAAAGCCTGTGTAGTGTGGTGAGTTAATATAGTATGCTATAGTTGAGAGGGGCCTGGGTTCGACACTTAGCAGAGGTGTTTATTTTCTACATGTGAGTAACAATGTAATAGAGACATATAGACATTAAAGCTCATTTAAGCTGAGCTAAGCAAAGCGGTGCACTGCTCAGCTTTTTGCAAATCCACGCAAATCTGAGCTAAACAATATAAAGAAAAGAAAAAGGGGGTGATAGGAAAGTGGTGAAATGGGGGCAAGCAGGGGAAAAAAACAGTGTGAAAGGCAGTTTGGGATGTGCAGGATGGGTCTAGGAAAGAATGATTGCTATCCATTTCTTGTATAGCAAAAGCTGTGCATTTTGACAGATTTTGTAAATGAATCTGGACTCTCAAACCCCAGAGAGAGGGGTGAGGTCAACATAAATGTGTTGCCGAGACAATTGGACCAAATTAGTTGTGTCCACTGGACACTTTGAAAAATGGAGAGTTGTTTATGGGACAATATTTTTTGTGAGACAGGTACCCATCTTTTTAAGGAGAGAGTGAAATGTTGGGGAACAGACATAGGCACATGCGGGGAGGTAAGTTTGGTAGGAGAGGATGCAATAGCAGACAGACAAGAGAGACATGACAGCAGACTGGGGTGGTGTGTGACACTTGAGGGAGTAAACACTTTGGATGGGGAGAGTGTTGTGGAATCAGAGTCACATGTGCCTCCAGACAGCAGCAACATGACTAACATCCCCACCCAAGGGCAGTCGACACTGATCCTTCACTGCCCCGAAGGTGGCTATGTTGGTAGCTGGGGGCCAGGACAAGTCTGCCTTACCAGGTTGGCCAGTGTGCCCTCAATCTGGCACAGGTGATGTTCATAAGTCTGATGAATGATCCTGTGTGCCATGACCGGCAATTTCTGTTGGGTGACTGCAGCCCCTCTGCCACCCCTCCTAGGAGGAGGCCAGGCACTGTCCCCTGAGGCAGTTCTACTTGACACCACAGGTGGTGCAGGGGCAGTGGAGGGGGCACCACCAGCCTGGGTCCCAGACCTGTCAGGACCCACTGCCATGGCCAGTTGAGGCAAGGAAAGCAGATCAGCAGGAACCGGCCTACCCTGATGTGCTGTGTTGATGGAGGTATAGCAGTAAGTAAAAGTTAGTTATGAACAAGTAATAGTAACATCAGCATGCCAGAACAGTGGAAATAACCCAATTACATATCAATGCATATTATGTGAAACACAACAATAAATGACAGAACAGTCAGTATGTTAGCAGCATGCCAGTAACAGTTACAGCATAAGGCCAACAAAATAGGTAATTTAACAAGCTATGTTAATATGCAACTATTATAATACATAACAATAATAATACACATGACCCAATATATACAGGTAATTTAACAACATATGTGAAGAGTAAATCATAACCAATGGATAACAATAATAAATGAAGATAAGGAGTATGGAGAGAGAGAAAAATAGTCCATTAGTACCATTATAGACTAGTTACTTGACAAAAGTACTACTTTCTACTCTAAGGGTCTGTCCTTTCTTTATGTGTACAAGTCCCCTATAGCTGCTGTAGCACATGCATTCCTCTCAAGCTATTCGCATGGGATAGTATGGGCCAACAACTGTGGGTACACAAGGGCATAGAACACTGGCACATCAGGTGGACCTATATATTTACCAAGGTGTACTGTGGGCTGATGTAGTGATACTCTGCAATTTAGGTAATCATTCTAATGGTAATCCTGTGACAGACAGATTACACACTGCTAATTACATTACATGACAGCGTGACACTTGAGAGACATGTATGTGTATAGTACAGTACAGAAACTAAACAACTATCATGCCTTGCTTGGGAGGCATGGGGATAGAACCCAATGACAGTGACTGGAGAGGACATCTGCATGGAGTATATGAATTGGCTGCAGTAACTTTGAATAGACACTCCAGGCATACAGCAATACCAAGATTGCATGTTATTTATTTAATTTTATTTTATTATTATTATATTTATTTTTTTATGTCATGCTGTACTTTCACATTCTTGCTAATGGTTTTAACAGTCTGTGACATCTAAACATACAATTATTTATTCATAATATGGGCTACCTCACCCATTTACCTGTAGTTCCTGTGGAGAGAGAATCTGTAAACATTGCATGACTAATATTATAATATTTAGTGCTACATAGCACTGGATTCAAACCCTGGTCTGTGTGTGGCAAAATATACTACAGACAGAGCATTTAACAAACTGAACTACTGAGTCACTGCTGATTACTGGCTGACTGATATTTACCTAGAGCTCATCTGGAACCAATATATAACCTGGTAGTAGTACTACAGTGTTATACTAGACTGCAGTGACAGTATAATACACATGCATGAAATACAAGCATGACAGAGATAGTAGTTAATCTGTTAATTGGTACACAGAATGCAGATGTACACAGTATATTGTTATTGTTTTGAAATATCTATGAAGTCAACAAACAATATCAGATCATGGAGTGGGCTACCTCACCCATATACCTTGCTTACCTGCTGTTTGTGGATGACAGAACATTATGTGAACAATAGTAGCCTAGAAACAGCCTTGAATGGTACTATATGTGTTAAATAAGACATCTGGCAGCTGTTATATTTGCATTCTATAGCTCTTACAATGCTATACTTGACTGCATCACCTTACCTTACAGCCTGAATGTATACAGTTGTACTGCAATGGTTAAATCAAGACAATCCTGATGTACAGAATTTACCTTGGTGTTATTGGTATTGGTTCTTATGTTATTGCAGAACAGCTGACATTATTCAATTCTTGAAAAATAGCTCTAATTCCACACTTATTGCACTGCAAACTTTATTGTATATACTTTAATGCAGTTTCTTGTATTGTTTCAAGTTTTTATTGGACAACAGTTGTCATTATTCATGTCTTGCAATACAGCTCTACGTCCACAGTTATTGCACTACAGACTTTATTGATTATAGTTTAATGTAGGTAATGGTATTGTTTCATGTTTTTATTGCACTACAGCTGCCATTATTCATTTATTGCACTACAGCTCTAAGTCTACATTTATTGCAATATAAACTTTACTGTACATATTTTATTGCAGTTAATGCTTTACTCTTTCTTGCTTATTTCACTACAGTTAGTATAATATGTCCATACTCACCACACTCGTGGCGCAACCTGGCCAAGCACCTGGCATGTGCCTCGAGGTTGAAAGCCCTCTCCTCTGCAGACATTGGGAGAGAAGTGCATCATTATGCATACCAGTTTAGCAGGCATTCAGGTTAGGTATTGATGAAACAGAGGTAAAAGTACTTACATATATCCTTGCCCAAACTTCTTGGACCCCCTTTTGTCTCTTCAGGTTGTCATGGTGGTGACGACACTGCTTACCTGTGTGGGGGGATACCAGTTGCACTGGTGAGTTCTCTTGCCAGCCAATTCTTGGTCTCCACCTTGCAATCTGAGCCCTGGTAACCTTCCTGCAGCAGTCGGTATTCATGATTTTACTAGGAGTCTGACCATGACCCTGGACTCCAGAATGCCCCAACCCTGTACCCGAAAGTGTGAACCCTCACCAACACCTACCATAGTATCCTTCAGCAGACAGAACTCCAATGGATTAAGCTGTATTCCCACCTATTCAGCTTAATATAGCCTGTTTTTCCACCCTTACATGCCATTGGGCAACGTTTAAAAATGTGGTGTGTCACTTAGTGCAGAAACCAGCGCAGCTGAGCTGAGCAGTGCGAAAATCCACAGAACCGTATACTTAGCAATGCTTAGCAGTGTGCAAACCAGCCAAGCAGAGTCAAGCAGTGCATAAACATTTTGAGCCATTATTGTGTTTATGCGGTGCTTAGCAGGCCTTAGCAGGTCTTAGCAGGTCTTAGCAGAGCTTAGCAGAGTGGGACAAAATTTAAAATTAATTGGTATAATTTATATTTCAAAAATAAATGCTAATTTTTCCCTTCCATGTATTCATACCCTGCACTTACTGCTTATGAGGCCATAACTCTAACCATTTAGGTATAAACATATGTGGAAACCTGCTATACCTTTACATATACCTCTGAGCTACCTATAAGCACTGCTGAGCACCGCACCACGCCACGCCACGCAAACCCGCTCAGCTATGCTTAAACATGAAATTTAATAAATAAATAATTGCATCTGGTTTCTATTTTTAAATGTCTGGCAGGTATCTCTGCACTACTTAGCATTGCTGCACTCTACTCTGTGCCATGAAAACATGCTTTAAAAAAAAAAACAGAAAAAATAACATTGGAATAATAGAATTGGACAGTGCAGCGAGTGTCTTACTCATCTGCGGACACAGTTGGCACTACACTCCCTACACTGATTCAATAAGCATGTTCCACGGCTCTCCCTTGGCAATACACCATGATTAATATGCATGACACACTGCTGAGGATGAGCTGTGTACACGGACACAGTAACATTCCATGTAGGCTCTACACTGTGCCTACACAGATTTTATTAAATCCTGGGGAATGTTTTCCAACCATTTTGTTTTTCTAGTAAGGAATGCCAGTAGGTCTTTAGGTTGTTTCTCATGGCTTGCTAGAGGTCTATAATGTACAAAGTGGAGCATTGTATCTTACAGACACAAAGTGGAACATTGTTTTTAACAGTAAAAAGATACAATAATTTCCCTACAGTGACTGCATATATCCTTGCAAATTAGACATGTGATTAATATGGTTTCTTGACATTGGTGTATTCATCCTGGTCAAAGTTTAAATAAATTGTAGTCTAACAGCCTAACTTTTTAATGATATTGCTCTTTAAATGTTTTCACTTTTTCGTTTGCAATCATACTTGATGTATTTTTTTACCAAGTTTCATGATGCATCATTTATTGATTTCAAAGGCAAGATCATTACTACTTCACTG
>NC_056725.1:570593756-570661256 GCF_019279795.1 Protopterus annectens
TGATACTATTGAGATAAGAAGGTGTAACATCAGAAATGGCAATACATTTACATTTTTTGGCTGATATTGCTTGTGCTGCAATTCAGTACTGAAAGTGTTTTACTTGTTTTGTTATCATTTCCTATGAATTACTTCTGTATTTATACTTATGAAAGCCTAGAAAAAATGTATTTATTACTTAACATTTTTTGGAATGGAAATATTTTTTTCTTTGCATAACCATGAGCATTCTCAGTCAACCTCTTCAGTCATCTTTCCTCCAGTGCTATTGTATGTGATCTCCTATTCTGATGCGTAGAGAAGATACAGAGGATGGTTGTTTAACTATCATAGATATGTGTGTTTAAATCTTTCTTACGTGATTAGATTTACTAATCAACAAGGTGCTGAAGTTATTCTTGCAGTTACTTAATACAAGTAACCAAAGAAAAAACGGATGGTGCCCAAAGCAGAACTAGTAAACCAACGAAAGAAGCACCACGAATCCACAGGCAGCAAGATTTTAATGTTCAAAGCAAGAACCAATACAAAAAACTAAAGACACGCTGATTTCACAATGCTGAATAGAAAATATATTTAATATTTAATACAAATACTTATTTCTGTATTAATTTCTCTACATCTACCTATATGCTTTCATTTGTTAGGCAGGAAAGCAGCAAAGCACAGAATTTAATTAAGTCACTGTACCTAATCCATCTTTGCTAATAAGTACTTCTTCTTCACTGCAAGTTGACCTAGAAGAACAGCATGACTTCCTTCAGATTGTTACATGTTTATGTCTGTATACAGCTTGTCCCTTTGAGCGATGGGTACTTCCTGCAAGAAACCTTTGCATAATTTCCATTGAAGATTCTGCTTTCCACTATGCCTTGCATATTTTACTTGAAGTTTTAAGCAATATCATCTGAATTTGCTCTGAAAAACACGTTTACCTTCCCTCAAAGAGACTACCAATACACTCACATACAAATGCAACAACTGAAATTAAGGTACGGAATTCTTCCAGTTCAACTTGCAGTAAACAAAGCCATATTTACTTTTACAGCTGAATGCACTAGAATTACTCCATGGCAATGTGTGATTTGATAATTTGCTGCTTAATAAGTTTAAGCATATAATGGGTTTAAGTTGAAATGCATACAGAAAAATAAGCAAACAGTGCATTTCTCAATATCCTCTGTGCTGATCATTCACTTGCTAGTTCAACCCCCACCCCACTTCTTCACTGTCTAGGGTATGATGGTTAACTGAGTTCAGTCATCTTGTAATCACAGTTTGCAATTTGGAGGAATGTATTATTTATGTAAATATACTACAAAATAGTTTGTGACACATACAAACCAACAAAAATGTTTACTAAAAATTGTCTGACTGTAGTTCAGTAATTGCTAAGCTAGTACCTACAGTATATGAAATTATGTGACAATCCAAGTGTGTTCTTTTCTATTTGTGAATATACATACATATACATATATACATACATTTTACACAAACACAAGCACACACACACACATATATATATATAGTTCTGCACTGTATTACATCAATAAAAAAAAAAATATATATATATATATATATATATATATAGAGAGAGAGAGAGAGAGAGAGCATTACTTAAGCATATATATTAGTATTACTACACAAAACCATGTGTACACGTAAACATTCCATATTTGTCTCCAGAAGCATTTCTATTTAAAGATATGCTTATTGCAAGCCATACCTTTGGCTAAAATATAAATACATATTTGCATGTATACGTTTATTGTTCTATATATCTGCATGTATGCAGTATTTATCTGTTATGAACTTTAAACTTATTTTTGATAATTTAAAAAAATGTAAAAATACTTGCTATAGAAATCTGTCCTTCTTGCCTGGTCTACCCACTAAGCCAGCTGGTCAAGGCCACACCTCTGTAGGTCATCATCCTTGTGGTGGCAGTGAAGCTATAGCAAGGGGTGCCTACCAGGGATGGCAGGAGCACATGATGACATTTTTTTTCCATTCATTACTTCATACTGATGGTTCATTTTCTATAGATATGACTACCTTAAGAGGTATACCCTGATTTTGGTCTCCTTGTCAGACCAGCTTGGAGCTCGGCTCATGCCTTTACAGGTGCTGCCATCTTCCACATGTACAGTAGCAGAATGAATAATGTAAGTGCAGGGCTCTGGTTCACAGGTTGGGAGTCACATCCTCTAGGATGTGCCATCACCATAACCAAACCCAGCCAACAAGTAGGGACATTAGGCACAGAAGTGCTATCGTTGGCAATTTGCCATATAGATCTTTTTTAAAGGAATAGTTTTATATTTCCTTGCCATGATAAATAAATGTCATTTATGAAATCATTACTTTTATGTTGTTTATATATATTTCTGATTCTGTGCTGCAATGTTTTTATCTTTATTTGAATGATAAGCATTGAGATTATGCATTAATCATTTCTTTAGGCATGCCTTTTTCAGCTTTGCATCAGTAATTCTTTTTTTCCTTCACTTTATAAATAAATCTTTTTGCTGATGTTCTTATCTGCTAATATAAAACAGTAAGTGCTTTGAGGTGGTAAGATGCGTCATACCATAGTGCAGGAAGGGCATGGATTAGGCATCATGATTATGCAAACTTAACTGTTGACTCTTCCTTTTTCTAGGCAGAGAGATGTTTGGGATATATTAGGCTTGTTCATACACTCCTGAGGACTATGTGTCAACTTGTTCACAGCTACTTGAAGTCTCTTTATGTGAATCTGTTGACAGAACCACTGACATATCACTGTGACTCACAACAATAACCATGACTCCCCCTAATTTGCATTCAAAACATGTAAATGAGCCTGAATTGGCATGAATAAATTTATGACCACTATATTTAGTTGTGATCACTCAATACAGGTGACAAGTGTTGTGACAAGTGTTTTAGGAAAGCGCAAAATTTATCAAATAAGATAAAAATATCAACAAGGTTATACATTATTGGAATGCAATTAATATCGATTTTGTAGAAAAGTTATTACTAGGATAATTTTGTCTTTCATTGATTTGACAGTCAGATGTAGTTGACTCGTAAATATTGCTGACATGGTTGTCATTTCTGTAT
Source organism: Protopterus annectens (assembly GCF_019279795.1). Classification (NCBI taxonomy): domain Eukaryota; kingdom Metazoa; phylum Chordata; order Ceratodontiformes; family Protopteridae; genus Protopterus; species Protopterus annectens. The sequence goes on from NC_056725.1 coordinate 570,596,865, forward strand.
GGAAATTCATGACAGTAGCAGGGGAAATGTATCTTCTGATGGCAATATGTAGGATAAATGTTTGCAGTGCTTTTCTTTTTGCATTTATAGCTTATGATACAAAGAATACGACCACATAATTTGAAGTGAGTGAAGTCTGATGTTCTGTATTTTCACCAGTGTATTGTGTTGTCCAGATACATGCTGCTTTACCATGGGATTTATCACTGTCACTCATGAATGAAAAATGGCAGTATAAATACAGAAAAATGATAGGGCCCTACACGTCTGTTAGTAGTGGAATAAGATGGCCATGTAATAAGTGCCTGCAATCCTATTATGTATTTGTGGATGATGGTGTACAGGTTACTATAACAAACTTTTAACTGGGTGAAGTTGGACTAGCAGTATGTGTATATGAATATGGTTGTTGTGTCACCATAAATATGCTTGTCTTAGACCTTTGATTTATTTCTGATGGAAGAAGACATGCATTCCTTGCTGTGTTGTTTGGCTAAGTGGATCAAATTTCAGTATATTACTGTTGCATGTGGTAAGTGAATGATGCAACAGCAGTTATCCAGAGAGAGAAAAGACAAATTTTAGCCATGAGGAAGACTGCAGCCTTACAACAGCCCTTAGGATATATGGCAAACCTTTTTGGAAAACAAGAACCCAAACAAGCTGAGAGGGCAAAGTCCTGGAATCAAGTGGTTATGGATATAAAAATTATTGGATGAAACTGTACATTAACACAGTGGAAGAAGACTGCCAGTGATATAGTACGATGTGCATAGTATTACTGTGGGGACCTCAAATATTTATTCCTTTAACACCTGATGAAGAAGACCTCCTCGCTGTTCAGGGGTATGACTGTGAAATAGATGACAATGGTCCTGACATAATCAGAGGTGGTACAGATACTGGCTATTACCCACATCTGCAGCATCAGCAGACATCTGAGGAGAAAGGCTGGCTTGACCAATGGAACATATTTACATAGAGAAATGACCGCTGAAGTGAAATGATTCCATGTAAGACATGGCAATTACTATTAACAGGTGAACCCTTCACTTCTGCAAATTATGACATATAAACAGAGTGTGCATGGTAAGTGTCCTCCACACCTCATTACACATATAGTAATGTAAGCCAGTATCTAAGTAGTAATGTATTCAATTAATTCTTTACAGGGTCATTAGTAGAAACAAGCAGTTACTCTATACCAGTAAAATATGTGGATATCAACAGTGGACTACCTGATGGTGATGATGATAACATAGTTATATTTATGAGGTAGCCTGAGGAAAGTGGCAGGCAGCCCCCAAGTTTAATGTCAGGATCTCATACCACACACCATGTTAGTAACTGTGCAGAAATTGACAGTGCATCAAAAGTCAAGCACAAGCTGACATTACACTGCAGGTTGTAGACACAGAAAACCCATGAACCTCTACACCAATGTCTCCACACCACAGGAACACCTCCTGAAAAATAACAGAAACTCAGAGGTAACAATGTCCACAGTGACACCTTTACAAAGGGGTGTAAGGCACAGGCATATGTCACAGCTACCTCAGGAAACAGAGAAAGCATTGTCTGCCCAGCAGCAAATGTATCATGACATCATTAAGGCTCAGTGCACAACAATAGAGGTTCAGATAGAAATGGTCAAAGTTCTCCAAGTTGTACATGAGAATTTCCAGCACTTTATGGGAATGGTAAAGAGCAGAGGATAATGCCATGATCACATTGATCTGTAGTATGAAGGCACACCAAATATCCATGTCCACGTCCATTCAAACAGTAGTGTGGACTTACCAGACTCAAATACAAATCAATTTTGGAAAAGAAAGATGAGGGAGTAATGTCCAGACACATGGAGTATATAAAATTGCACAAGTGCATATCAGGATGATAGTGGAAATAGCAGAGGGAACCAAACACAACAAAATTCATGCAGGCCATGTCAGCATTCATCTACGCATAGCAGAACCTCTCATTCAAGGTCCTGGTCCCTCTGTAGGATCACCTGCATCAAGTATGTCACGTCATCATAGCAGTTTACCATTGAGCTTACATTACAGCCGCTCCCCATGTTCACATGTGCTTTCACCTACACTGTCTTTAAGAGATGTGCAAGACACACCTGACCTTGACCTACAGTGATTCAGGCTAGACATTTCAGGTACTTATGATTTGAGACATAACAACTGACTTTGCTACAGTGAGGTCAATATTTAATTTAAAATACGAGTTAAATGAAAAAAAATATCTAATTGCAGAATACATGTGCACACATTGTAATCCAGATGTAAGACACTGCATTTGCATGTATTTCATTTTAATAATGGCAATACTGACAACTAAAGAAAATAATCTGGAAATAAGGTATTGGGCAAAACGTACAAATTTCACTTATCTACACCATTAATGACCCATCCATCATTTTAAGAGTTTCACTTTAGCAATGGTACAGCTAACAATTACACAGAACTTTAAGCAAATATTGCACACTATTCTGAAACACACGCACACACACACACACACACATACGCACACCTTAAAACATTAGTATCCTGCCATCTGTACTAAGCACTGCTGCCACTTCACCCTCAGCACTGTACAACTGATGATTTATATTTCTGAGGACAGAACTTGTTGTGTATGACAAAATGAAATAATCGTATGTGCAATACCTTAAGACAGAACAGTAATTCATTTATAATATGTAATAGTTAAAACTGGGGAAACATGTATTATAATAATAATTACAAAATACATAAAACTGAGGAAACATAATAAAAAAACAGCATGCAATACATTTTCCTTTCAAGTGCAAGGTATGAACTCATGTTAAATACAAGTTTAGAGATTTAAGTGCCAACAAGTTGGCGAATTCTAAGTAGTTAAATACTGATGTAACACTTTTTATTAAAGTTATCATTTCAGAAAATTCAGTATGAACATATTTAGGAGCAGTCTCTAATCCAAATTTCTTGTGTAAAGCCATTAAGAATGTAAATACTCATTATAAGATGCCTTATGACATCACTGAACTGGTATCAGTGAGCAGTCAGACATGACTTTAATAAACAATAATCTAAAATTAAAAAAATATATTATTTAAAAATGAGAAGGAACGTCTGATGAATAGTGACAGCAGACTATGCACCATACAGCAGAGCCCACAGGTGTGACTGCATGCATCAATTATATATATATATATATTTTTTTGAGAATGTATAGAGAATTCAGTCTTGATTAAGATGATAGTTTTCTTAGAGTTAAATAACAGGAGTTTAGTTTTATTAGGGTTTAGAGCAAGATAATTGTTGGTCATCCAAGTTTTGATAGATGTATGGACATCTTGGGTAAGTTTTTGAATTTCAGATGCAGAGTTTGCAGAGCAGATGATAGTTGAGTCATCTGCACATTGTATTACAGATCCATGACTAAGAGTGGAGTGAAAGTCATTGATGAAAATACTGAAAAAAGGGGCCCTAGTATGGAGCCTTGGGGAATGCCTGTGGATGTGTCAAGGAATGGAGAGTAAGAGTGCTGCCATTTGGTAGAGTGTTGTCCATTTTTGAAGTAGTTTGTGAACCAGTTTAGAGTTGATGGGGAGATAGCTAGTTTAGAAAGTTTTGTGACAGGTAAAGGGTGGGAGACAGTGTCAAAGACTTTAGAGAGATCAAGAAAGAGTGAAGATACAATTTTGCCTGCATCTCGAGCTCAGATAACAGTATCCATGAAGGACATAAGAGCTTTAGTAGTACTATGACCTGGCCTGAACCCATGCTGAGTATGGGAAAGGAGGTGATTTTGAAGTAGGTAGTGTAGAGGCTGAGTATGAATGCATTTTTCAAGGATTTTTGAGATGGGGGAGAGAATAGCAATTGGGCAAAAGTTGGAAATTTCTGTACTGCTGCGGCCTTTGTGAAGAGGGAGAATATATGTTTTTTCCAGATAGTAGGTACATAGGACTCTTGGATAGATCTGTTAAGAAGTTTACTGACTGGGTACGTGATGTCTTTAGATGACATTTGTACGCATTCCTGGGGTAAGTTGTCAGGAGTGTTAGAGCCAGATTTGACTTTAAGAAGTAGTTTTGTTATAGTAGCATTAGGTATGGGGGTGAAAGAAAAGCATGGTAGAGAAGGAGCAGTGGTATTTTATGTGGACTGAGTTGACAGAATAGGGTTAGAGTTGCAGTTAGTTTGCAGAAAGGTGGCAGTAAGATTAGATAAAGTGTTGATGAAGTATGAATTGAAAAGAGTGGCTATTTTACTGGGCATTTTGTCTGGATATGGACAGGGATTGTTCTTTGTGCCTGGGTTTAGCAGGGATGAAATTGGGTACCAAACTTTCTTTGGGTTTTATTTAACATTCTTTTGAAGACCTAGGTAGTGTTCTTTTTTGTCTTAAATGACTAGATGCTTTATCTTATTGTGGAGTTGTCTAAACTGTAGGACATCAGAGGTATTTTTATCTTTTTGCCATAGTTTCCATGATTTGACCTAGCAGCCATGAGCTGCTTAATGGATTTAGTGAGCCAGATGGCATGGTTAGTTCTTACTTTTTTTTGACAGAGTGGGGCTAGTTTTCTTTTGTTTTGTTCACCCCTACACACATACTTTTCTCTGTCTGTCTTTCTCTCTCTCTCTGTCTTGCTTTCTTTTTTTCATATTTTAGGTGATGCTGTATGTCCATCAGAGCCAAGGCTCATGACACCAATGAGAAATTCAAGTGACACTGGAGAAAACACCTATAGCACAGACCTATATTGTTATTTAGATGGTCTTTGGCATCCTAAAGAGTAAGTTTAGGTGCCTGGATGAGTCAAAGGATGCCCTTCAGAATCACCCAGCTACTGTGTGCAGGATATTTACTGCATGTTGCATTCTGCACAACATGATCAGGTGCCGGCCTGTTGGTGAAATGACTTATGCTGTCTCACAGCTTCTAGTTCCAGTCCCAATATGATTAATGATGGCCAGCCAGAAAAAGTAGTAAAGGACCCCATGTGACAAGCTTGTGCAGGCATAGAGCTGCACAGGTAAAGAGGTGGTGTCTAGTCCAGAAATATGGAGCATGACATTCAGGTTAATATTTCCTTTCTTGTAAAAAACATATAGAGTATAACTGATGCATGCAGTGATACCTGTCTGCTAGCGTCTATAACAGATTGTTGAATGCTGACAACTTTGAAGCTTCAAACTTCGAACTTGAAAGTTCGAAGTCTAAAAATGTTGAATGTCAAAAAAAAAAAAAAAGCACTCAAAACCCAAAAAAAATAAATAAATAAACGCTCTATGCAGGGGGAACCTCCCTCACCCCCTGCTAATTAAATATACCAACTCCGAGATTGAACTACAGTGCAGTAAAGGGAAATCTTCCCTTCCCACACTCTGTGGCAATCTCCGTTATACGTTTTGATGTTTTTACACTTTGAACTTTCAAGTTCAAAGTTTAGTGCTTTGAATATGTCAGCATTCACCATTATGATATAGACCCGTCTGCTATACTTTGTAGTGTGTGGCTTGCTGTCACTATTCATCAGACATTCCTTTTCATCTTTAAACAATTAATTTCTTCATTGCAAATCAGGTACTCATATTATTTTTTGTAAAAGTCACGTCTGAGTACTCACTGAATTCTTTTCAGTGATGTTGTAAGGCATCATATAAGTAATAGTGACATTTTAATGGTTTTTCACAATAAATTCTAGTGTGGTGGTTTACCTATGTATGCATGTAATGAATGTCCTTGCATACTGCAATCAGTCATCATCATTCTCTTTCGGCTTTTCCCGTTAGGGGTCGCCACAGCGGATCATCTCTTTCCATTTCTTCCTATCCTCTGCATCTTGCTCTGTCACACCAACCGCCTGCATGTCCTCTCTCACCACGTCCATAAACCTTATCTTAGGCCTTCCTCTATTCCTCTTACCTGGCAGCTCCATCCTTAGCATCTTTTTCCCAATATACCCATCATCCCTCCTCAGCACATGTCCAAACCAACGCAATCTCGTCTCTCTTGCTTTGTCTCCAAACTGTCCAACATGAGCTGACCCTCTAATATACCGATTCCTAATCCTATCCATCCTAGTCACACCGATTGCAAATCTTAACATCTTTAACTCTGCCACATCCAGCTCTGACTCCTGCCTTTTTGTCAATGCCACTGTCTCCAACCCATATAACATAGCTGGTCTCACTACACTCTTGTAGACCTTCCCTTTCACTCTTACGGATACCCGTCTGTCACAAATCACTCCTGACACTCTTCTCCACCCATTCCACCCTGCCTGTACTCTCTTCTTCACCTCTCTTCCACATTCACCATTACTCTGAACTGTTGATCCCAAGTACTTAAACTCGTCCACCTTTACCAACTCTACTCCCTGCATCCTCACCATTCCTCTACCCTCCCTCTCATTTACACACATATATTCTGTCTTAGCCCTGCTGACCCTCATTCCTCTGCTCTCTAGAGCATATCTCCACCTCTCCAGAGTCTCCTCAACCTGATTCCTACTCTCACTACAGATCACAATGTCATCTGCAAACATCATATTCCACGGGGCCTCCTGTCTGATCTCATCTGTCAACCTGTCCATCACCACTGCAAATAAGAAAGGACTCAGAGCTGATCCTTGATGTAATCCCACCTCCACCTTAAACGGATCTGTCACTCCCACTGCAGTCCTCACCACTGTCACACTACCCTCGTACATATCCTGTACCACTCTTACTACTCTCTGCCACTCCCGACTTCCTCATACAATACCACAACTCTTCTCTAGGCACCCTGTCATATGCTTTCTCCAAGTCTACAAAGACGCAATGCAACTCCTTCTGACCTTCTCTGTATTTCTCCATCAACACTCTCAGAGCAAACATTGCATCTGTAGTGCTCTTTCCTGGCATGAAACCATACTGCTGATCACTAATCATCACCTCCCTTCTTAACCTTGCTTCCACTACTCTTTCCCATAACTTCAAGCTGTGACTAATCAGTTTTATCCCTCTGTAGTTACTGCAGCTCTGCACATCACCCTTATTCTTAAAGATAGGTACCAAAACACTTTTTCTCCACTCCTCAGGCATCCTCTGACTTTCCAAAATTTCATTAAACAATCTAGTTAGAAATTCCACTGCCATTTCTCCTAAGCACCTCCATGCTTCCATTGGTATGTCATCTGGGCCAACAGCCTTTCCATTCTTCATCCTCTTCATAGCTGCCCTTACTTCCTCCTTGCTAATCTGTTTCACTTCCTGATTCACTATCCCCACATCATCCAACCTTCTCTCTCTCTCATTCTCTTCATTCATCAGCCTCTCAAAATACTCTTTCCATACTGCATACTGCAATCAGTAAAAGCATTTAATTCAGGAGTTCATGTCTTGCATTTGAATAAAAGCATGTGATATTTGTATACATATATATATATATGGTTCCCATTCAGAAGCCTGAAACATCATAAGCCTGAAAATCAAAATCCTGAAACCAAAAGCCTGAAAATTCAGAATCCTGAAAACTCAAAATCCTGAAAGCCCAAAATCCTGAAAGACCAAAATCCTGAAACTCAAAATCCTGAAAACACAAAATAGACATACTGATGTCATTGTGGCTTTGCTATTGTTAGCCCTGTGGTGTTAGGTCATGCGTTGGGGTCAGGTAAGTGTGCGGTTGGTTTTATGTTAGGGTTAGGGGTGGTTTAAGTGAGTTAGGGTTAGGGCGCAGGTTAGGCATGTATGCAATAGTGACAAATATTGGGGTTAGGGGCGGTTTAAGTGAGTTAGGGTTAGGGCGCGGGTCAGGTGAGTGTGCGATAGTGACGGACCTTAGGGTTAGGGTTAGGGTCAGGGTCAGTTGGTAGATATTAGTGTCTTTATAGTGACATATTAGCACTATTTGTGTTTTCAGGATTTTGAGTTTCAGGATTTTGGTCTTTCAGGATTTGGGGCTTTCAGGATTTTGAGTTTTCAGGATTCTGAATTTTCAGGCTTTTGGTTTCAGGATTTTGATTTTCAGGCTTATGATGTTTCAGGCTTCTGAATGGGAACCATATATATATATATATATATATATATATATATATACACACAGGATCTGCTTCACAAGCTTGAAGTTTTAAAACTTCGAAATGCAAATGGCTGTGACCATAATGTCAAAGTTTTGAAACTTCAAAATTGTAACAAAAAATAAATAAATAAATAAATAAAAACAAATTTTTTTTTTTTACATTTTTGCAGGGGGGGTCAAGCCTCCCTTCACCCCTGTGGGGGCCTGCACCCCCACACCCCCTGCTAAATAAATATACCAACTCCAACATCACACTACAGTGAGGAAAATGGTAAATTTCTTGTTCCACGCTGTATGACAATCAAAACTTTGATCTTATGGTCTCGACCATGTTCAGTTCAATGTTTTGAAACTTCAAGCTTGTGAAAGGAATCCATATATATATATATATATATATATATATATATATATATATATATATATATATATATATATATATATATCTACACACACATACACACTCACGCATATATAAATAAATATATATATATATATATATATATATATATGTATCATGCAATGTTTTCTCAATTTAACGTATGTTGTCTGATGGGGTACTGTACATCAGATTATTTTATTTTGTCATACACAATAATTTGTGACTTCAAAGACAAAAATTATCATTTGTGTAGTGGTGGGGGTGAGGTAGCAGCAGTGCTTGTTTACATGGCAGGATACTCATTTTAATCTGTAACTTTCTCATTACTATGTTTCCATGAAAACTTGTGTATTACTACTTTTAAGTTGGAGGTAACTTCCAACTGTATGAATGGTGATACACACATTAGTGTTAATGACTGCAATCTTATGTTATGACATGCAGATTCTTTCCAAAGTTTCCTGAGGCTTGAAGCAGTACCATTACATTAATGAAATGCATATAGTTAAAAAGTGTGCTATGCATCCCTTTTTTTAAATAACTTATTCCCTTTTGCGTTAAAAATTGGCCATTGTTTGTGAAGGTTAAAGTATAAGTAACAGAAATATCACACTTGAATCACAGTAGGTCAAGATCAAATGTGTCATACACATCTCCTAAAGATGTTGGCTAGATAATAGTGGAAGTGATTTTGAAGAGGGGCTGTCATGTGAGCTGGATGATAATTTGGGCTGATATTGTGACCTACTTGATGTAGTTGATCGTGTTGACATTGATCTGACAGTGCTGTGGGACCAGGGCCGGGACCCTAAATGAGAGGTTCTGTTATCTGTAGATGAACACTGATGTGACTTGTATGAAATATGTGTGCCTGTTCACCCCAACTAATTACAGTGCTTTCTTGACAAGCACTTGCAGTGTCATGTGATTGGCTCCCACATGTCTAGACAGTACCCAATCCACTTCCCCTTCTAAAAGTAATACCTGCTTGATTCTGGTAAGTCCTAAGTAGTGTGCCACTATACTACACATCACTGTGAAAATGACATTACCCCTACTCTTTGCCATTTCAAAGTAGTGCTGGAAGTTCTTATGCATACCCTGGGGGACACTGACCATTTCCAGCTGACATTTTCTGTGACACTGCTATGTGTCCCAACAATATCATGGCACATTTGTTGCTGGGCAGCCATTACTTTACATCTTTCCCAAGGGTAGTTGTATAACAAGTTTCTGTTCCTGAATCTACTTTTTAAAGGTGTCACTAAGGGCACTGTTACCTCTGAATGTCTGCCATCATCCAGAAGATGTTTGTCTATTTTTTTAGATACTGGTTTAGAAGTGCATGGGTTCTTCTCCTGCACAAGTGTGAATGTAACGTCAGCATCTACTTGACTTTGTTATGTACTGTCACTTCTTGCAGATGTACTAACATGCTGTTTGGTGTGAGATCCTTCCATTAAACGTGAGGACTACATGCCCCTTTCCTCAGTCTACCTCATAAATATAACTATGCTATCATCATTGTCAACTTCTTCAACAGCCATTTTGCTGCTGATATCCCCTCACAGTTATTGGTATAGGGGAGCTGGTTGTTTCTGCTGATGAACCTGCAAAAATTATTTGGAAACATACTAATAAAGAAGTAGCATACACTACTATATGCTTATTAAGGAGGCGTGGGGGATACTTACAGTGCACACTGCCTTTATTGTCATTCTCTACAGATGTTGAAGGATCACCTATTAATAGTAATTGGCACATGTCTAATCATTCCTTGTCAGCATTCAGCTCACTATATAAATATATGTTACTGTTTTTAAATCAACCTTCCTGAGCATGAGTGTTGCTGCTGCAGACGCTGGTAATAGCCAGTGTCCACACCACTTCTGGTTATTCCAGTGCCATCATTGTCTGTGTCATAGTCATCCAAATGGATGGAGAGGAGGTATTCCTCATTTGGTGATAATGGGATGATTGTTGGAGCCCCCCTCACTGGTACTGGTACAGGTAGTTGAATTCACCTCACCTTGCTTCTAATATGTCCTACCATATCATTTGCCCTCTTCTTGCACTTGTTAATGTGCAATTCCTGCCACCCATTGCATGTATGTCCAGGACAATTTAATTACAGACTTTTGTCCTCTCAGCTTGTTTGGACCCCCCTTTATCAAGCATATTTTCCCTTATATCCTAAGGACTGCCATGGGGATGCCATTATCCTCATGGCTGAAGTTGTCTTTTCTCTGCGTTGATCCCTTGTTTTGCATTTTTACTGCACATAAAAAGAGGTCACAGCATACAAAAAAGAAAACTTCTGATGTAATCATCAGTCAGACAACACAACAATGACTATGTCTGCCTTCTTTCCTCTAAACAAATTTAACACAACCCCATAATTATATCCACATGCAAAATCTCAGTCCAACCCAGTGAATTTGTGCTATAGTAATATCTGCAGTATCATAAAAACATTCATAGCAGTAAAGCAATCAGTTTTTAACAGATTCATCCTTACCCTTGCCCTAACCACAGTCTTATATTCATAATAACTGCCATTTTTCATTTTTCAGTGACTCTCGGAAATCTTCAGATAAGGGCACATAGATGTGCAACCAGCAACACATTCCTACTACTTCAGTACTTCCCAATTAAAACTCATTATCACTAAATGACACAAAAGTAAACAATTTTCTGAATCATCACTAATCATTTCCCACTGCTGCTGCAATGACTTTCCACTCACAAATGACAGCTTTACACTGTTCACTGAAACCTAAGATAATATGCCCATTGTTTGAGTGAAATAAACATTTCCTCAAGGTAACTCACTAATTTTAAATCATTGCAAAGTGTTTCAAATGAAATTTCAATATTTTCATTATTGTTTCTTGCTTTATGAAATCTGTGGTTTCCTAAGTTATTTGCTTCCTAACACAAGTAAAGACAAGTTATTATGGTGGTGTTAAACTGTTTTCACATAAATTCAGGTCCATTTACATGTCTGTATGCAAATTAGGCCATTTTATGCATAGGTCTGTGAAGCTCATGAATGTGGCCTTGGGTTCATGTGAACAAGCTGTGGAAAGCAGCATAGCTTGCAGCAGTCTCAGCAGTCCTCAAAATGCTGTGGGAATGAATGGACAGCCTCAGATATGCTCAAAGCAGAATATATTTAGAAAAAAAACAAAATGGAGCCATATGTGTGACAGTTTGCACAAGCATGGAGTGTATTTTTTGCCCATTTTCCATCATCTGATGCAACGTCTCACCTCAGACCACTCAGTAATTAAAAACATTCATAATCACACACAAAGGAATATGTATTTCTGCACCCCCCCAAAAAAATAATACTGCTGCTGTACACAACAATAAATGACATTTAGGTGTAATACTGCAAAATAAGTAGCGAAGGCAATGCACAGCCGCAGTAGCAATTGTTAAGTAATGCAAAGAAAAATGATGACTGCATACTGTTTTTCATGCACCACATAAATGAAATGTGAATGTATTCCTTAAAAAACACACACATGTGACAAAGCATTTCTGGTTAAACCAAACTTGGCAGTAATAATATTACCTGTCGCAATGCCACAGCTGGTTATCTGGGTTTGATTAAGGTGGTGTCACACCCCAGAGGGAGTGGTTCTAAACCTGTGAACCACAGCCCTGCCCATACTTCCTTCATTGCCTTATGTCTTCTCTTTATAGCTGAAGAAGAAATCTCCTATAACAGCAGCATACGTCTAAACTGTCCAGATTTTCACAGAATGTCAGGATTTTTGCCTCATATTTTTGATCTGTCCCTCCTAAAATTTGTGGTTTCCTGGCAAATCACTGAGGACCGAAGCCACTAAATAATGCTATACATTTGAGTTGCTGATTTCATATCCTTCAGAAAAATGCATGCTAACACAAATCTTCTTATTTTATCAACTTTCTAAGTTTATAGGAGCAATATTTAAAATATATCCCTATTTTTGGGCCTTTGTCTCCCCATTATTTTAGGCTTTGTCCATATTTCTTATCCTAAGAGGTTGAGAAGTATGAACAGGAGACGGCAGGAACAAGGAGCAATAAGGCTGGTTGAAGACATTGGTAAGTATGAATAAAAAAGTACACAATATTGTGTTTAACTGATTTCACTAATATATAGGGAAGTAATTCATACAACCTGCTAACTGAACCACTCGAGTAAGAGATATGTCAGTATATACGTGCACTATTCTATCTTCATTTTATTTCAGTATATAAACAATTAATACAGCATAGTAACTGAAGCATTAGAGTGCATTCAGTACATTACTGCAATCAAGAATGAGAGATAAGTGCAATACTGTTTCTTTAACTCAGTTTATTTCTGTAAAAAAGAAATAATAAAGCATAGTAAATGAAGCACTATAATGCATTCAAAACATTACTGCAAGCAAGAGTGAGAGATATGTCAGTATTTATAAAGGGTGTTAGTGCAGTATTGCCAACAAATGCATATCAGGCAGAAATATGATCATTATGTTTGTGTAGTAGATTGCAACAAGTAAGTCTCACCATTATGTGACAGCCAGCACTTTTCTGTCAAGTAAGATTGCAGTTCTTCTGAAATACACTCCCAGTTCACATGAAGCAGAGCTCCTTGATAACCATATTCAAGCGCAACCTAGACAATTGGATGGGAGACTGAAAAATTCACCTTGGGGGTGGCAGCTGTATCTCTCATGGACAGGGGCAGTTGGTGCTGATCATAGACTCACTCTGCACTCACTGCACTTACACTCACCCAAAATGCCTTTATCTCCACTAAAACCTGGATGTATAATAACCATTTAGCCCTAAATGCTAATAAAACCAAACTCATGTTAGTCAACACCCAAAAAAACACCCCTAACCAAAAATGATTTTTACCATTAACTCACTCAAAAATGCTTGACTGGAAGTAGACCCTTAAACCAAACTAATAGGCATCATTATAGACGAAAAGCACAGGGTTGCAAGAAAGCCACTGTAGCACAAACACGGCTCGATAGAAACGATTTGTCACTTCCACAAATTAGCGCCAACACTGTACATACGTTTTTGTCCCTCTAAAGACTTCTTCAGACAAGTAATAATCTTAAGTAATAAGTGCTTCAGTGACTTTCTTGCAACCCTGTACTTTTGGTTATTGGTCGTTTTGGAGGGTTGTTTTCCTCTGTTTTTGGTCTGATCATTATAGACGAACACCTTACTTTTGACCAGCATATTAACACAAATATCAAAAAAGCCCATCAGAAATGAGGCATCCTTTACAGGCATAAGCACTTCCTCACCTATGCGTAACTATGCATAACAACTCTCCCTTCCTCTTCCTCCCTACTACCATCCTTGCTCTATGGTGCACCTCTCCTCACTAATATACAGTCCTCTCAAGTCTAAACTGGACTCATGCTAGAAAAAGAAATCGCAAAATTTGTATCCAGCACCAAACACTCCTCCCAACACTGCTTATCATTCCAGCGTCTAAACTGGCTAGAAATGCTCTACATCTAACATACCTGCAACTAACCACAGCTCATAAGCTAATTTATAAGTCTTCTAGTTGTCCTGCCCTCTCCTGTCTGTTCACCATGTATCACTCAGATAGACCTCTGCAGTCCGCAATCAGATAGATGCTCCTTACTGTAGCAAAACCTAAACTATCCACTGGTCAAATGCACTACCATACACCATTGCCAAACTATGAAAGACTCTCCCTCCATTAATTAGGACCATTGGCAATCCTGAACGCTTTAAGACTTCACTGACACAACACCTGATCACCCATTGGCTATATAGCTGTACCAGCACTGACTTAAAAAAATATGTCCTGTCCTTCCTACTTCTTCTCCCCATCTCAATCATGTCTCTGGCTCCTCATATATATATCCAGTGCTTCCAACTTACTAAGCCCTAATATGTGCCACCAGACACATTTAATCTAACTAAATCAGTTTTACCTACTATATCTTCTATTCAAACTTGCTACCTATTCAGTAATTGCTCTAAGGCTAACCTTACTCTCAGAATCATTAACTGCTACTCTCCATCATTTCCTCTCCACTGCAATACTGCAAAACTGCAATACTGCAATACTGCAAAACTGCAATACTGCAATACTGCAAAACTGCAAAACTGCAATACTGTAATTTTCAGATTCCCTATTGTGCTAAGTCATTAGTGCACTCATGGTTGTCCAGCACATATAGAATCATTTATTATTAGTCACTGCAACCCAAAATCTGTATAATTTGTATAATGTTCACACATTCACTATTGTGCTGTGTCATCATTGCACTCATGTTTATCCAGCATATCTAGAATCATTTATTATTAGTCACTCAGACCCAAAATCTGTATAATTTGTATAATGTTCACACATTCACTATTGTGCTATGTCATTAGTGCACTCATGTTTGTCCAGCATATCTAGAATCATTTATTATTAGTCACTCAGACCCAAAATCTATATAATTTGTATAATGTTCACAGATTCACTATTGTGCTATGTCATTAGTGCAGTCATGTTTGTCCAGCATATCTAGAATCATTTATTATTAGTCACTCAGACCCAAAATCTGTATAATTTGTATAATGTTCACACATTCACTATTGTGCTATGTCATCAGTGCACTCATGTTTGTCCAGCATATCTAAAATCATTTATTATTAGTCACTGCAACCCAAAATCTGTATAATTTGTATAATGTTCACAGATTCACTATTGTGCTATGTCATCAGTGCACTCATGTTTGTTCAGCATATATAGAATCATTTATTATTAGTCACTTGGACCCAAAATCTGTATAACTTGTAAACTGTCTATTTGTATCACCTGTCTGCCATGTTCTGTTCTGTATCAGAGCTGTTTTGATTTTCTGTGTTTAATGCAGTGTTCTGCATTATAGCTGCTTGATTTTTGTTTGCAACTCTGTAACTTTATTATGTTGTTTGTTCTGGAGCTTTTCTTCCCAGGCCTCTACTGAAAATAAGCTCACTTTGGCCCAGTACACCTACTGGTAAACAAATGCAAATAAATAAATAAAAATAAATAAAATAAATTGTATGCTGTGTAACATGATTTGAGAATTTATTGTGTATATTTTCTCCTTTGCCCCCCCCCTTTCTCTGTTTTTTTAATTTTAAATATGCAATCTTTTGTCCTTTTATTCTTTTCCTTCTCTCCCATTTATGTTTATTTTTTACAGCTCCAAAATCCCTTGAAGTATCCCAGGCAAGTAACTCCCAGGTTACGGATCACAGCCTCGCAGGGCTGGGGCAATAGCACTAGTCCAGCAGGCATCCTGGAATGTGGCACACTGGCAAGCCTCATTGAATGGAGGCTTTGGGGATTTGGTTGAGAACATGCTGAAGCAGATCATGGACAGATGGATTCAGCCAGCAGAAGACACGCTGTCCCAGTTGGTGCTGACCCCCACACCACCACAAGCCCCCTACCCTCTCAACATTGGGGTCCTCCATTGCATCAATATCTGGCAGTGGAAACATTTGAGGGTCTGTGGACTGGGAGTCTTGCTGGCACTTTCTCGTTCTTTCTTCCCTTATCCTTTCTCCTACACCCTCTTATCTATACCCTACCAATACTACCCTCTTATATAAAAAAATTGAAAAAAATAGGGGGACTATCCCCCGACAAATACATACTGTCCCTCCTTTCTCACCTCCTGTAGCATAAACCCTTGTGATGTGTTCCTGCTGTGTCTCTCTCTTTATTGTGTACCCCCTTTTTTAATCTTTTCTATCCCCCATTCCATTTTTTCAAAAAAACAACAACATGTCCTTATAAGGATGCCACTGTATAAAACATTCTAAACCTCTTTATTTATTTTTTTTAATATTAAAATAATAAATGGAAATTGATGGCACAATACATGCAGAATAATGTTCAGGATGAGGAGTGAAGTTTTATGGAAGGCAAGAATTCAGCAATTAATGTAATGTTTGCTAATGATAATTAAAAAGAAAAGATGTGATGTATAACATATGTAAATAAAAAAAAAATGTTAATGTTTTATTTTCTGCTATGTATGTTTGCCTGTGTCTTAAGTGATAATTTAACAAAGGTGTTTAAAAAATAGCATTAAGAAGCTGTGCAGTTTGGGACTTACCTTAAATGCTTCAGGTGTGACTGCACATAACCACTTCCATCAACAATATCTTAAAACATGCAAAGTTATACAAAGCCTATGGCTTTCACATAGCACTTTGTATTTATTTAACATTTGACTTTAGTTACTTTACACTTTTACCTTAAGTGGGTATACTTGTCAAAATGCTTTCGTTTTTCCTTTTTCAGTGCAAATAACCTACCCTTACTTTATCTGCATATATATGTATATCGCTATGGAACATATCATCATGAAACTTATATACAATGACATTGGTAATCTCCAAACTCTGGACCCCACCCAGTTCAGGTTTGTAAAAGGCAGATCATGTCTCCTAAACCTGATAGACTTCTTTGAAGCGGTCACCAAAGACGTAGATGAGGGTAAAGTGGTTCACGCAACCTATCTAGAGCTTGCCAAGGCTTTCTACACCATCCCTCACTCTGGAATTATAGCTAAACTTACTAAACTAGGTATAAATTCCTATGTCACAAGATGGGTTGCCAACTGGCTCACTGACAGAACCCACACTGTGAAAGTAGCAGACTCCAAATCCAACTTCAGACCAGTGACAAGTGGAGTACCACTGGGTTCGGTCCTGGGTCCTCTTTTGTTTGGTATCTACTTCTCTGAAGTACAGACTAACACAGAAGGTCTTTGGCTAATGAAGTTCGCAGATGACTGCAAACTAGGAGCCATAATCAAAACTCCTAACGATGTGGACATCCTACAAAAGGACCTCACTAAGACAGATGCCTGGTGTCAAAGCCATGGCCTCAAGCTCAATGACAAAAAGTGAATTGTCAGCCCTTTTGATAAAAACTCTGTACCCATGAACTACCACATAGGCGGTAGTCTACTTAACACCGAAAGTGTGATAAGAGACCTTGGGACACAGGTGGACAGTAGCCAGGAAATCCTTCTATGTGGCACACCTCATCACAAAAGGTTTCTCATCCAAGAAAAAAGAGGTGATTGTTCCCCTCTACTCATCACTCATTATACTCTTTATAGAGTACAACGCCCCTTTTGGTATGTACCTCACAAGAGATCTGCAACAACTGGAAAGGCTGCAGAAATATCTCACAAAGAGGATTACCGGCCTCAAACAGATGCCCTATGCAGACCATCTCAAAAAACTCCAGCTTTACTCCGTCACATATCATCTACTGAGAGGCAATTTCTGTCTAACATACAAAGCTATGTCAAACCCAGAGCTGTTGGACATGCTCCACTTAAAGAAATCCCAATCCCTCTGAGCTGCACGCTCTGTGGACCTAAACCTTGTCACCACAATAAACAGAACATGCTGGAGGGATAGATTCCTGTCCCAGGGACTTCCCATACACTGGAACAAACAACCTATCTATATTAAATAAAGCTCCTCATTAGCACTCTTCAAGAAAAATCTTGATGATTGGATGGGAGATAGGAAATTTGCCCATCACTTCTGTGGCTCTGCTCGACAGGGGCACAGGAAAATAATTTTCTTGCATGGCGAAAGCCAGGGTACCTTTTTGGCTAGGCTTATATAGGCCCTAGGGCCAATAGCCTAGTACCTACCTATGAACCTACCTATGAACCTGTGTATCAGTGCTCCTCACAAATAACCACTACATAGCTGCAAACCCCAGGACTAAGTATACCACCAAAAGTCTTGCAAAAAAACAACAAATTCATCCAAAACACAGCAGCAGCATGTGTATTCAAAACCAAATAATGTAATCTGCAAACGCTTGCATTTATATATTTTTATTTGACATTTGTTTGCCTGCAAAGTCTGACTGGGATAATATCCTTTTTCAGAGGAGGCCTAGGGAGAAACGCTTCACATTGATATAATGTGGTCACAGTTAAATAAAGTTATTACAAAGCCTAATACAGAAGAGTGACGTAGTCACTAAGTAAAAATTTACCTTCAGTTCATACAGTGTGAACCTATGCATACATAGTGCAAATATTTGGACCCATAATAACAAGATGAAAAAGAACATTGTCAGCAGATACATTATTCACAAGTTGCAGATCATAGAGATGGCCTTAAACGCACTGAGTACACTCTTTGGCACAGAGATGACTAGATGACATAGCTGTTTATATTCTCACCCATTCTGAGCTGTTAATCTTACAGTTTCATATAAAGTTGTAGCAGAACTGTGAACTATTCCCAAATTTCAGACTCATGTAGTCATTTATTACAACATTTTCCATAAACAGTGTTACTGGTAAATTTCTGCACAGTCTGATGCCTTATAGTTTGTGATGGGATTGCAGTAGTGGCAGTATTGGGAATTCTGATCCAAGCTTTGTTCTTCTGTACTTTTACAACTGTTTATATTCCAGTTGTGCTTTTAGAGTCATTATTCTATCACTTACCTGCTTAAAGTTGCATTACAGTGCCTTTCTGTTTACTTTGCTTCTGTTTTTCTTCTGTTCTTTCTGTTTGCCCCAGCCCCCACTGAGACATTAAGATAAAGGTTTGGAAATTCTGACCTATCTAGGGTCATTGACCTGTAGATCACAGTCATATTATACTAAGGTTGCAACATTGGCTTTATTTGATTGGATCCATCTCTT
This sequence comes from Protopterus annectens, assembly GCF_019279795.1. Taxonomy (NCBI): domain Eukaryota; kingdom Metazoa; phylum Chordata; order Ceratodontiformes; family Protopteridae; genus Protopterus; species Protopterus annectens. Next base: position 570,616,032 of record NC_056725.1, read on the forward strand.
GCAAGTCTGTTTCTTGCATCTTGATTTTTTCTTAACCCTCCCAATCTTTTCCTGTTGCTGTTTTAAAAGGCTGTGGCTCTGACTTCTGTCCCTTACAATAAACTGATTTCTAAAGTCTCCCTCCCTCACCTCTGTTAGTCTTCCAAACATTGGCGAAAGCTTTATCCACCTCCTTAGAGCTGTTTTTAGGCAATGCCAATTTAACAAACCTAACAACATAGCAAATAAAACCTAAAGAAGCCTAAAGGTGTTACTGCTCAATACTAAGAGCCTAAACAAGAAACTCCATACCCTACAAGCTATCCTCACTGTGGAGAATATAGACACCTGTGCTATTACAGAGACATGGTTTAAGTCTGCAGAAAGTACTCTGGCAGTGTAAGGCTTCTGTGCCTTCCACACAAGCAGAACATCAGCTGCATATATATGAACAAAAGGTGGAGGAAACTCAATCTACATCAACAAGTATGTTTCTAGGTTGGTTAAACAGGACAATGCCATGGAATTTATCCACATGTAAATCACCATACACAACATCCCATACCTTATCCTAGCAAACTATAGGTCACCCTATATGTCCTAAAAATAACATAGCTCATACCTAAACTTACTATGCACACTTACTGTTAAACCAAATACCCTATTTATGGAACACTTTAACTACCCCTCTATAGACTGAAAAAAAGTACACTGCCTCAAACTCATAGGCACAATGATTCCTGGACTTTATTAACAAAAATACCCTTGACTAGATAGTGCACACACCCACTAGAAGTTCAAACATACTGGACCTGGTACACACCAATATGGGAGAGTGTTGCAGAAACCCCCTCCCACCCATGGCATGTCTTCACTGGTGAGGTCAGACCACAAAGGTGTCTCATTCAAAATAAAAATCAAATACTGTAACAGTTCAGAACTATTCCAAAGCAAACTACATCCATTAACAGATAGTTTATTAAAATTCATTGACTCTGCTAACCCTGAGTTCATAGCAACCTATGGGGAATTGTTCACAGAGACCCTGTACAACCATGTAAATGGTTATAAAGAGGCTGCCATACCTACTAGAAGTAAGTCCAACACAAACTCTGAAAACAAGTCACACTGGTGGAATCCTAACCTTAATAGGGTATATAATAAAAGAAAAAAAGTCATGGCTAAAATCCAGGAAGAGCAACTCCCATAATGACAGGAGTTCTCTAATTAAGCTAAACAGGAAAAAAAGAGGACTAATTAAGTCCAACAAGGCCAAGATAGCTTCACAGGCTAAAATAAACCCCAAGGCTTTCCACAGTTGTGTCCATAACCTCGAAGGCAGCACACAGCAGTGTGCTGAACTGGTGATCAATGGTGCCACCTTCACTGAGCAGAGTGACATAGCAAATCTGCTGGCTTACAAATTCATCTCCCCCCACCTCCCCCCCATGAAATACCTACTAATGTAACCCCACATACTACTAACAGGTCCTTACAAAGCTAACTAAAGCCAAAAACACAGCCTCAATGGGTATTGACAATAATCTGGGATGCCTCCTAAATAGGTTGAAATGTGACCTATTAGAATTACTTGAGTCACTTTTCCACTACAGCCTCAGTAGAGACTTTGTACCATGAGAATGGAGAACTACAACAGTTATCCCACTTCACAAGGGTGGACCATCAACTGACATCAGAAACTACAGACCCATTAGTCTGATTATTCTAATATGCAAAGCTATGGAATGAGTTATCACGTGAATGATCAGCAAAGACATAGGCCACATTTAGACAGTGGACCCAACCCACTCTGGCTTTGTCAAGGGAAGATCATGTTTACTAAACCTTCTGGAGTTCTTTGAGAAGGTCGTTGAGGAAATGGATGAGGGGAAAATGGTCCATACCACCTACCTGGACACAGTTATGGTGTTCAACAGAATACTCCACACAGATATACTTGTCAAACTCAACAAAATGACCACAGTCCCCTACTTAACTCCATGAATTTCCAAATGGCTCACAGGCAGGACCCAGGAAGTCAGGATTGATGAGATCGCCTCTAGTAAGACACCAATCACCAGCAGGTTACAGTAGGGCTTCATGCTGAGACTGCTCCTATTTGGCATCTACTTCTCAAAAGTAAAGGCTAATATCATGGGCCTTTGTCTGACAAAGTTCACAGATGACTGCAAATTGGTAGCTATCATAGATTCCCCCCACAACACAACCATCTTACAAGAGGGTCTAATACAGGGAAATGACTGGTGCCAAAGTCATGGATTAAAACTGACTGTCAAGAAATGCATTATAGTGCCTTTTTGGAAATTGGCCACACAGGCTGTTCCCTTCATCTGTAAGACACCCCTAAGAGTTCACCCAGTTGTCAGTGATCTAGGAACATATGTAGACAATAATTTGGCCTTTGACTAACATATGGCCAAGATAATAAGAAAATTATTCTATGTCATCCAACTTATAAGAAAGGGCATGACATCCAGATCCATGCCATAGTGCTACTTTATTTGGCCCTTATCAAACCCATCATAAAGTATACTATCTCCCTTCTGCATGTGCCTGACCAGACATATTCAACAATTAGAATGCCCGTAAAGACTTCTTACCAGGCAAATCCAGGGTCTAAACAAATTACCCTATACAGATCACCTTAAAGTCCTGTCTCTATACTTTGTCTTCTACATGTTACTGAAAGGCAATCTACGCCTGTCATACAAGGCATCCTTGGATCAAGCTCTGATGGGCCTTTTGCACATCTGCAAAATGAACAGCATCAAAACCACTAGATCCAAGGATTTAAATGTTGCTTGTGACATAAATAAGACACCTTGGCGAGACAGATATGAGTTGTATAGCATCCCCATTCCCTGGAATAGCCTGCCCATCCATGTGAAGGAGAGTCCATCCCTAACCCTATTTAAGTGTAACCTTGACCAATGAATTGGAAACTGGAAATTCACAGAGGGTCTTATCCCCATGTGTCTGATAGACAGAGGCAGAGAGTAACTATACCCAAACAAACATACCCCACCCCACACAGAGAACTTTTAGAAATTTCCTAACTTACATACCTCCCCAATAAATGTCCATGATGCATAGGGATACAAATGTGTTGGGTTGTGAGGCTAGGCTTATAAAAGCCCTGGTGGTTGTTAGCCTAGTATATACATATGAACCTATAAACCTTGGACACAACAGTATGGCCATAGAACAAGGAAGCAAATTGGTAATGTTTGTCTTTAGGTTTTGAGTGTGCATCCTACATGTTCATAGTTACCAGTAGAATCCTTTAGCAAAAGAGGAATTATTTCAACTCATTCCTTCTAGAAGAGCTCTTTTGAATTTATTCTCTAACTCCCAGTGGATGTGGCTTGAGCCTTTAAAAAAACGAAGTTACTGCCTTACAATTCAAACAAATTCTGATATCTCCAGAACCATAGATATTGGAAACTGTAAATGGCAAACTATTCAGCACAAAGTAACCTTCACAGTGGTTGCATTCATTGTAATCTGTGATTTAATCTGGATTTTATAAGCCACAATAACAATAGTAAATATAAATTGTGTAATGTTATATAAACACATTACAATATCTCACTAACCATTCAAGCAATACACATATTCAGTCAAAGTCAAAGTCAAAATGAACTTTATTGTCATTTGGACTCCACATGGGCAATCTTAATAAAATTGCATGCCTCAGGCTCAGTACTGAGATGACAATTACACACATACAAATTACATATAGCACACGGAACATACATAGCATTAACTTTAAGTTAGACTGTTAGTTTACTATATACTACTATAAATTATTAAGTTACAGTTTTTAGCAGCTAAGTGACTGATTATTGCACATTTATTTATCGCATACTTATTTTCTGATATGTTAGAATAGCTAGCAGATAAATATTTCACTTGATTGATATTGTAAAAAGATAACTATGAGCGAGCATCTCATAATTTCTATTGCACCATAATGGTTTGACCAACACAATACCTTCTCAATGATTAATATTCCTGAGAGCTTCCAGAATTCAAGAACCTAATCGCCTGTGGGAAGAAAGTGTTCCTGAACCTGGTTATTTTACAGTGTATGCTGTGGTATTGTCTGCCAGACGACAAGGTTTTTAACAGACCATAGGCAGAGCATGCAGGATCACTGGCTATTTTCATGGCCCTGTTGTAGCAACATGTCATATATAGACCATGTATCACTGGGAAGTTGGATCCTGTTATTTTCTCAGCTACCTTCACCACCCTCTGTAGGGCTTTTTGATCTGCAACTGAACAGCCCCCATACCACACTGTGAAGTTGCTTGTTAGGATGCTTTCTATGGCACCCCCTAGAAGGTGATGAGGATGGAGGGTGGTAGATTAGCTTTCCTTAACCTCCGCAGAAAATGCATGCATTGGTGGGCTTTCTTGACTATGTGACTGGTGTTTAGTGACCTGGATAAGTCCTCCACAATGAGAACTCCCAGGAATTGTGTGCTACTTACTGTTTCCACACTCTGTCCATTAATGAATGGACAGTGAGCTGGATGGGTTCTCCTGACCTCTATTATGATCTCCTTGGTTTTGGTGATGTTGCGATCAAGTTTGTACCTAGCACACCAGTCAATCAGTAGATTCACTTCTTCCCTGCATGCTTCTTCATCTTCAATACTGATGAGGCCCATGACTGCAGTGTCATCTGCAAACTTCATGATGTGATCGGAATTAAGTCTGGCTACACAGTTGTGAGTTAGTATGGTAAAACAATAGTAGACTCACTACGCATCCCTGGGGTAGTCCTGTCTTAATCATGATGTTTCTTGAGGAATTCTTGCCCACACATACTTTTTGTAGCCTTTTGATCAAAAAGTCCAGTATCCAGTTACATATGTGGTTATTCATGCCTAGATGGACAAGTTTCTCGATTAGCTGTTGTGGGATAACTGTGGTGAAGGCTGAACTAAAGTCAATAAAGAGCATCCTAATGTAACTGTCCTTATTCTCCAGGTGTGTCAATGCGAGATGCAGTGTAACCGAGATGGCATCTGCCATGGAGCAATTGGCACGATATGCAAATTGTAGTGGGTTGAGTGCAGCTGATAGTTTTGCTGACAGGTGTTTTTTGACCAGTCTTTCAAAACTTTTCATGAGAATGTATGTGAAAACTACTGGTCTGTAATCATTCAGCCATGAGGGAGTTGATTTCTTCGGCAGTGGTATTATGTTTGTATTTTTGAAGCATTTGGGTACTTTTGCTTGGACAAAGGAGATGTGAAAAATGTCCGTAATTACAGTGCTTAGTTGTCCAGCACAGTCTTTTAACACCATTCCCAGGATGTTGTCCAGTCCAGCAGCCTTCCTGGGGTTCACTTGTCACAAGGTTTTCCTCACCTCAGCTGTGGTTAGACTGAGCACTTCATCCTCTGGACTTGCTGGATGTTTCACCGCCTTTAAACAGTTCCTCTCCTCGAATCTGCTTTAGAAGATGTTTAGCCTATCCAGGAACTCTGTGCTGTCCTCCCATTTAGCTGATAGTGGTTTGTAGTCTGTAATAGCTTTTATGCCCTGGCACATGCTCCTGGAGTCCCTTGTGCCAATGAAGTGGCTCTGGACCCTCCTTCCATAGGTCCTCTTTGCTTCCTTTATCCCTCTCTTCAGATTTGCTCTAGCCACCCTGAGAGCTTCCTTGTCATTCATTTTGAATGCCTCATTTCACTAACTCAGAAGCTCATGTACTTCGCATGTGACCCAAGGTTTCTGATTGTCTCTTATTATGATACTTTTGTTAGTAGTCACATCATCTACACATTTGCACATATGCCATCACCGTTTCTGCATATTCGTCCAAATTAATTTGTTGATCAGTTGTTGCAGCCTCCTTAAATGTGCTCCAGCTTATATTAGTGGTAGTATATTACCACCACATATACTTCATAGAATTGTGAGCTTTCATATGAGGCTAATCAGTTATTTGTGTGTCACTTAATTGTTGAGATATTTATAGAAATGTGAAAATGATTACAATACAAATAAATAGTATACAAACAATATTCAATATCACTTTATCTCATCTAGACAGAGGTCAAATAAATATTTCTAATACTTTGTATATAGTATGGTTTTGGAATTATTAATGCAAAAATGAACAAGCAATATTTAATGCCTAGAGGTGTCAGTAGGGGGTCTTTCATTATTCATCGAAAAACAAAGCATCGGATGGCATATATCATCAAACATGCCATTCATCAAGCCATTCTGACCAAGATTGCATTTCAGTAGAGATAAGGACATTTGCCCTTTCCACACTGCAGTGCAATTTCAGAGTTTGCATATACAATTAGTGGGACATGAGTAGGTTTCGATGAACATTATTTACGAGGTAATGCTGTTCGATACTTTTACCATTCGATGAATAGCCATACACCTGTCAGTATGATGTAGCTGCAGAAATGCCAGGAGCTGTCATTATACTGTAATGAGTTAAGCAGTCTCAAGATCTTAAACTTTTTGTTGTTGTTTTCATGAACTGGTTACGTGTGAAATCTAAAATGTAATCACCAATGGCTATCATTTTTTAAGACTAAGAAGATTATTGAATAAAACTTCTTACTCAGCTGATATCTTGGAAAGTCTATGTTCTGAACCAAGCATTTTATCACAAGGCAATGCCAAATGCAGAAGCTTTGACATGTGCACCTATAATGTCATGGGTCTACTACTAATTACCGACACGACGATTCCCCGACGGAAAACTCACCGACGCCAGATGACCGACATCACACAAACCCGACAACGCAAAACACCGAACACCATTACACCGAACACCATTACACCAACACACTGAACGTAAACAACACGCGACACTACATAGCATACACACTAGCCCTGACCCAAACCCTAACCCTAAGGTCCGACACTATCGCACACTTCACCTACCTGCACCCTAACCCTAACTCACTTAACCCACCCCTAGCCCAAGCTCCGACACTAACGCACACATCACCTACCTGCACCCTAACCCTAACTCACTTAACCCAACCCTAGCCCAAGCTCCGACACTAACGCACACTTCACCTACCTGCACCCTAACCCTAACTCACTTAACCCACCCCTAGCCCAAGCTCCGACACTAACGCACACTTCACCTACCTGCACCCTAACCCTAACTCACTTAACCCGTCCCTAAACTACAGTCCCTCACTAGCACACACTTACCTTACCCGAACCATACCTCCGACACGAACACACACTCACCTTTCCCACAGCCTAACCCGACATCCCACAATCTCGAGCACTTACCTGACCGCTCCTAACTCCGTCACCATCGCACACTTACCGCGTCGCGATCGCACATTCCCTTGTCGGTCTTTCCGCTGTCGGCAAATCACCCTGTCGGTACACTTACCTGTCGGTCATCTGGCGTTGGTGAGTTTTCCGTCGGGGAATCGTCGTTTCGGGCATTAGTAGTAGACCCAATGTCATAGGCATGTCCTATAATGTATGCATGCATGCATGTGTATTTTTGTGTGTGTCAGCCTTTCCAGGTGTTTGTGCATAGGTCCATAAGTGATTATTAGGCTAACAACCCCATGACAGCCTTTTTAAGCCTAACCATGCTTCCCAGATGTATCTGACAAGGTCTGATATCCTACAGTTATTTTAAGGAGTATACATAGGCTTGGGCAGGAATAGACAAGTATTTATAGGGTGCCTCTGTCTATTAGAGACATAGTTGCTAGACCAGAGGTAAATTTCCAATTCCCCATTCATTGGCCAATGTTACCCTTTAATTAGGTTATGGAAGAACTTGGCTTCACATATATACCTGTCCCTCCAATTTGTCCTATTTATGTTTCAGGTAAGGTTCAAGTTCCAATATTAGGTAATTCTGATGCTATTTATTTTGAGAATGTGCAACAGGTTCATTGGAACAGGATCAGAGGATGCCTTGTAGGCAGACATAGATCACCTCTCAGCAATATGTAGGAAAGTGAGTACAGGGAAAGGGCTTAGAGACAGTCCTCATAAGAGACATGGCTTAGACAATGAATTATTTTTGTATGGAACCTATGTGGATGTTCCAGTTGTTGCATATGCCTAGTCATAATGGCTAATGAATGGTCTGAAAAGGGCCAAGTACAATGGTGCAATGGCATGCTTAGACCTAGATACTATACCCTTGCTTATAAGTTGTGCATTGTAAAATTATTTCTTTACTACCATGGCCACATGAAGGTCAAAAAAGGCCAGGTTATTGTCTATATGTCATCCCAAATCTCTTGCCACTGGATCTACTCTTAGGGGTGTATTATCAGTATGGTAGTTTCCAGGGGTAATTGTCTTCTCAAAGGATACTATTATGCATTTCTTGGCTTTGAGTTGTAGTCCATGGTTCTGGCACCAGTTATTAGTCTGTGTCAGGCCTTCTTTGAGTATATTTGTGTCACTGGGGATTCTATGACTGCACCTAGTTTTCAATAGTCTGCAAACCTGGTCAGCCAGAGGCCCTTGATATTGGTCTTGACTTCAGAGAAGTAGATGCCAAAAAGAAGCAACCTCAGGAGTAAGCTTTGAGGGATTCCTGCTGTGAATGACCTCTTTCAGGAGGCAAACTTCTGAATCCTAACTCCTTGCATCCTATCTGTTAGCCAGTTCACTATCCAGAGTGTTTATACCTATTTTCATGAGTTTGTCTACAGTGCTTAAGTAGGCAGTATGCAACAGTTTGCCCTTGTCCTTTGCATAAGTGACCTTCTTGAAGAAGTTCTCCAGGATGAGTAGACATGACCTGCCCTTGAAAAAAAAGACTGTCTCAGATCTAGTGTCAGAAGGTTTCCTATGTCATTGTTTATTATTTCCATGATAATTCTTTCCATGGCTTTGCATATGAGACTAAGCATACTATGGGTCTGTAGTTGACTGTTGCAATCCTACAGTCACATGGCATGAAGCCTGTCTGAAGGTTTAGGTCAAATATTGGTTCTAGTGGTACTGAAAGGTCAAGTTTCATGCTGTTATGGACAGAAGTCTTACTGGTTTAATTAGCGCTATGGGCCAATGCTATGAACCAGTGCCTCACGCTATCTGTTCTTCAAGTTAAGAGCAAAAAAAAAAAAAAAACACTTCACTGTAATAAGCCATAAGTGAGTGGCTTATTACAGTTAGATATATATGCACCTCACCCTCCACAAAAAAAAAAAAAAAAACAATGTTCTTTCTTCTGGCAAACCAACCAGGTGGCCAGATGCATGACACAAACACCCCTCCCTCCAGCCCAAACATTCAGGTCCCGTTTTTGTTCACTGCTCCCAAACCTCCTTTAACATAGTTTTATTTTTTAAAAAAGCATTTCTTCTTTTAAACTTTAGAAAACTTGTTTGCTACATGTTCTTCTTTTAAACTATAGCAAACAGTTGCTACAGTTTATATCTGTCTGCAGGGAATGCTTCACCGCCCATGTTTTAATTAAAAAAATCTTTTTAAACTGTAGCAAAAAGTTGCTAAAGTTTTTACCCTGCCTGCACAGAGCACTAAAGCACTCATGTTTTACTTAAAAAAAAGTCAACATTTCTTTTTAAACAGTAGCAAACTGCTTGCTACAAATGTAGCAAACAGGTGTTACAGTTTATACCCTGCCTGCAATGAGCACTACAGGGTTCAGGTTTTAATTAAAAAAAAAACAAAAGTTATTATTTTTTTTTTACTTTTAAATTGTAGCAAACTGTTTGCTACAATATAGAAAGCAGTTGCTACAGTCTTGACCACACAAGGAGTGCTACAGTGCTCAGGACTGAACACAAATGCAATGCAGCTGGTATTGCATTAAAGCATGATCATGAACAGCAGATCATGCCCCCCAGCACTTTGAACCTGGGGCTGTTGCCCCTCATGCCCTGCCCTAGCTAAAGTGCTGGTTATTGCGGCATCCTGGGATGTTATCAGGACTCAATGATGCAGTATTCTTAGCTTGGAGAATGGTTTGTGGACCTCTTCTCTAGTGATAGTTGGTGAATTTATAGTTGATGTTATTTTCTAAGGGGGAGTCTGAGGGGGAAATGAGGTAAAATTGGAGCTACGTTTGTCAGCCTATAGATTTGCAATATCTTCTGGCTCAGTTTAGAAGGCTCTATTTATAATTAGTTCAGGACATTGCTGTTTATTGCCTTTGAGGTTGTGGGTATAGAAAAATGCCTTGTGATAGTCATTGGCCTGGGAAGTTACTTTTGCCTCAGATTTGGTTTTGGTAGACTTGATAAGCCTCCTGAATTGCCTGTTTATCTCGATGAGAGAGTTTTAATCTTGCTGTGTATTCACTTCCAAATGTTTGTCTTGATTTTCTTCCTTTTATTATATAGCCAAATAATGTTGGGATTCCACCAAAGAGGCTAGTTTTTTGTGTTTGTCCTCTGCTTACTCCCTATATGTGCAGCTGTCTCTATGCAGCCCTTAACATGATTGTACAGGGTTTCTGTGAACAATCCCACATAGACAACTGTGTTCTCAAGGTTTGGTGGGGCTTAAAGTTTTGCCAGGGAATGACTTAATAGTAGAATGTTTGCCTTAGAATAATTCCTAAAAGTTCTAGAGTTCATAGGTTTTATTTTTATTTCAAAGGAGACAGCTTTATTGTCCAGTCTAACCAGTGAGGACATTACACTTGGGGGGGATGGGGGTGAAACATTCTCCCATGTGTGTGAGGACAAGGTTAAGCATGTTATGATCCCTAGTGGACATTCAGACTAGCTGGTCCAAGGTGTTTGTATTTACAAAGTCCAGGAATCTTTGGGCCTGCATGTTTGTGGTCATGCATGATTTCCAGCTTATAGTGAACTAGTTAGTTGAATATGGTGTGTTTCTTGTGTCATACAGGGGGACCAATAGCTTGCAAGGATATGATATATAGCAGCCTGAAAATTATTCCTATAAGAAAAACATAAGCAGTTAATTGCAGGATTTCTCCAGGATACCTTTAATAGGACTAGTGGCTTATAGTCCCAATGCCAGAGATACAACTGTATAAACCTTCCTAATAATTTTTTTAGTGATTCTTCTCTGTCATTTGACTAAATACTGAGAGCAATTGTCATTACCACTCCATAGTAAATTAAATATTGATCACCAAAAACTATTTTACAGTTATTGACATACCAGGAATCCACATCCACCAGATAAAAGCACTTAAAACATGTAATAATCCAGGCTTTATAATTCAATCTAAGTTTGTTTTATGTCTAGGATCCTAAAAGAAAGTCTGCAGTTAACACTGCCAAAACTGATGCTTAGGACTGACTACTGAGCTAAAAACAAACATAAGAGTTTGAACATTTGCTTCAGGTGGGAACAAAGAAGAGAAGAGGTTATGCACTGACCATCTTTTATATCTAAGCTCCTAGCATCCCTCTAATGGTCACAGCAAAAGACTGTGTCTTGCACACTCACAAAGATGGCCAGCTGCTGAAAAGATCATGCCAAGGACTGATGGTCATCTAATGCTAATAACAGCACATGTGTCATTCTGCAAAGTGGAGGAAAGCAAATATATACTGTAGAGATATGTATGCAAGACACTGCAGCTCATTTATCATGAATCAGCATAAAGCAACCCTTGAAAGGGTCTACTGCCTGTACTAAGATGCCATACAATATGCAGCAGTTAAAGAGCAGAGGATCTGTACTTGGTTTCTAAGGTCACAAAGACAGCTTTTTGTTCTTGCATTCCATGCCAACAGATATGGATAATTCACTAGTGAACATTACAGAAGTCACAGTGCTAAGGAGTGCTAAAAGACACTTTAGATTGCACATAAACATCAGTAGCTATGCATGACCAATCATATGAAAGGCCATATAGTTAACTTATACCAGAGCATTGTAAAGAAAGCAAAAACATAAGCACAACAAATTTGGGGTTTGATACACTCAACACAGTAAAAAAAGAACATGATTGCTTGAAGGTAAAAAGCATAACCATACTAGTATTCCTAAAACTCCATAAAGCATACATTTAGAGTATAATGACATAAAGTGCGAATTAGAAAGATGAAAATTGTGGTCCCACTCCTATCTTCCATACTTATAAATATATATATATATATATATATATATATATATATATATATATATATATATATATATATGTAGATAAACTGATAAATATACACACACACACACACACACACGCACGCACGCACGCACGCACGCACACACACACACAGTATTTTTCTAGTCACATTTTTTCTGTCATCCAATATGTTTGAGGATAAACACAATCAAAATAACTGTCATTTTAACTGGCACAGAACAAAGGAAATGTTTTGTTAGTTATTATGATTTAGTCCTTCTACTAGAAGCCAGGGAATGCTATCCTCTCAGATATCAGAATGCGTATGTGCCTCCAGAAGGCACAGTGTATGTTTTATGTTCCCGTGCCTGTGACAGAGAATGACTCTATACGTTTATAAATTCTGACTCAAACACATCAAGCATAGGGACATTAAACACTACAAAAACAGGGTTTTATCTTCAGGAAGATGCTAATTTTGCTGGGTCATAATTTATGCATCTTTTGTAGTTGTTGTGCCTGGGCAATGGTAGACCAAGATGAATACTGAATGCCAGAAAGTGTGACTTCTTTCACTTAACTGAGGTTGTATAAAGCAGGATATTAAGCTGTTCATCTAGAGTGCAATGTTACTATTCTCTACATATCCCGTGACATCTTGAAAATATCCATAGATTCTGTCTCTCCTCCACCTGTTGCTGGTAATTCATTTCATGGCTATGCAACCCTCTTTGCTTTGAAGATAAACTTTTACAGATATGGGGAGTATCTTATGTCTACAGGATGCCACTTTGTGCCCCACACCCCTTGTCCTTTCTATTCAGAATGACACCTTCATACCGCTCCAGCATAATGCTCTACAACCACCTTATGCATCTTTTGGCCTGCAGTGGAAATAGTACAGACTTCTGTAATCTGTCAGCAAATGCCTCCCCTGCAACCCATTCACTTGTTAAGTGGTTTCTCTGTACTCCTTCGAACAGCATTATGTCCTACTTGCGTGGCCTGCTTACCTGCCAAGTACTCAAAGTATGGTTTGACTGAGGCCTGGGGGAGCAGACGGAGTACCTCTTTTTGGTGGAATCTAATCCCCTGATGATACACAAAGCATTCTCTTTACTTCTAACACTGCATTCTCATTCAGCTCAGTTGCTGATTGTCTGCTCCTGATGGAAGTGATATATCTATCGATAGTTTTTATGCTCTGCTATCATCAGTGTGACTTCACCAATGATATTTCACACCAGCATTGCTGCAGCAGTGTAAGTGTAGTAGCTTGCATGTGTGCAGAGTGAAGACCATCTGCTCTATTTCCACTATCTGTTCACCTTTCCAAGGACTTCCTTAGACTCTTCTTCCCCCATCCTGTTCTACTCATGCTGTACTACAGAGCCTAAGTAAAAAGGAATAGGTATTCCAACCTGAAGGAAAGGAAAGGAGCAAGAATAACACAAGATAAAAGAAAAGGGAAACATTTTCTGGGAGCCCATATCACCTGTTTGAGAGAGAAGCACTCAATAGGACATTCAGTCAAAAAGAAATAGGTGAAAGCAATCAACACATAAAAGGCACCAGCTAAGAGTGTAGTATGGAAAATCAGTCTAGGATGTCACCATTTGAAAGTTGTATGCGTACATGGAAGACTTTACCTGCTGTCCTGGTTTGCATAAGAACCATTTATTCGATTTTTTGACAAGTTTATTAACCGGCCCAGCTATTGACTGAAACCTTTTGCTTTACACGGTACACTGTTGCACCCTGCATTTCCTTTCTTGGCTATGTGTGTTTCATTGTGACATGCACAACCACTGCTGACATCTCCATTCGACTACCCGTTCTCCTTCACTCATGGACTAAAACTGGGTTTGCCTCTTCACACATTCTTTGTTGACTTGTAGGTAGTCTTGAATCGTATTTCTTGATTACTTTGTTAAAAATTCTTCAAAATGATATTGTACCATCTGTTGCATGTGCTTCACCCTGTAAACTGCAATGGCACTACAGCTCTACATGTTTTCTCAAATTCAGTCATGGATGAAAGAAAGGGTTGGCCAGCCTAACCCACAAGAGAGTGTGACACAAGACAGTGCTTTGGGGCAAAGGGGAATTTGGGTTAAGCTCCTTAATGGTCTACTGGACTGCCAGCCTGGTAACTACCTATGAAGCAATAAAATTTATTTATTGAAATAGATATTTTACATTTTAGATATTTCTGTCTAAAACATTTGGTCATCTTAATGTAACAGTATAACTTTTATCATCATGTTAAACCGCAGGAAATTAATCATTGCATAAGACATAGTTTCAGCTTCTGGAATACTTCATTTATGGTGTGCCATTTTTCCAGATTCCAATTGGTTGTTGTAGCTGGTGTAAGAGAGAGGTTCCTTACATAAAGCTACATATCAAAGAGTTGTTTGTGTCCTCATATTTATAAGTGGATATGCATCCAGCAGTTAATACATATTTACTATAGTACTTTTAGCCTTAGGGTCATTTAAACCGCTTTAGCGTTAATCACTATCCTGACAAAAAGTTTCAAATTCTGGAGGGCTTCTGTATCTACTGCACTGGTTTTCCTGGTCATTGTGGCTGGGGGTAGGGTAGTAGCCAATCAGATTACTGCATACATGTGTTCATATGATCCGGATGTGCACAAATGACATGGACAATACTTAGCTGTGAGCATCAAAGTACCAATGTGAGTTACTCTCAGGCATGCTTATTAATCTAAAAATAAACAAACGAAGCGGATACAGTCAAAAGAATAAAAGAACTGGAAAAACACGCCAAACCTGGACCAGAAAAAACGTGTGAAGTAACAAATTTTCGTTGGTACACAACAGAAACTACTGCAAAAGTCTTCCGGTACTTGTTAAGTATCAAACCAAACAGAAAATCTTCCTTAGATTATGAAGGAATGGTAAACCAAGTAATTCCACCGAAAAATCTTTTATTCACAAATGCGAAGACCAGAAGAACACTCCAAAATGAACCAAGCGCTTTCGCCTGGACAATTCCAGTCTTTTTCAAGATTAAAATGCAAGTGTGGCCACACTGTTTAAATACACAAGTTGATCGGCCAATTTAGCAATTAAGGTAGCAATTAAAATAGATTGCAATCAACTTTTAAAGTGCTATAATGCTGCAGTGTTATCATTAACAAGACTAGTATAGTCTTTTAATATCAGTAAACATTTACCAGCAGCAAAAACATATTTTAGTGTTCTTAAAACTGTTAAATCCTTTCAAAATTCATTTACTATAATTTAATGTATAATTGTAATACATTAATAATAATAACTGATGAATTTAAACAACAGTTAAAAATCTCTGTTGGTCATAAAATGAAAACACATCATTAAAAATAATTTCTTAACTAAAAATGCAATTATTGTGCTAAATAGGTGAACCAATATATATAATTGATACTGCACAAGTATTTGTGTAACATTAATTCCAAAATTAAATTAAATTCATTCATATTAAAAATAATTTCTAATATTAATGACCATGTACATAAATAGATCAATTAATACATTTTTCTTTCTTGTTTAAAAACTTTTGTAATGTAATTAATGTGAATGTTAATAAAATTTGAACACCAAAGAGAAATTAAAAACTGTCTATAGTTTATTCCTTTTCATTTTCAGTATACTATTAATACTGATGTTCTCATTCATTCCTGGGTTCCTTGATGCATCTAATTTAAGTTGCCAGGTTAACTCTCTGGTTTCCAGGTAACTTTCCCAGTCACCTCCCCTAGGGTCACTAATGACTCGTTCCAAAACAAAAAATTTTAAAGACATGTTGTTACATATTAGAGAGTGCTTGAAAAAAGCATTAGTAGTTTTCTTTTTCTCTATTTCATATACATGCTCATAAATCCGTTTTTTGAGCATTCTAGTGGTCTTTCCCACATAGAAACCATGGCAGAATGTACATACACCCAGGTATACTACCCCCATTGTGTTGCAGTTGTGGTGTCCCGATGTCCTCAAAATGCTATTCCTAGCTGGAAGGAATATTTCCTCAGCATTAAGTAGGCACTTGCATTGTTTGCACGCACCACATTTGTATGTACCATTCTTCCTATGAGGGGCCATGGTGTTGTTAGTATTCCTTGTACTAGTGTTCTGTTCAAACATTCCCTTAAGGTTTATATCACGTTTCCTAATGAAAGTTAATGTTCTTGGTAAATAATTTTTAATGTCTTCTTGTGTTGTTAGCATAGGCCAAAAAGCTTGTAAGGTGTTCTCAATGAAAGCTGCATCTTTAGTATATGTGTAGATGAAGCTTCTCTGTACATCATTATTTCCTTTACTGTTGTTCTTAGGAAGTGGGAGACCCTTACTAAGCAAAGGTGGAAACTTAGAGTCCCTATTTTCTAGTATTTCTTCTGTGATTGTGTTAATTAACTGATAGGGGTAACCTCTTTCTACCCACATATTGGTTAAAGTTGCAACCTCATCCAAAAAGGCATTTAAGGTACTACAGATTCTCGATGCTCAAATTAATTGATCTCTGATGATTCCCTTTTTAGTATAAAAGGGGTGCGAACTATCAAAATGTAAAAATGTGTTAGAATATAAAGGCTTCCTGTAGATAGTTGATTCAAAATGTTCTCCTTTACTATCCTTAGTAAGAAGGATGTCCAAATAATGTAGTGAGTTACTACTAAGCTCATAAGTAAATGACAAAAAATCAGTGGTGGTATTAATGTAGCCAAAGAACTCCAGAAAAGATTCCTTCGACCCCTGCCACAATAGGCAAATGTCGTCCAAGTATCGCTTGTAAAATAAAATCTGCTGTTTCCATTTAGAAGAATATATAAAAGTTTGCTCCCATTTACATAAAACAATGTTTGCATAAGATGAAGCACAAGGGGAACCCATGGCTACACCCTTTCTTTGCCTGAAGAATTCTCCATTAAAGAATATGTAGTTGTTATTAAGGATGATTTCCATAAATTCAATAAGTATATTAATCTGGTTATTACTTAAGTCACTCAAACTTATTAAGATGTCAGAGAACCATTCTATTCCTATGTCATGTGGTATCTAAAAATCTAAAAATAAAACTTTTTTGTATCTTTCTCTGTTGCTTTCTTACTGTGCAGTGGCATCCTGTTGTCTTAAGATTTAGAAAATATGACCATATTCAGCATTGTTTTTAGTCTTGCAGATACAACTTGTTTTATTTTTGATTTCTGTAAATGCCAGTTTATTATTTCACTGGGCAGTAATTGTCGTATGATAGCTATTATTATTACAAGCACACACACTTTATAATATCATCCATGAAAAATAAACTACATGCTTTCAAAATGTAAAAGAGTGTGCTATTTATATGAGATGTTGTCCATAAATAATCACATCTCAGAAGAAGTCATATTACTTGCATACTAAGGAGTGATGATGACAGGATATGTCACATGAGATGTGGCTTTATATATATATATATATATATATATATATATAGAGAGAGAGAGAGAGAGATAGACATATTTATGTACATATATATCTATAGATAAATAATGGGAACTATTGCTTACATCTATCAATTCACCCATGCATCTCTCCATCCTTTTTCAAAAACACTTGTACTGTGATGGTTGTAGTGGTACCAAGATGACCAGAGCAGATCAGACTTCCCTATCCTCATTAGCATCTACCAGCTCATTGTGTGGAATTCCCCAGCAATCCATGATAAGCTGTAAGATATAATCTGTCCATTTTGTACTGCATCTGCCTTGGAGACTCCATCCAGTGGACCACTGAGAGATGACTGGCAAGTCTCTCAGTCTCTCATAGGTGTCTCACAAGAAACATCACCACTAGGTACCCTGTTCATCTCAACAGACTTATCTCAATTAGGAGAAGCAGAGGCTGTACTCTGTTGTCATACTGGTTTGCCAAAATCTTCACTCTGTCATGGATGGTGAGCCTAACAACCCTATAGCAGAATCTCATTTCTGCTGTCTGTCTCTGAAATCTCATCCTTTCATTTCCTAACCAAAGCTTGGATCCATTGGTGAGGACAAGACTGGACAACATAATGAGAGCATTGTTCTACAACTGGACTTGTTCTCTTTCTTCCCTGACATATTAGAATGCCTTCAGTTCTGCCACTGTGGCAGTGATCCACTGGCCAATCTCTTCCATTATTCATTAACAACAGCCCAAGAGGCTTAAATTCTTCCAGTTCACAAAGCTACTCCCCCTCACCTGTGATGAGCAAGCCACTCTTTTCTAAGAGAGAACCAAGTGTTTAAATCTAAACTTGCTGCTCTTCTTCATAAAGAGTTCACTTTTAGTAGAGAACTATCACAGTGCATGCTGGGAAACACAGTCACATGATACCAGGAGAACAACACTGTCTGCAAATAACAAAGATATACCCATCATGCCACTAGAATGAATATTCTATGAGAACCTGACAGTATTCTGTCTATAAAAATCACAAACAAGAAAGGAAATCAGATAAACTTTTGTTAAAGTCCTATGGACATGCCACCACCATGAAAATATTCTGCATTCAAATTTAATTGAAAATTTCTGTTTGTAACTTCTTCCGTCATTTCAACAGTGCTGTAAATAATTTCAGACAGCTTCCCTACATTCAGTCAAAACAGAAAAATGAGTCATGCCCAATCAACTTTTCAATAGTGAAAAATGTAACACAAAAAATCTGTACCCAAGTGTTTTTTTTCCCCAGGTACCCCCTAATTTATGTAAGCCAAACTTCATGGCTACACTATAGAAAGGAAAAGTTTAAAAAATCAATGCCAACTCACAAAATTCAACTAAATGTGATAAAATGAAAGTAATAAAGTCAATTAAAAGCCACTCAGACAAATAAGCAGCAACAAATTACAAGCATGCCATTGACAAACCAGTGGACGCCTGGTAGTAAATACAAATATTCTGAATTTGGCTTTGAATATCATTAATGCAGTGGCCACTGGCTGTCTATATTTCTCCTAATCTCTTTAAATAAAATAGTTACTTATAGGTAGGGAGGAGAAAGTACCTTTGATCAATAAAGAAGCAATAGACTAAAATTTTGATTCCTGATATGCAAGGAAGAGGCAACCCTGAAACTCTTTCTAAAGCATTGTCTCTTCTGTGTATCCTAGGCTGACTAGCTTCCAAAGCCTTGGTTAATTTTTACTGAGTAGAACTCTAAGGGTTATGAGTGTGGGAATCAGAATGGGGCAAGGGGAAATGTCACAAGTTTCAAGTGAAATTGAGAGGCTCTGGAGGGAAGTATATCTGCAACTACCAAAACCAAGACCCTGCACAATTTTGCTTTATTCTTGGCAGACACTTCCTTTGCTGTTTTAAGTTCCATTAGATATACTAAATGCAAAGTATCCAGACAGTCCTCGGCTTGATGGGCAATCTAGAATTTCCATCATCCAATGATGTGCTTGTTAGCTAACTTCAATGTGGTGTGTAAAAGCCATGCATCTCATTCATACTGGTCTCTTCTAAAAGCAAGCCAGTTAGTGGCAAAGCTGGTATCAGCTGAAATTCAGTTCAGACTGACAAGAGACTTTCCTGTCTTTACAGTAGGTTCCTAGCTTGAATGACCTCAACCCTCAGAAATGACTTAGTTGGTAACAGTGCAAGAGAGGATATAATATATTCAATAACTGTGAGTAAAAGATTATCATTAATATTAACAACTTCTGTTCATCTGGGAGCTATGGATCCTTCTAACCCTTCAGAAATGCAAATAAATATCTTATTTATTTTTATTTTATTTTTATTTTGCCTTTGTTTACCGGGAAAGTTTGACTGGGCAAAAACTACTCCTTTTCAGTGGAGGCCCAGGCAGAAAAGCTCCACATAAAAAAGCATAACATAGTTAATACAGAAAGCATTACGAAGTACAACACGTAAAGAAAACGCAACAATAAGATCTTACATGGTGTTCCTGTTTACTTTATAGGTCATTTTCTGGAAAATGGCATGAAAGTGCTTCTGAGTGTCAGTGCTCATTTTTTTATTATAAGGAAACAAAAGATGAAAAACCAACATCAGCCACCTAGCTGATCATTTTTTTAACATAGGAGGCAGATATAGACTTCTAGCTGTCTCTGCCAGCAAAAAAGGACAAGGCATTTTAATTAAAATATATCAATACATATATGCAAATATTCTCTTTGTGAGGAAAACAATCACACACTGCTACTTCTCCTGAAAGGCTTCCCACCCAATCTGATTTTGCTCATTCAGGACTCTAGCATACCTAGGATGCAAAAACTTCATCAAGGATGCTGTAGACTTTGGTGCTGTGACTGTGGAAGATTTGTAATTTACCAGAATACAGTTTGGAAGTGTAATAAAAAAACATTGGTCTTCATCATATTCATTTCTTGACATAGATGTCTGTGTCTTTTTACTAGCACAATGCAGAAAAGCTGATCTCAGTGCAAAGAGTGTTGCCAAATTGTGAAATTTTGAAGGGCTATTCTTTTAAGAACCATTTTTTCCCTGAATAACTAGAAATATATTATTCTGGATTTTCTCATCTGAAGATAGTTCAATGTTGTCTTGCAATGACAACTTTTCTGAGGCCTTAAGCTGCAGGTTTTCAGGTACCCAACTGGTTAGGATATTCAGTTTAATTTACTGCACCATGTAAGTCCCTTATTTGTTAATTTATTTATTTATTTATTTATTTATTTATTTATTTATTTCAGTTTTATATTCTAACTATTTTGAGTTCACTGAGCAGGCTTGTCATTCCTACCTGATATGACTGTAAGTATTTTGCTAAAGCTGCCATTGAGTTAAGTATCATTTTGGAGTTTGGATTTCATGAGGAAGAACCCCTGGGTTGTTTTTGAGGAAAGCTTGTAGGTATGTGTCTGGCCAAGATGGTGACTTAAGTGCAAAACATTTTAGCAGATCTGTACTACTAGAAGATTTTGGCAGTATTTTATTATCAGATTTGATCTAGTCAGTGCTAGAAGCAAATGAAATGTCTAATTTGACTCAGAATCAAATTATATTAGACAAAAGTTAAGAATTAAAAAAAATCCTTTTAGAATATAAATCAATAAATCACTTAAAGAGTGTTGGTGAGTCCATCTCTACAAAGAAGGATTTCTAGAAGACATTGTCATACATAAAACATTTGCCCTTAAAAATACACAATATGGATAAAAGGTAGATTATATACAACAGAATAGCAGCAAACAGTTTGAACTTCTAAAATATATGATCCAACAACACAATGTGTCTACAGATAAGATAGAAAGAAGTTTAAATCACATTGGGAAAGATGGACTAAGAAAGAAAATCACACTAAATATTTGCTAAAATAAAATGACTGGCTACTTAATAAGGTGAATCACCTAGAAAACTGAGAAAGAAGAAATAATATGAGAATATCTGGTATGCCTGCAAAAATGAAAGGAAAAATATGCTTAATTTCCTCATTAGATGGATCCCAAAGATTTTAAACTTTCAGGAAGGCTTATCATAGGTTCATAGCTAATTACTAGGCAAACTATCTTTGTAGGTCATTTCAAGCCTAGTCAGTTTTATTTCCAAAGGTAAGAATCAAACCCTGCACTTTGCGTTCATGAGGTAAACATCTTAACTATTAGGCCAACAACCAACATTCTATCAAAAGTGCTAATAAATCTCACTCAAAGCCACCAGTTAAAGAATAAGTCTCTCACAGGTCTATTTTACACAAATTTATGATAAATAACTTGTTATTAGAACTATTTTGGCAAACCCCTCACTAAAAACTGGCAGTTCTGTCATCAGATCTGGTACTACTATTCATAGAATCTAATGGGGCAAAATAAGCCATACTTACCTCAGGTTGAGTCCATGCAATAACAATGTCAGTGGTGCAACAGGTAGCACACTTGCCTTTGAAGCCAAAGGCTTTGGAGTCAATTTTCTCACCAGACAGACCAATTGCTAACACCACAGTGCAGTATAAGAAAATGCTGCACTCCTGAATGTGCTGTCCTTTAGATGAGATGTTAAACCAGGGTTCCATCTGCTTGAAATGTTGTTAGCTCTGGTGGATGTAAAATATCCCATGACACCTACTGAAATAAGTAAGGTAAATTTCCTGACCCCTGTGCCAAATCTCACCTAGCAGTTCTCTCCTAAGAATTGTTCACTAACCTAGTGGAACTAACCCAGTCAACAAAAGAATAAAATAAATACACAATGTGGTATTCAATGTGTCATTTTATTTCCAACAACATTAAGAATCTCTCTTTCAGAGGATACAAGTATTTTTGACTCTTTATAAGATACTCTTACTTTTTCAAATCTAAAATTTATTAGCAATTTTTCAGGAAGAAATGGACTGCAGCTATAAAAGCCTAATGAGACAAGGAGCAAGACATGGCTAGAAGACTGCTTGCTCTGACAAAAAAAAAAGGCTCATTAAAAAGAAACAATGGACTAGTCCGTTTATCTAAATAAAATATACTTTTTGTCTATCCAGTAGTAAAGATACAGAGACTTCATACAAGACTATATTTTTCTGGACCTCAGTGTATTATTATTATTATTATTATTATTATTACTAACATTATTTCCATGATTTGCTGGACAGTGTCCCTATCAACACAATACCAGTCTACAATGTCAGTGTCAAGGAGGCCATGAAATCTTAAGCATAGCCAGAAGACCCAGCACCTCCAGGGGGTGATGTTGCACACTCTCTGGAATTACCTTGCAATAAGAGCCTCTTGCAGATTCCAGCTGCTTAGAATTACTCTGCAGTCTGTTCGTGCCAGTGGCTAAACATAGCTTACTTGCTTTGGTGGTGGAATTTCAGAAGACTGTGGGTTCTATTCCCACATCAGGTACTTAAATTAATTTCGCAATCCTAATGCAGCAGAAGAGGGATGCTGCTGTCCTGAGTTTGCTATCCTATGGAAGAAATGGTAAGCCAAAGTCCACTCTGCCTGAGTTGGTAGTAGCCTAGGTAGATGTCAAAGATCCCATGGCAGTTATAAAAAAATGTAGGAGAAGTTCCCAGTTGTCTGGCCAAGTTTTCCCTGGTGAGTATGAATGCTACCTCAGGTCACCCCTGAGAAGAAAACACTGGCCTAGTAAGGCTAACCTATTCAACACATTAATCAAATAAAAGGAAAAGTAAATAAATATACTCTGGGCACAGGCATTTTTGACCCCCCCCCATCTTGTTTTGCCTCATTATCATATATAGCAGCTCATTATGTAGTCATTAGCATATACCATTACCAACTGCATAAGTTGGGCTACTCATATCATACGGCTCAATTTTCTGAATGCTTATCATGCAAATTCACTTAGCATGATGCAATGTTTTCTAAATCTGGCCCAATATTATTTTTCCTGATGAAACAAGACATGCACATTAATAGTCTAATATACTTTACAGAATACTCTGATTGAATTTTAATTGTTAAATAAGTTGCTAAGCGATGTTTTAAGATAGATTTTGTTATTTTATGTATGTGCAACTAATGTCTATTTTTGCATGCTGCCATATGTAAATACGTTTACACACAGGTATTCACTTATCTTTTCTCTTCCACGTTCACAGTGTTAAATTCAATGTTATAACCTTTTTTGAAACATTAGACAGTCTTACACCCCTTAAAGTAAAAAGGATGAAAACTAACCATGCTCCGTGGATAACCAAATCTACTAAGGAACTAGTGCTAACTAGAGATAAAACATGGAAACAGTAGCAAAAATGTAGAAAACCCTCAGACTTATTGAGATTATTGAGATTCAATCAGCTCTGTAACCAAGTAAAAAAACTAGTATCCTCAGACAAAAAAAAAACTACTATTTAAAACTTCAAACAAACCATAAACAAAATCCCCCAAATATCTGGATATCTATAGGAACACTTCTCAACCCTGGCACAAAAGGCAACCCATGCCCAGACCCAGATGAAACACAAGAACAAATAGCCAGTCTCTTCAACTCATACCTCATAAGTTCTGTAGCTTAAATCACTGCTAACTTTGCACAACTTCACTCTAATACAAATTATATTGGAATAACCACCATATCCCATCCCTCTCAATCACCCTCCTCTACTACCTCACATCCTGATGAATTAAGAAGGAATGGTTCACCCTTATTCTCTCTTATTACAATCCCAACTTCTACTATGAAAAAGCTACTTCTCAAGCTAAAACCAAGCTCTAAGACAGCAGAGAAGCTTCCCACTGAATATCTAAAACTTGCTGCAGAAGCCATTGCATACCTGATAGTATACTAATCAGCAGGCCCATTCAAGAGTCATATGTCCCAAAAATTTGGAAAAGAGCTTATATTCTACCCTTTCACAAGGGAGGCAACTCGACTGATATCTTAAACTACTGACCCATAGCCATTTTATCTCCAATGGCTAAGCTCCTTGAAAAATGCGTAGACACGCTACTCATTCATTTCCTCCTTGAAAACCAAATCCTATCTCCAAGTCAACATGGATTCAGACCAGGTCATAGCACTACAACTGCCTTAATCTCCTTCACACATACACACACACACACACACACACACACACACACACACACACACACACACACACACACACTCAGTCTCACACACACACACACACACACACACACACACACACACACACACACACACACACACACACACACACACACACACACACACACACACACACACTCTCTCATTCATGCAAGCACACACACACACACACACACACACACACACACACACACACACATTCACACACGCATGCACGCACACACATACACATGCACACACACGTGCGTGCGCGCACACGCATGCGCGCACACGCATGCACGCACACACATACGCACACACACACACACACACACACACACACACACACACACACACACACTCAATAAAGCTAGCGACTCAGGGAAAATTGTATCCATCCTATTTCTCAACTTATCAGAAGCCTTTGATATAGTATCTCACTCATTACATCTAACTCACCTCCCAGATACTGGTCTAACAACCCCCCCCTCTCTACACTGGTTTTCCAGTTACTTAGCAGACAGACAGCAGGTAGTTAGATGGCAAAACTCTTTATCTCAATATCTTCACACCTCTATTGGTGTTCCCCAAGGTTCTATATTAGGGCCATTCCTGTTCAGTATCTTCATTAATCATCTTCACTCTTCATTCATTCAGTCAAGGGTCTCATACAATACGCAGATGACTCTACTATTATATGCTCCGCAAAAACTACATCAGATTTACAACAAAAAAACTGACTCGGTATTTACTACCATAGAGACCTAGCTTTACACTAATCATCTATCTCTTAATCCCAACAAAAGCAAGATTATTATATTCACCCACAAGAAAAACACCATCATAAACAAACCTCAATTCACTATACTTTCCAAGAGTGACACAAAACTTGAAGTAGCTAGCCATGCTAAACTGCTAGGGGGAATAATTGATGAAGGTCTAAAATTCAACTTGCACATAAAACACATCAATAACAAAACATATCAAAAATTAGATATAGTTTACAGGCATAAACATGTCCTTTCTTCTTCCACTAAGCAAGTACTTGTTATCACTTATCTGCTTTCCTCTCTTAACTATGATGCCCCTATGCTTACTAACCTACTATGATTCTTAAAAACTAAACTTGAATCATGTTATAACAAGATTGCCAAGTTCATAACAAATTTTAGGCATACCTGCACATCCCTACAACCTCTGTCTTGAACTCCCACACAATCTCACATATCTGCAGTTAACTACAGTGCATAAAATAATTTTCAACCCTTCAGAGTGTCCTGCTCTAAGCTTGGTACTAAAACACTATCTTCCCAACAGGTCTCTTAGATCTGAAAAACACCACCTTTTGCAAGTCCACAAGCCCAACCTACCTGCAGGCCAACTACTTTACTCATGTGCAGTAGCCAGAGCCTGGAAATCCCTTCCATTGACAATTCATACCATTCAGTCATGCTTCTTTCAAAACTTCTTGGCAATAACACCTCTCTACTAACTGGATCTGTACCTGTACTAAACTTCTCCCTTTCATAACCTGACTGACATCTTCCTCTTGTATATGCTCGCATCTCAGATTCCTCTATCAATCAACCCTCTTTTGATAACTTAATGCATATTTTTACATATTATTCTTTTTACACTCTTATTTTAAATGCTTGCAATCCTAAGAATGCATTGCTAATGTGTGCTTTTGCATTTATTTTTCTTGTATGTCTTATATATTGATAATACTGTTATTTGTTCTATGTCTTATGGAGCTTTTCTCCACGGGACTCCACTGAAAATGGGCTCTCAATGGCCCAGTGGACCATCCTGGTAAACAAATGCCAATAAATAAATAAATAAATAACTTGATTTTACAAAGTCTGTATTATTTATATCTTTGCCACTTGTCATGATGTTTTCTTGACAGATAGAAAAACCTTATTTGCATTTTAATTATGATGCTAGAACAGTCTTTGTTGTGTTTGTTTTAACAGGCAACCTGGGAGGTGTGAAATGTGACCATTAGCAGACACTTAGACTGATCAAAGATATTCTCAGGTTTGTTTGTGTCTTTCAGCTTTTCCTGGTTAGGGGTCACCACAGCGGAACTCCAGTCCGCTAATGATTGGTAGTTGATTTTTACATGCCGAGTTACCAGCTCTGACGCACAACCTTCAGCGAAGGTACGCCCATTCACGCATTTCTCCATGCAGAAAATCCTCTAGCTGAGAATCGAACCGGACAGCGTCTTACTGTGAGACGATAACGCTACCGCAGCACCACACTATGTGAAATGTCAGGATCCACTAGAATGAGTTCTGAAATGAGGAGATTGAATGGCTTGCCCTCCACATGGGGGGTGGGGGAGTGCAGGGGGGCTTGCTCCCCTGCAAAAAGAAGTTTTAAGCCAAAGAGTAATTTTTGAGATTTGCTCTTCTCTGGGTTTTCAGTCTTTTTTTTTTTTTTAACTTTTTGGCACTTGGCATTTTTAGTGCCAACATTTCAATGGTGAGCCATTTTGAAGTACATGCTTTTTTCCTAGCTGTACAGTATTGTTAGTACATATTAGTAAAAGCAAGAACATATAAGCTTTACTCATTTAGGTTGGGTTATTAATGCAATGTAGCTGAAATCTCTCACAAATTATAGTGACTATTTTAGAATGTGGAACGTGAACAATCTTGTGAAAGCTAATAATCAGAGTGCTGGGGAAAGTTTGAAGTTTGGCAGTTAGTGTAGTAGACTGAAACTATGAGCTGTTGCCAAGTTATTAGTTGTGGACCAGAGTTTGATTCCTCAGCTTTCATCTGTCTACTGTGATACTCTGACCAGGTTGTTTAACTAGACAGTGCTCTGTGGCTTTGCTAAACTGGGATAGTCTCCTTGACTGCATACTTAATAACTACTTATTAACCTAATTTTAAATGAATACAAATCTGGTACATGATAATAAGGGTGATGAAATCAAAATGTTTTTAACCACTGGAATGTAGATTTTTTTTTAATTTTTAAATACTATATTTCTTTATTCATTTATTTACTTATCATTTAGTGGGAAAGTTAGTTTAGTTTACTGACCATTTTCAGTCGTGATCCAAGAACTGATATAAACTGCAGTATGTAAAATGGTACAGTATTGTGCATGTGTGTATGTGTGTGCGTGTGTGTGTGTGTGTGTGTGTGTGTGTGTGTGTGTGTGTGTGTGTGTGTGTGTGTGTGTGTGTGTGTGTCTGTATGTGTGTTTGTGTGTGTGTGTGTGTGTGTGTGTGTGTGTGTGTGTGTGTGTGTGTGTGTGTGTGTGTGTGCGTGTGTGAGTGTGTGTGTACACACAATACTATTTATTATTTATTTATTTATTTACATTTGATAACCGGGTAGTGTCTGGCTGGATGAAAAGCCCTTTTTCAGCAGAGACCCAGGGAGAAAAGCTCACAAGTGAAGTTACAATAGTTAAACAGCATTACATAAAGTACCATAAAAGAAGGACTGTAGTACAATAGACTAAATAGCAATACAAATGTATACAATAGACTAGATAGCAATACAAAAGTATCGCAAAGTTGAAAACAGTACACAGTAAAAGAGTTCAAAAATTTAAAAGAGCAATGTTGCTCTGAATTAGGTTGGGAGTAGAGAATAATTTTAGAGTACAATGGAGGAGATGTAAAATCAGATTTCAAAGACATGCATCTGGAGCGTTTCCCCCAGGCCTCTGCTGAAAACAGGTTAACAGATGTTAAATAAATAAATGAAGGGAGCTGTGCCATTGTGTAACAATGCCAACAAAGTCATTATTGTACTAAGCACTTTCCTCTCTCAAAAACTGATAAGACTTCAACAGATTAAAGTAGTGGCTCCCATGATTTCCTTTTGAGCGTGTACAGTGCTATATATATTTATTTATTTTAGACATCTGTCATCAGAGTAGAGTAAGTGTAATGCAGAAGGAGTTGTTTAATACATGCATCCATATCCACTTCCTTAAACACTTTATTCTTTAAGCAAGTTCTCCTATCTTGCTGCAAGCCATCCATTTCCATGACCAATGTATGTTTAGCCAGCAGACTTCTGACCTACACTACAGCAACCATGCCTTGCATGACACAGTGAATCATATAAATTGTGTTGGTGACCCAGCAGGGACTATCAGTAGATCAGATGCTGGGCAACTAATATGATATGTGATGCCAAGAAGCATTCTGCTTGCCCAGCCCAAGAGGGCAAGGCATGGTCAAGATGCATGGTATGTGTTTTATAGGTGTGTGCATTGATCTTTGGGACTTCATGTTCCAAATGTGTCACATCATAGACATGATCTGTCACTACCTGGTACAATTAAGGCCCTCCTTTGGTCACAGTTTGCGTGCCAGCTGTGTGCCACTGCCACATCTGGTATGGCCAATCTCCATGGTTGATCCAGTATACCTACCTCTAGGCAAGAGGTCATTGTTATTGTGGCAATCCAGAGAAAAAGCAGCTCATATGGATGGGGGCATGCAAGAGATGCATACACCTATCCTGTAAGTGGCATGGACTTGTTTGTAAGACACCAGCACAGCACTGCAACATCTACTATAGCTGCATTCCAACAGACATGCACACATTACACAGTACCCAGTTACACACACATACACACACACACACACACACACACACACACACACACACACACACACACACACACACACACACTGTGACTGTTAGAATAGCATGCACACATTTCCATGTGCTTCCCATCCCCACAACTGTGCAAATGATTATAACTGTGCCTTGCCTGTTGTACTTAGCTACTTGGGTTGCCTGTGACTGATGCACAGTGAGGCCAGGCTATGCATGGATAACTAATGCCTGGTTGTAGGTTTGTATGAATCACTTTAACTGTTGTGTATATGCTTTAATCCTACTAAGAGTTAGTAGCCATCCACTGCATCTTAGTCAGTGCCATGGTGTATTATGCTAGCCTTTATCTAGCATGGTCTTCCTCTTCTGCTGGCTACTTCCCTAACTCCTCCTCTAGCCCACCCTTCTCTGTCTGATGTAATGTGACATGTTCCTCCTGCATGTTTACTCACTGCTGTAACTGTTTTCTCGATATTCTGTTATGCAATACAGCATATACTGACTATATCTTTGTACATGTGCCAAGGGTATACAGCAAGGCACTACCAGATCCATCCAGGAAATGAAAGTGCACCTTCAGCAGCCCACATACACACACTCACTAATGATCCATGTTTGTGATAGGGCAGAGTTGTAGCAATTGTCTGTCAGGGTCTGTTGATTTTTGGTTGGTGTCATCAATTATAACTTCGTAATATGTCTGACATCATCAGTAACATGACTCTGGGTCAAACTTGAACCTCACAAATCATTCATACAGTCACATGTCATATGTGGGAATCATGGAAACTGCCTGGGTAGCCCCAGACACATTGTAGTTTAAACCTTGTGCATTATAAACCCCCTGGCACTTGATGGAGTGGTAACATTTATGGTTTATGTACCTTTTCTTTTTCAGCAGAGTAGATGGGGCCTTTATTTCAATGTGAGTGCGATCTATGGCCCTAGCACCTCAGAGAAATGGGCTATATCATAACGTTCTCACTTGGTATTTGCTCTTTCATATCTAGTGTCAGGAAACTGCATATGTTCCTTTAAACACTGTTGCATTCATTGAGAAACTAGTGGAGTATCCTTGAAGCAGATACCTGAGATACCCCTGTTGTTTCCCCCACTGGTTGCTGTAAGGACTTTGTAGCTAGTATTCTCAGAGCCATGCATACCTTAATACCCACTAGGCTAGGTAGTCCAGGAATACCACAGAACTACAGGTGAGGGAGACACATATTAGCCAGCTCCTGCATGGGAACCACCATCCACATGGTAGCAGTCTATATTTTCAGTGCCATGAAGGACTTGAAAGGCTAACCATGATTGGAGGACATGGCACCTCTCAGGTCAACAATGTGCAACACCATGTCTACCATCTGTAAGTGCAGCCTGTTGCATAAACACATTTGTTGAAGCATTGGCTACATTTAATATCATTCCAGTATCCCCCTCCTGTAACTCTAAGATTATACAGTGTTCAAATTCATTGTAGATATCATCTCCAGACTTAGAATTTATGAGTTTCTGAATCACTTTGCCATATTGTTTATCTAAATTTCTATACCCTAAGCCCTCATTTTAATAATGTTGCGCTTTAGCATGCAATTATGCCTGTCTCACTGGTGGATTTTTCCGGTGATACTAATTAAGCTCCCTATTATGACAATTTGTCTCTCAACTGTATGGCTTTTGGAGGACAGTTCTGCTGTCCAGCCATGCCGTTTCCCATTTTATATTTTTGTGCGTGCTTTGCAAGTGTTTCTCCTGAAATACAACTGAATTGTGAAGATTAGTTCCTTGTCAGCTGATTCTCACAGTCCAGTCATGTTCCAGAAGCCAGAGCAATCCTGCTAAGAAGTTACAGGCAATGGAAGTTGAGAAATTCCTCGAGCTGCTTTCATAGGTGTGGGTGCTACATCCATGGAATGACAAGGGACGTTCCTCCAGCTGCTTCTTCAGGTGTGTGCTGCAGATAACACATATGGACATGTAAAGAGTGCGTGCATGCATGTGTGTGTGTGTGTGTGTGTGTGTGTGTGTGTGTGTGTGTGTGTGTGTGTGTGTGTGTGTGTGTGTGTAAGAGAGAGTAAGAGAGAGATATATATACCTCTCAACTGTCCAGATCAGACCTCTCAGCTGTCCAGATTTTTGCTTTGTATTTCTGGTCTAGTCCTCATGAAATTTGTGATTTTCTGGCAAATGACGTGAATGATCTGATGATTGAAGTCATTTAATAATGACACACACTTGAGTTTCAAACTACATATCCTTCAGAAAAATGAATGTTAAGACAACTCTTGTTTTTTTTTAGCAACTTTCTAAGTTTATAAGAGCAATATTTAAAATCTGCCCCTATTTTGGACCCTATACATTATTTGGGGCATGAACTGCAGTGGTGGTGATGCGGTATCATTGTCGCCTCACAGTAAGTCGTTGTCCTGTTCGATTGGCAACTCGGCATGTAAAAATCTACTGCCAATCATTAGCGGACTGGAGTTCCACTGTGGCGACCCTAACCGGGAAAAGCCAAAAGACACAGCAACAACAACATTATTTGGGGCATGCTTTGTCCAGAGTTTTTGTGCTAAGAGGTTGAGTGGTATGGCCCAGATTTTCACCTCATATATTTGGTTTGTTCTGGATTTTTGTGGCAAATCAGTGAGGACTGAATTCACTAAATAAAGATAGGCATTTGAGTTTCACACTTCATACCCTTCAGAAAATGCAGGGTAACACAATACATTTTATTCTAGCAACTTTCTAAGTTTTGACAGCAACATTTAAAGTATATTCCTATTGTTCAGACTTTATTCCAATGTATTGTGCTAAGAGGTTTGGTGTGTGTGTGTGTGTGTGTGTGTGTGTGTGTGTGTGTGTGTGTGTGTGTGTGTGTGTGTGTGTGTGTGTGTGTGCGTGTGTGCGTGTGTGCGTGTGTGCATGTGTGCGTGTGTGTGTGTGTGTGTGTGTGTGTGTGTGTTTAAAATGCCCTAATCAGGGATAGCAGGTGGTTAATTTGCTCATGTTGCTCATGTTAAAACCCGTGCCTTAGTTACAGGAAATAAAAGGGATGAATCTTTTACCCCAACCACCAACCATCAAACTTAATTTTATGGCAGCTTGGTGGTTGGGGTAAAGGCTGAATCCTTTACCCCAACTGCCAAGCTGCCATAAAACTGAGTTTCAGGTGCACATCTCAGGGAAATGTGCTTCAGTTGCATTTTTCAAAGAATTGTGAGCTTCAAGGGAAGAGATGTTTACTGCTGCTCATGCTGAGTCTGTTTACAATGTGCAACTGTTTTGTTTAGCAAATGCCATCACAATTGTGAATTCAATATTAGCATACACATTGCTGGAAAATTCTGCATTGAAAGTCGGTGTCTAACAATCTCTGTTTTTGCAGTTATTTACATTTATTTGTCCAATAAATATGCAGTACTGTAAATGAGTATTTTGGGTAGCCTAGGCAGGATGTATGTGAAAGCAGCTGATCTCTTGCACAGTGACATATTTCTAGTGGCCGTGTACTGTTCAGGACAAAGAAACTGGAGTCTGCTTTTTTCATTTTTCTCACAGTTAAACATCAGACATATACCGGATGCTTGCTTTTGAGGGTAGACATAAGGAAGAATGCTGGGTGTATATACTTCTGATCACAATGAAATATATTAGGTGAAGGTGGTCCTAGAATATAGCGTTGATCATAAGCATCACCCTTGAGGAGTCTATGTTAAACAAAGTACACGGACTTAGATTTAAGTCTGTCTAATGAGGAAATGTTGTTGCATTTTAAACATGTTTAAGTGTTTAGTGAGGTACATGCTGAATTGGGCACTATATTCATTGATCGCCCTAATAAGGGAGGGATAAAGTGGTACTACAGCATCATTAGACCATGGTGGGATAATACATAGGATATGCTGTTTCAACCTAAAGACGTTTCTAACCACCACAGAGACATGGGGATCAATGAAGAGTCTGTTATCAATACAGGCAGTCAAGTCCCTGATGACTGACCCAGATTTAAGCAGATTGATGCATGGAAGATTTCCCCTTTGCCAACAGGGTCTGTGAAATATTTTATTTCAAGAAAGTGTCCTGTGTATTTAAAGTATATGTTGCTAAACATTCTTATCACATGTGAAACCATAATCGAAATAGGACATGCTGTTATTCATGTAGTGGCAAGATTAATGGTTATTTCTCTTGTAAACCTGAAGACCGTGAAAAGAAAAAAAAGGAAGACATTGAAGGTTTTTAGGTTTAACACAGACAAATCCAAGATGAAACTAAAACAGCATTGTTAATAAAAGCACAGAAAGTATTTAGTCAGAAGATGTTTATATGGAAATGTCTGTTTTAGTAACATCATCTATAAGATTACCACAATTACTAAACTGAGTATTTGTTTTTGGGATGTTTTCATAACATCTACTTTCTTAATTGCTGTGTTACTTGTACTTAACTGAACTTCACTGTTTCCACATATATCATTATTTACTTAAAAAAAAATTAAATTTACTATGGTATTTGCTATGGCTAATATCACCTTCAGTGGGACTGTTTCATAGGTCATAACAATGAATAAACTTGTTATGCCATGGAAGGAGAATGTGACTTAGAATGGACAAACAATTTCTCTTTCCGGCATGCATTGAAACGTGTGCTATTTGTATTGTAAATGTGCTATATGCTGCATAGAAAATGCCTGCTTCTACTACCACATCCACAGCAAAATCAAGTGCAACTGAATGTATATTGCTCTCTTTTCACACATGATGTCAGAATATCTTAAGGTGATCTTTCCACATCCCCCAAACCAAGTGTCCCACTTTCCCATTCCCACCTCAGTAGTCAATTAATCAGACTGCGTCCCCCCCCTTTTACAGATTCCTGAATCCGCCACTGGAAAGTTCCAGGTTTTGGCTGTATTATGAGAATATAATGAGTCCCCGTAAGAGTTGTGGGTTTTGTTAATCTTGAGCAGTGTTTTATCTGCTGACCTAAGCGAGGTAAGTTTAGAATAAGGCTGAACAAGGTCAGATAGGGCTGGACAGTAGTCAGGCTTATGCACAACAGAGTGGGCTACTGTTAACTGGCTGAGGGTGAGTAAATTAGGGAGTTCGATCCAGTTGAGTTGATGAAGGGCCGTACAGTGATGGGATCTATGGAGGAAGTTTGCAACAAATTTAGCTATTTTATTATAACAGGATTCGAGGTTATTTAAGTCTAATTTCTGGAGGTTTGTAAAGACTTGTGAGCAGTAGGGAAAGGTGGATAGGAGATGAGTCCTAGCTGTAGCTGTGTAATTATACTAATTAAACAAGGTAAGTAAAATGGAACAGTATTGTATATAAACATGTACACATTACTAATTAAACAAGTATTTACAAGTGACTAGTGTACAGATATAAGCAGTACCAGGATTTACAGTATTTACAATCACTCAGCATTTCGTTCACAAAGAAAGTCAGTTGCAAAGGTAAGACATTATCCTAGAATGTATGAAATGCTGGTGATTAAGTATATTAGCCAGGATATAAAGCATGTAAGTAGCCACATTTTAAGGTGTTTTCCTAATGTTGATTTAGCCTGTTGCATAGATTATATTCATTTTACTTGGTAGATAGCTCCTGGGGACAAGACAAAGTCTAGAAAAGGCCCTTTCTCCTACAATATTTCAAAATCATGGTCTAGTTAGTTTAATACAAATTTCTACATCCATCTTAAGGTACAATTTTATTCTTTTAGAAGGAGTTTTCTATTGAGTGGTGGGCAGTATCTTGAGCCCCAAATTAATGCATGTTGGCTTGCTAATCAGTCGTGGGATGGCATTTCACCCTCTTGGGATGTCTTATTTGTTGCATTTGTTGCACAGTAGTCAGTGGTTTATACTTTAAATAATCTATGTCAGTGGTTTTCAAACTTTTTTCATTCAGGGACTGGTGAAAATACGAAAATTATTTCAGGGACCGCTAAGGCAAAAAAAAAAAAAACATTCTTTATAAACAACCAGTTAAAACAATCACTGTTTGAGCATTGTATGCCAAAGGATTTGAAGTCTGAAACTTCAGTCCTTTTATGAGGAACAGACCAAAAATATGGGGGAAAATCTGGACAGTCTGCAAAAATCTGGACAGTTGAGAGGTATATGTACCTACCTACCTCTTACATACACACACACACACACACACACACACACACACACACACACACACACACACACACACACACACACACACATCTACCCATAGCTCTCAACCAAAAAGGGACAAATTCCCAACAGAATCAGGGACAAATCCAGAAATAATCAGGGAGACTTTTCATATATTAGTATTATTAACTTGAGACATTGAATATACATTTTTCTAAAGTAAAAGAAGTCTGTAACTCTAATTATTGTCATTATTTATTATTAAGTATAATTCATCATCTTTTCTCCAAAAGTCACCACTTTTAGGTGGATTAAGAAGGATAGAGCTAAAATTTCTGTCAAAATCAGGGATGTCCCTGAAAATCAGGGACAGTTGAAAGGTATACACCTATCTGCTACCTCCTTATTACACACACACACACACACACACACACACACACACACACACACACACACTCAATAAAGCTAGCGACTCAGGGAAAATTGTATCCATCCTATTTCTCAACTTATCAGAAGCCTTTGATATAGTATCTCACTCATTACATCTAACTCACCTCCCAGATACTGGTCTAACAACCCCCCCCTCTCTACACTGGTTTTCCAGTTACTTAGCAGACAGACAGCAGGTAGTTAGATGGCAAAACTCTTTATCTCAATATCTTCACACCTCTATTGGTGTTCCCCAAGGTTCTATATTAGGGCCATTCCTGTTCAGTATCTTCATTAATCATCTTCACTCTTCATTCATTCAGTCAAGGGTCTCATACAATACGCAGATGACTCTACTATTATATGCTCATAAAAACTACATCAGATTTACAACAAAAACTGACTCGGTATTTACTACCATAGAGACCTAGCTTTACACTAATCATCTATCTCTTAATCCCAACAAAAGCAAGATTATTATATTCACCCACAAGAAAAACACCATCATAAACAAACCTCAATTCACTATACTTTCCAAGAGTGACACAAAACTTGAAGTAGCTAGCCATGCTAAACTGCTAGGGGGAATAATTGATGAAGGTCTAAAATTCAACTTGCACATAAAACACATCAATAACAAAACATATCAAAAATTAGATATAGTTTACAGGCATAAACATGTCCTTTCTTCTTCCACTAAGCAAGTACTTGTTATCACTTATCTGCTTTCCTCTCTTAACTATGATGCCCCTATGCTTACTAACCTACTATGATTCTTAAAAACTAAACTTGAATCATGTTATAACAAGATTG
Source organism: Protopterus annectens (assembly GCF_019279795.1). NCBI lineage: Eukaryota > Metazoa > Chordata > Ceratodontiformes > Protopteridae > Protopterus > Protopterus annectens. The sequence continues at coordinate 570,652,594 of NC_056725.1, forward strand.
CCAAGTTCATAACAAATTTTAGGCATACCTGCACATCCCTACAACCTCTGTCTTGAACTCCCACACAATCTCACATATCTGCAGTTAACTACAGTGCATAAAATAATTTTCAACCCTTCAGAGTGTCCTGCTCTAAGCTTGGTACTAAAACACTATCTTCCCAACAGGTCTCTTAGATCTGAAAAACACCACCTTTGCAAGTCCACAAGCCCAACCTACCTGCAGGCCAACTACTTTACTCATGTGCAGTAGCCAGAGCCTGGAAATCCCTTCCATTGACAATTCATACCATTCAGTCATGCTTCTTTCAAAACTTCTTGGCAATAACACCTCTCTACTAACTGGATCTGTACCTGTACTAAACTTCTCCCTTTCATAACCTGACTGACATCTTCCTCTTGTATATGCTCGCATCTCAGATTCCTCTATCAATCAACCCTCTTTTGATAACTTAATGCATATTTTTACATATTATTCTTTTTACACTCTTATTTTAAATGCTTGCAATCCTAAGAATGCATTGCTAATGTGTGCTTTTGCATTTATTTTTCTTGTATGTCTTATATATTGATAATACTGTTATTTGTTCTATGTCTTATGGAGCTTTTCTCCACGGGACTCCACTGAAAATGGGCTCTCAATGGCCCAGTGGACCATCCTGGTAAACAAATGCCAATAAATAAATAAATAAATAACTTGATTTTACAAAGTCTGTATTATTTATATCTTTGCCACTTGTCATGATGTTTTCTTGACAGATAGAAAAACCTTATTTGCATTTTAATTATGATGCTAGAACAGTCTTTGTTGTGTTTGTTTTAACAGGCAACCTGGGAGGTGTGAAATGTGACCATTAGCAGACACTTAGACTGATCAAAGATATTCTCAGGTTTGTTTGTGTCTTTCAGCTTTTCCTGGTTAGGGGTCACCACAGCGGAACTCCAGTCCGCTAATGATTGGTAGTTGATTTTTACATGCCGAGTTACCAGCTCTGACGCACAACCTTCAGCGAAGGTACGCCCATTCACGCATTTCTCCATGCAGAAAATCCTCTAGCTGAGAATCGAACCGGACAGCGTCTTACTGTGAGACGATAACGCTACCGCAGCACCACACTATGTGAAATGTCAGGATCCACTAGAATGAGTTCTGAAATGAGGAGATTGAATGGCTTGCCCTCCACATGGGGGGTGGGGGAGTGCAGGGGGGCTTGCTCCCCTGCAAAAAGAAGTTTTAAGCCAAAGAGTAATTTTTGAGATTTGCTCTTCTCTGGGTTTTCAGTCTTTTTTTTTTTTTTAACTTTTTGGCACTTGGCATTTTAGTGCCAACATTTCAATGGTGAGCCATTTTGAAGTACATGCTTTTTTCCTAGCTGTACAGTATTGTTAGTACATATTAGTAAAAGCAAGAACATATAAGCTTTACTCATTTAGGTTGGGTTATTAATGCAATGTAGCTGAAATCTCTCACAAATTATAGTGACTATTTTAGAATGTGGAACGTGAACAATCTTGTGAAAGCTAATAATCAGAGTGCTGGGGAAAGTTTGAAGTTTGGCAGTTAGTGTAGTAGACTGAAACTATGAGCTGTTGCCAAGTTATTAGTTGTGGACCAGAGTTTGATTCCTCAGCTTTCATCTGTCTACTGTGATACTCTGACCAGGTTGTTTAACTAGACAGTGCTCTGTGGCTTTGCTAAACTGGGATAGTCTCCTTGACTGCATACTTAATAACTACTTATTAACCTAATTTTAAATGAATACAAATCTGGTACATGATAATAAGGGTGATGAAATCAAAATGTTTTTAACCACTGGAATGTAGATTTTTTAATTTTTAAATACTATATTTCTTTATTCATTTATTTACTTATCATTTAGTGGGAAAGTTAGTTTAGTTTACTGACCATTTTCAGTCGTGATCCAAGAACTGATATAAACTGCAGTATGTAAAATGGTACAGTATTGTGCATGTGTGTATGTGTGTGTGTGTGTGTGTGTGTGTGTGTGTGTGTGTGTGTGTGTGTGTGTGTGTGTGTGTGTGTGTGTGTGTGTGTGTGTGTGTCTGTATGTGTGTTTGTGTGTGTGTGTGTGTGTGTGTGTGTGTGTGTGTGTGTGTGTGTGTGTGTGTGTGTGTGTGTGTGTGTGTGTGTGTGTGTACACACAATACTATTTATTATTTATTTATGTTTATTTACATTTGATAACCGGGTAGTGTCTGGCTGGATGAAAAGCCCTTTTTCAGCAGAGACCCAGGGAGAAAAGCTCACAAGTGAAGTTACAATAGTTAAACAGCATTACATAAAGTACCATAAAAGAAGGACTGTAGTACAATAGACTAAATAGCAATACAAATGTATACAATAGACTAGATAGCAATACAAAAGTATCGCAAAGTTGAAAACAGTACACAGTAAAAGAGTTCAAAAATTTAAAAGAGCAATGTTGCTCTGAATTAGGTTGGGAGTAGAGAATAATTTTAGAGTACAATGGAGGAGATGTAAAATCAGATTTCAAAGACATGCATCTGGAGCGTTTCCCCCAGGCCTCTGCTGAAAACAGGTTAACAGATGTTAAATAAATAAATGAAGGGAGCTGTGCCATTGTGTAACAATGCCAACAAAGTCATTATTGTACTAAGCACTTTCCTCTCTCAAAAACTGATAAGACTTCAACAGATTAAAGTAGTGGCTCCCATGATTTCCTTTTGAGCGTGTACAGTGCTATATATATTTATTTATTTTAGACATCTGTCATCAGAGTAGAGTAAGTGTAATGCAGAAGGAGTTGTTTAATACATGCATCCATATCCACTTCCTTAAACACTTTATTCTTTAAGCAAGTTCTCCTATCTTGCTGCAAGCCATCCATTTCCATGACCAATGTATGTTTAGCCAGCAGACTTCTGACCTACACTACAGCAACCATGCCTTGCATGACACAGTGAATCATATAAATTGTGTTGGTGACCCAGCAGGGACTATCAGTAGATCAGATGCTGGGCAACTAATATGATATGTGATGCCAAGAAGCATTCTGCTTGCCCAGCCCAAGAGGGCAAGGCATGGTCAAGATGCATGGTATGTGTTTTATAGGTGTGTGCATTGATCTTTGGGACTTCATGTTCCAAATGTGTCACATCATAGACATGATCTGTCACTACCTGGTACAATTAAGGCCCTCCTTTGGTCACAGTTTGCGTGCCAGCTGTGTGCCACTGCCACATCTGGTATGGCCAATCTCCATGGTTGATCCAGTATACCTACCTCTAGGCAAGAGGTCATTGTTATTGTGGCAATCCAGAGAAAAAGCAGCTCATATGGATGGGGGCATGCAAGAGATGCATACACCTATCCTGTAAGTGGCATGGACTTGTTTGTAAGACACCAGCACAGCACTGCAACATCTACTATAGCTGCATTCCAACAGACATGCACACATTACACAGTACCCAGTTACACACACATACACACACACACACACACACACACACACACACACACTGTGACTGTTAGAATAGCATGCACACATTTCCATGTGCTTCCCATCCCCACAACTGTGCAAATGATTATAACTGTGCCTTGCCTGTTGTACTTAGCTACTTGGGTTGCCTGTGACTGATGCACAGTGAGGCCAGGCTATGCATGGATAACTAATGCCTGGTTGTAGGTTTGTATGAATCACTTTAACTGTTGTGTATATGCTTTAATCCTACTAAGAGTTAGTAGCCATCCACTGCATCTTAGTCAGTGCCATGGTGTATTATGCTAGCCTTTATCTAGCATGGTCTTCCTCTTCTGCTGGCTACTTCCCTAACTCCTCCTCTAGCCCACCCTTCTCTGTCTGATGTAATGTGACATGTTCCTCCTGCATGTTTACTCACTGCTGTAACTGTTTTCTCGATATTCTGTTATGCAATACAGCATATACTGACTATATCTTTGTACATGTGCCAAGGGTATACAGCAAGGCACTACCAGATCCATCCAGGAAATGAAAGTGCACCTTCAGCAGCCCACATACACACACTCACTAATGATCCATGTTTGTGATAGGGCAGAGTTGTAGCAATTGTCTGTCAGGGTCTGTTGATTTTTGGTTGGTGTCATCAATTATAACTTCGTAATATGTCTGACATCATCAGTAACATGACTCTGGGTCAAACTTGAACCTCACAAATCATTCATACAGTCACATGTCATATGTGGGAATCATGGAAACTGCCTGGGTAGCCCCAGACACATTGTAGTTTAAACCTTGTGCATTATAAACCCCCTGGCACTTGATGGAGTGGTAACATTTATGGTTTATGTACCTTTTCTTTTTCAGCAGAGTAGATGGGGCCTTTATTTCAATGTGAGTGCGATCTATGGCCCTAGCACCTCAGAGAAATGGGCTATATCATAACGTTCTCACTTGGTATTTGCTCTTTCATATCTAGTGTCAGGAAACTGCATATGTTCCTTTAAACACTGTTGCATTCATTGAGAAACTAGTGGAGTATCCTTGAAGCAGATACCTGAGATACCCCTGTTGTTTCCCCCACTGGTTGCTGTAAGGACTTTGTAGCTAGTATTCTCAGAGCCATGCATACCTTAATACCCACTAGGCTAGGTAGTCCAGGAATACCACAGAACTACAGGTGAGGGAGACACATATTAGCCAGCTCCTGCATGGGAACCACCATCCACATGGTAGCAGTCTATATTTTCAGTGCCATGAAGGACTTGAAAGGCTAACCATGATTGGAGGACATGGCACCTCTCAGGTCAACAATGTGCAACACCATGTCTACCATCTGTAAGTGCAGCCTGTTGCATAAACACATTTGTTGAAGCATTGGCTACATTTAATATCATTCCAGTATCCCCCTCCTGTAACTCTAAGATTATACAGTGTTCAAATTCATTGTAGATATCATCTCCAGACTTAGAATTTATGAGTTTCTGAATCACTTTGCCATATTGTTTATCTAAATTTCTATACCCCTAAGCCCTCATTTTAATAATGTTGCGCTTTAGCATGCAATTATGCCTGTCTCACTGGTGGATTTTTCCGGTGATACTAATTAAGCTCCCCTATTATGACAATTTGTCTCTCAACTGTATGGCTTTTGGAGGACAGTTCTGCTGTCCAGCCATGCCGTTTCCCATTTTATATTTTTGTGCGTGCTTTGCAAGTGTTTCTCCTGAAATACAACTGAATTGTGAAGATTAGTTCCTTGTCAGCTGATTCTCACAGTCCAGTCATGTTCCAGAAGCCAGAGCAATCCTGCTAAGAAGTTACAGGCAATGGAAGTTGAGAAATTCCTCGAGCTGCTTTCATAGGTGTGGGTGCTACATCCATGGAATGACAAGGGACGTTCCTCCAGCTGCTTCTTCAGGTGTGTGCTGCAGATAACACATATGGACATGTAAAGAGTGCGTGCATGCATGTGTGTGTGTGTGTGTGTGTGTGTGTGTGTGTGTGTGTGTGTGTGTGTGTGTGTGTGTGTGTGTGTGTGTAAGAGAGAGTAAGAGAGAGAGATATATATACCTCTCAACTGTCCAGATCAGACCTCTCAGCTGTCCAGATTTTTGCTTTGTATTTTTGGTCTAGTCCTCATGAAATTTGTGATTTTCTGGCAAATGACGTGAATGATCTGATGATTGAAGTCATTTAATAATGACACACACTTGAGTTTCAAACTACATATCCTTCAGAAAAATGAATGTTAAGACAACTCTTGTTTTTTTTAGCAACTTTCTAAGTTTATAAGAGCAATATTTAAAATCTGCCCCTATTTTGGACCCTATACATTATTTGGGGCATGAACTGCAGTGGTGGTGATGCGGTATCATTGTCGCCTCACAGTAAGACGTTGTCCTGTTCGATTGGCAACTCGGCATGTAAAAATCTACTGCCAATCATTAGCGGACTGGAGTTCCACTGTGGCGACCCCTAACCGGGAAAAGCCAAAAGACACAGCAACAACAACATTATTTGGGGCATGCTTTGTCCAGAGTTTTTGTGCTAAGAGGTTGAGTGGTATGGCCCAGATTTTCACCTCATATATTTGGTTTGTTCTGGATTTTTGTGGCAAATCAGTGAGGACTGAATTCACTAAATAAAGATAGGCATTTGAGTTTCACACTTCATACCCTTCAGAAAATGCAGGGTAACACAATACATTTTATTCTAGCAACTTTCTAAGTTTTGACAGCAACATTTAAAGTATATTCCTATTGTTCAGACTTTATTCCAATGTATTGTGCTAAGAGGTTTGGTGTGTGTGTGTGTGTGTGTGTGTGTGTGTGTGTGTGTGTGTGTGTGTGTGTGTGTGTGTGTGTGTGTGTGTGTGTGTGCGTGTGTGCGTGTGTGCGTGTGTGCGTGTGTGTGTGTGTGTGTGTGTGTGTGTGTGTGTGTTTAAAATGCCCTAATCAGGGATAGCAGGTGGTTAATTTGCTCATGTTGCTCATGTTAAAACCCGTGCCTTAGTTACAGGAAATAAAAGGGATGAATCTTTTACCCCAACCACCAACCATCAAACTTAATTTTATGGCAGCTTGGTGGTTGGGGTAAAGGCTGAATCCTTTACCCCAACTGCCAAGCTGCCATAAAACTGAGTTTCAGGTGCACATCTCAGGGAAATGTGCTTCAGTTGCATTTTTCAAAGAATTGTGAGCTTCAAGGGAAGAGATGTTTACTGCTGCTCATGCTGAGTCTGTTTACAATGTGCAACTGTTTTGTTTAGCAAATGCCATCACAATTGTGAATTCAATATTAGCATACACATTGCTGGAAAATTCTGCATTGAAAGTCGGTGTCTAACAATCTCTGTTTTTGCAGTTATTTACATTTATTTGTCCAATAAATATGCAGTACTGTAAATGAGTATTTTGGGTAGCCTAGGCAGGATGTATGTGAAAGCAGCTGATCTCTTGCACAGTGACATATTTCTAGTGGCCGTGTACTGTTCAGGACAAAGAAACTGGAGTCTGCTTTTTTCATTTTTCTCACAGTTAAACATCAGACATATACCGGATGCTTGCTTTTGAGGGTAGACATAAGGAAGAATGCTGGGTGTATATACTTCTGATCACAATGAAATATATTAGGTGAAGGTGGTCCTAGAATATAGCGTTGATCATAAGCATCACCCTTGAGGAGTCTATGTTAAACAAAGTACACGGACTTAGATTTAAGTCTGTCTAATGAGGAAATGTTGTTGCATTTTAAACATGTTTAAGTGTTTAGTGAGGTACATGCTGAATTGGGCACTATATTCATTGATCGCCCTAATAAGGGAGGGATAAAGTGGTACTACAGCATCATTAGACCATGGTGGGATAATACATAGGATATGCTGTTTCAACCTAAAGACGTTTCTAACCACCACAGAGACATGGGGATCAATGAAGAGTCTGTTATCAATACAGGCAGTCAAGTCCCTGATGACTGACCCAGATTTAAGCAGATTGATGCATGGAAGATTTCCCTTTGCCAACAGGGTCTGTGAAATATTTTATTTCAAGAAAGTGTCCTGTGTATTTAAAGTATATGTTGCTAAACATTCTTATCACATGTGAAACCATAATCGAAATAGGACATGCTGTTATTCATGTAGTGGCAAGATTAATGGTTATTTCTCTTGTAAACCTGAAGACCGTGAAAAGAAAAAAAGGAAGACATTGAAGGTTTTTAGGTTTAACACAGACAAATCCAAGATGAAACTAAAACAGCATTGTTAATAAAAGCACAGAAAGTATTTAGTCAGAAGATGTTTATATGGAAATGTCTGTTTTAGTAACATCATCTATAAGATTACCACAATTACTAAACTGAGTATTTGTTTTGGGATGTTTTCATAACATCTACTTTCTTAATTGCTGTGTTACTTGTACTTAACTGAACTTCACTGTTTCCACATATATCATTATTTACTTAAAAAAAAATTAAATTTACTATGGTATTTGCTATGGCTAATATCACCTTCAGTGGGACTGTTTCATAGGTCATAACAATGAATAAACTTGTTATGCCATGGAAGGAGAATGTGACTTAGAATGGACAAACAATTTCTCTTTCCGGCATGCATTGAAACGTGTGCTATTTGTATTGTAAATGTGCTATATGCTGCATAGAAAATGCCTGCTTCTACTACCACATCCACAGCAAAATCAAGTGCAACTGAATGTATATTGCTCTCTTTTCACACATGATGTCAGAATATCTTAAGGTGATCTTTCCACATCCCCCAAACCAAGTGTCCCACTTTCCCATTCCCACCTCAGTAGTCAATTAATCAGACTGCGTCCCCCCCCTTTTACAGATTCCTGAATCCGCCACTGGAAAGTTCCAGGTTTTGGCTGTATTATGAGAATATAATGAGTCCCCGTAAGAGTTGTGGGTTTTGTTAATCTTGAGCAGTGTTTTATCTGCTGACCTAAGCGAGGTAAGTTTAGAATAAGGCTGAACAAGGTCAGATAGGGCTGGACAGTAGTCAGGCTTATGCACAACAGAGTGGGCTACTGTTAACTGGCTGAGGGTGAGTAAATTAGGGAGTTCGATCCAGTTGAGTTGATGAAGGGCCGTACAGTGATGGGATCTATGGAGGAAGTTTGCAACAAATTTAGCTATTTTATTATAACAGGATTCGAGGTTATTTAAGTCTAATTTCTGGAGG
>NC_056725.1:570666256-570691256 GCF_019279795.1 Protopterus annectens
GATAGGCTAAAAGCCTTGTACCTCTACTCAGTCTCATGCAGACTGCTCAGAGGTGACCAGTGTCTGGCATACAAGGCCATTTCAGACCCAGCCTTGATGGAGTTACTGCATATCCGTAAGACAAACTCCACTCGCACAACCCACATGCAAGGCCTTAACCTGATCTGTGACATTAATAGAACTTGTTGGTGGGATACATTTTGGTATGGCTGGTAGTGTTGGTGAAGGTGTGTGCTTTTGGGTGCAGAGGTGGAGCATTCAGGAATCCAGGGTCATGGTCTGGCTCTTTATTAAAAAAACATTAACTCCAGCTGAAGTAGGGTGGATTCCAGGGCTCAGAGTGCAAGGCAGAAGCCTGGGACATTTGGCCAGGGAACTGACCAGGGTTACGGGTAACCCCTGCACAGGTGAGCAGTGTCATCACGATTTTGATGATCTGAAAAGGAGGAAGAGGGGAACCCTGGACATCTTGAGCTGGGAATGCTCCACAAGTATGTGAGTATATCCTCCTCTTTTTAACCAATATGCAAGCTGAAGGTCTGAAAAACAGGTGGCTATAAAGGTGTACTTCTCTCCCAACAACTGCAGCTGAGAGGGCTCACATTGTCGAGTCCCATGCCGGGCACCTGGCCAGGCTGTGAGCTGAGCATGGGAAATATGTATTTAGTATGCCAACTGTAGTAAAATAAGCAAGAAAGGGTAAAGCATTTACTGAAATAAAGTATGCACAAGACACATTGTAGTACAATAAATGGGCATGTAGAATTGTAGTGCAATAAATAGGTAATCACCGCTGTAGAGTTGTAGTGCAATAAATGAAGAATAAGAGGTGTATATCAATAAAGCATTAGCAATACCAATAACAGGATGCAAAATGTTGTTCAGCAGGATTGTATTTTGTCAAAACCATTGCAGTAAAACTGTATGCATTGATTGTCTATGGTAAGGTTGTTGCAGTGAAGTGTGACACTGTAATAGCTGTAGCCAGCAAATCTAATGGTCTGCAGACTGTATTGCTCAATCCATAGTAGTGTCCAAGGCTGTCTCCAGGTGAATATCGGTCATATAATGTTCTCTCTTCCTCAGACAGCAGGTAATAAAGGTATATGGGTGAGGTAGCCCAGTCCATGGGCAGATATTGTGTGTGGATTTCATAGATATTGGAAACCAATAACAAGAAAATGTGTTCACTAGCATTGTTGATTTTAAATACAGCTTTTTCATATATGCTGTATGGTTGTATTCCATGCATGTGTGTTCTACTGTCACTGCAGTCGGCTGTAACACTGTAATATTACTACAATGCCAGTGGAATGTTCTGTAACTTGTATTGCTCAATTCTTAGTATAGTACCAGGTGATCTCCAAGCAAGTATCAGTCACTCAACAGTCAACCGTGACTGGGTAGCTTAGTCTGTTAAATGCTTTGTATGCAGTACATTTTGCCACCCAGTCCTTGGTTCAAATTCAGTGATATATAGCAATATATTTTCAGTCATGTAATGCTCACATTTTCTCTCTCACCAGGAACGTAAGAAATATATGGGTGAGATGGTCCATATTATGAGCAGATAGTGTGTATAAATGTTACCAAATGCTAACATCAATACTATAAATGTGTTCATCAGCATTGTTGAGTCATAAATAAAGCTGTGTAATCCCAGTATGGCCATATCCCTTGGATGTCTGTACTAGGTTGCTGCAGTCAATTATTACATTATTTACAGATGTCCCCTGCAGTCCCAGCTATTGGGTTCTACTCCCATGCCTGCGAACTAAGGCATGATGCCTGTCTAGTTTACTTACTGTACACAGACATGCCTCTCAAGTGCCACAATTTCGTTTAATGCAATTAAAACTGCCTAATCTGTCTGTCACATGATTAGCAGATAAATTAATACCTGCAATACAATGTATTACCAAATCCATTTACAGAACACCTGGGTAGTTATGTAAGTACACATTATGTGAAACTGTTCTGTTTAATGTTGTATCTGCATTTGTTAGTGCTTGGCCCATACTGACCCATGCTAACGGTTTGAGAGACGTGTACATACTACATCAGTTATAGAAGAATTGTAGTCACTGTATTCAAACCTGACACTACACACCCGTAGATTACATATTTCAGTGTACTGAGGGATATAAGCTGCAATGTCAGTAATGGAATTTTTCTCTCTCTCTCTCTCTCTCCACCCCTCATCTTCATTTATCTATTACTGTTATTTATTATTATGATTTAATATTAACATAATTTGTTACACTAACTATATTTTGGAAAAATGTGTTTCATTATTGATATGTTTTATTATAATTTAATAACATCTTTGGTTAAACTAACTATATATTGGAAAATGTGGTTGAGTATTCTTATGTTTTATTAAGATTTGTTAAACTAACTGTTTTGTTGGCCCTATGGTTTAATTTTTACTGGCATGCTGTTACCATACTAACTGTTATGTTACTTAATATTGTGTTGCACATGTTATACATTAATATGTATTTGGATGAATATATATGATACTTGATTCTGTTAATACTAACACTAGTTTGGTTATTACTAACCGTAATGTATTGTTATACCTCATATCCCACAGCATATCAATGTAGGCCAGTTCCGGCTGACTTCCCTACCTTGTGTCAACCGGCTGTGGCACCAGGTCCCAGCACATCTGGGACCCAGACTGGTGATGCCCCCTCTGCTTCCCTTCAGTGTCAGGTAATACCTCCCAAGGGGATGGGGCCCAGACCCCCTCTGGGAGTGGTGGCAGAGGAGATGTTGTCACCCATGTGGAGCTGCCAGTCTTGGTGCTCAGGATAGTCCACTGTGGCTATGATCGGCACCTGCACCAGATTGAGGGCATGCTGGCCACCCTGGTGGCGCAGCCTCACCCTGGTGCCTAGCCTTCAGCACAGCCACCCTCGGGGCAGTGATGAAGCAGTATCAACAGTCCCATGGGTGGGGACATGAGTCACACTGTTGCCGTCAAGAGGCACATGGGACTCAGATTCCCCAACACCCTCCCTATCCAAGTTGTTCACCCCCTCATGTGTCACACACTGCCCCTGCCTGCTGTCTTGTCTGTTTGCAAATGCATCCTCACCTACCCAGCTTACCTCCCCCACATTTACTTATGTCCCTTCTCCAATATTCCACTCTCTTCTTAAAAAAAAAAAAATCTGTACCTGTCCCAAAAAAAAAAAAAACTTGTCCCATACATAGCTCTCCATTTCACACGTGTCCACTGGACTCACATAATTCTGTCCAATTGGCTTAACAATGCAGTTATGTTGTCCACACCCCTCTCTTTGGGGTTTGAGAATCCAAATTCATCTACAAGTTCTGTCAAAGTACATAGTTGTTGCTGTACATGAAATGGATAGTTCTTTCTTACACCCTTCCTGCACATCCCTCCCTGCCTTTCACTATGTTTTTCCATCTGCTTTCCCCCATTTCACTACTTTCCTATCTCCTCTTTTTTCTTTTCTTTATATGTTTTTAGCATAGAGCGAGTCCTGTAGCTTTGGTAAGCTCAGCTAAATAGAGCTACAATGACTATATGTGTTTCTAACATAGTAAGACACATGTACAAAATAAACACCTCTGCCATGTTTCGAACCCAAGCCCATCACACCTGCAGCACACTGCATTAACCCACCATACCATACAGCTCTTAATTAAAACCAGGTAGTTTTAAACAAAACATAGTAATTGCTAATTAGAGTCATTAGGCATGTTTCAGTGGAGCTGTGTGCTGCACCACACTGCACAAACTGGAATAAAAAGTAATGGAAAAAATGGGAGTGTACCTTGGACCCTAGTGCAATAGTACACCAATAGACAGCCAAAGACATGATAATGGATGTAACTGAGGCCTGTGATAGCAGGTAAATGTGCCATTTTATCAGCAACATATAGAAAGTCACCTGCTAAGGCATTCATGACAAAATACATATTCAACTGGGACTCTGGTGCAGAAATACAGCCATATAAAGCCATGCACATACTGATGGATGTAATAAGTGTATGTCACAACATGTATGTGTGCACATATATCTTGCAAATACACCCACTGTAGCAGTGACTCAGTAGCTCAGTCTGTTAAATGCCTTACATACAGTACATTTTAACACACACAGTTCTGGCTTCAAATCCAGTGTTGTGTTGCATTTCAATTACATTATTGTGAAGACACCAATTAATGAATGACTCATGCACTCATTATCCACACAAAGCATTTTAAGTTAAATAACTGCTTTCCTCTGCTGGAAGTCAAAGGCCTGCATGTAGGGCCACACATCACATATCCTTATAGCATTACTGCATGTTGCCTAGTACTCTGTTATTGACACTGTCACCTAACATATGTACCTTAGGCACATGCCATAATTGGAGTGTCAGGGGTACTCTCACCATGGCTCTGCCTCTACAACAAGGCTGACCCAACTGACACAGATACACCTACAGCTTGTTTTCCTCCAAAGTGTTCACACTCACTGCTTACATCTAGTAAATGTAGCAGCTACAGCTTATGGTACACACAGCTCTATGTAAATGTTTCTGCTACAGACCTACCTCTGTGATGATCTAGTCTCCTCACTCCAGTAATATCTATCTCAACAGCTATGAAAGAGGCCCTGTTCTACATGAAAGCCTTATATATTGTACAGTGGTTGCATGTCATTGGCTAATGATACTGCAATTCAGCTGTTTTGACTGCAATTAGCATATCAGTGTCACATATTGGTTTAGAGGTAATTACCTGCTAATGAGCAGCATGTTAAAATGCAAGCAGCTGGCTAGTCTGTTGTACATGAAAGCGGAGATGAAAGCATGTGAGAGTGGTAATGCAGTTGTGGATCCTCATTATTATGACTCTTTATGGATTTTCCATATATAATAGTGCAGGTACTGATGTACTGCTTTTGTCTTGGTTTGCATAAGTGACTGGGAGGTTGGGGTCTCTCCCCCACTCCACCTGATGTCAGTGTCTCTTTGAACTATGATGATGATGGTGGCCACAGTGAGGCACAGATGGGGTTGTCTGGGGCTGAATCTGTCCCAGAGCTTGACATCCCTCTTCTGCCCCCATTTTCACCTCACATAGTCAGTATGCCCACACACACCCAGTCCCCACAGGCCTTATATACGGGACAGTCAGAGGGTTGAGACATTGAACAGGTCAGTGTGACAACCATGGCATCAGTGAGTGTAGACAGAGAGCTGGCCAGGTCCCACAAAAGTGGATTGACAGGGGTGCTCATAGGAGGACTGCTGTCCATCCACCACCTGTTGCAGGTGTCACATCATGGACTAATCAGCACATGTTTCGGGCAGTGATGGAGGCACAGGCACATTCTGAATGGAACACCAGACATATGCTTAGGTGTATGGATGCGGCATAGTCTGATATCAGTGACTGTCTCCACCACAATGGGGGCACCCTGGAGTGGTTCACTGATGCAGTGCACAGATGGTGGGCTGAGACAGTGTCTCTCATGGGCCATATATTGTCAGTGCTAGAGCGTGTGGTTGGAGTTGGGTGTCAGACCCATGGATGTAAGTCAGCAGCACCATCTGCAGAAAGCCCATACGGCCATGCACAGTTATACTCCCATAGTGGCAGCTCATCCAGTGCTACAGAGGGGAGTGTGCTGCCACACCATGATGTGGCAGACCATGGGCATATGGTCCTGGGCAGTTCCGTGGAGGACACGGTCCCAGCAGATAGGGAAGTAAATACTGTGGGAAGAAATAGCCAGGAAGTTGTTATGGCTAGGCTTGTATAGGCCCTAGGGTCGATAGCCTAGTACCAACCTATTAACATATTGCAGTCACCATCAGGTACTAGCATTGCATCTGACCTTGGGCATAGTGGTACTAGTTCAACTCCTGGAGGAGCCAGTTCCCTTGTTCAGGGCCAGAGATGGTGAACTGTCAACTCTACCATGTATGGTCCACAGCTGTCCAACATACACACGTGCAGGGCTAGCATTGGTTTGACTGTGTACACACACACACACTCATACACCACTGTCAAATGCAGGTCACCTACAGACACACAAGGCACCTCTCCATGTATCATCTAACCCACTCCCATTTCTAACCCACACACATGCTGTCAAACATTTGGGCCAGCCTAGGCTTCCAGCACCCCCACACATCACCATGTGCAAGTGATGATACCTGTGCGACATCCCTGACATCCTTCCCGTTGATGCAGAGGAATGAAGCTATGTGTCTGATGCACAGGGTGACTATATTACTTGATGTGTACTTGTGTAATACAGTCTTGTTTTGCATGCTACTTGTACTGGTCACCAGCATATACTTTATGCTGGCATGTGTCATGTGTATGAAACATACTTTTGTGGACCTTATGTTGTATGATGATGTACTGGTGTTATTGTTACACAATGACAAGTATGTCACAGAACTGTGTATGTTTCTGTTGCAGGAGTCTGAGGGAATAACCTATGGACACATGGCAGCAGTGAAGCTGCACAACAGTGCATGGCAGCATAGCAGAAATATGACTTCAGCAAGGTAAAGCAGTATACGTGCATGGCTTCATAGAATGACAGACTACCAAGGACAATGCCAGTGGACAGCCTACTCATTCATTCATAATTTGTGATAAGGTCTGCTACAGGGCAAAGTGTGACCTTGCTGGTGTTCATATGCTGCCTATCTGTAGGGAGTATAGTAGATGGATGACTCACAATAAGGACATTCACCTACTCTGTGACATTAGTACTACATGCTTGGGTGAGACTATTGTCTAGCAGACATAAACACACCTTTGAAACAGACCCTGCCTAATGGTACACAGAGCACCTCAGTGCACCTCAGCAAATGCTATCTGTTTGACTGCCTGTGTGGTCATCATCTCAATGCACAGCATCTGCCTGAGTCCCTCTTGGACTGGGGCAATGTGTGCTGCTCCTGTACTGAGGGGTATTACAGATGTCTCTGATTGTGAGGGCTGTATGGCCATTATGCTAGTTAAGTTCACATGTGCTATGGCACTGTAACATGATATATACTGCTGTAACAGCCTCCGACACAAACATGGCCACATTCAGACTAGCACCACTTCCACTCATTGCATACAGGATACACCACAGCACACACATACTGCAAGTTGGCTGTATGTAGATTACAACACTCACCTATGTACTGGTACACAGTACAGATCACAGTACCCAATCCACGCAACACAACTCATGCCTGCTTGTACTATCAGTTTAGAACATATAATGCTTGTTGATATAAGCAAGCCTTGTTTTGGTCAGTCATTGGGGAGGGCAGCCTCACCCTCTACAAATAAAATGATGCAAAACCCTACCTCTGTCTACTTTACATAGGTTACCAAACATATATATATATATATATATATATATATATATATATATATATATATATATATATACACACCACATTGGGCAAAGTGGGGTTAGAAACCCTACCTATCTAGGATTACACACTAGAGAATACAGCATTTATCACACAAGCCACAGTCACAGCTTTAGTCTTGCTACTATGCTGTCAGATGGTAGTCTTAAGGTGGCTGACATCAGCAGGCCTTGCAGAATAGGGCAGTGTGGAATCCAGCAGCAAGTGACGGGCCCAAAAAGTGCATAACCATGGCAGGTGGATAGCCCATGAAGGCATGTCCATTGTTTTGCAAGGATATACACACACCCAAGTGGGCTGCAGTGAGATTAGAACCCCTACCTATCTAGACTTATATACTATAGATCACAGTACTTATCGCATGCGCCACAGGTTAAGACTGTTGTATATGTTATTCCAGGCACAGTACTTGTGCATTACACAAACTAGGGTTGTGCTGAACAGCATCTGTGGCCTGCAGAGTGATATTGGTTTGTAATTTTATCTGATTCTAGTATCCTAGCAGTGATATAACTGATGTTATCCTAGCTATGGGTGTACAGTTACCAGTATGACCATATATGGCTGCTTGCAGTTAGGCAACACTGTGGGCATGGACATTGTGCCCTGTCCATACGTGTGTTGACACCATTATACATCACCTGCTCACCTGTGTTTGTGTACATGGTGACATCCAGCAGGCAAAGGGGTCTGTAGGTAAGTGGATTATGTACTGTTGCACCCTTAGTTTGGAACCTTTGAGCAACATTATGGCTGTGTGATAGTGCAGCTTACTCACCATTATTAGGGTATATTGGACAATGCAGACATCCACACACATATTTCTGTATATAACAGGGATGTATATATAAATGTAGCTGTGTGTGTATGATATGTATATGTGTTATGTAGATATATGGGGGATTCTATGTATCATTTTCATATGTATATACCTATATATATATATATATATATATATATATATATATATATATATATATATATATTTCACACTACATAGCAATAGATATGACTATGCATGTGGCAGACAGATACTGATAGATGGATATGTGTACGTATAGGTCTGTATGTATAGACATTTATACATAATAGGTCATGTCAATGAAGGGCCAAAAGAATTGTGCTCATTTTGACTAAGTGTACAAGCATGCCCAGTGGGACTATTAGTATTTATAATGTGACTCCAGGCCACACATACCTGTATTTCAGTCTGGGCTTTTGCATGTTACAGACATTAACATCCGCTCCAGTTTCTGCCGTACTGGTTTATCAATACATTCTGCTCACTACAGGCAAACAATTATGTGTCAGCCTTTATATCCATCGGAATATATGTGCTACTGCAACACCTTTACTTCCAGCAAGGTTTATGTGACCAATATTTAAACTCTGTCCCTATGTTTGGGCCTTTCTCCCCCCCCCCCCAATCTTTCTGGCTTTGTCCAGATTTCTTGCACTGAGAGGTTGGGAGGTATGACATTCTGTGAAAAAAACAACATAGATTAGAACCATCAATACCATCACCCTTGAAAACTTCCCTAGGCCACTGGGCCACACAGCTCACTAGACAGAAAGGGGTCATCCATAACACAATCAACAGCATACATGTGTACATTGTTATCCTGCATGAAGATAGACAATGTGTAAGCGCTATCTATGTTAGAGCCCTGATATTGCCTGGTCCAATGCTATACCATAGCTGATTTTCTTTTAAAGCGGTTATATGAGTATATCGCTGTATTGGGAGTGGGGGAATAACAGCACATAATCAGCTTGGGTAGACAGTAGACCAAATATCATGTGTGCCCACTGTTTAATATCTCCCTTGCCTGATGTAGTAAATTTTCCAACCATGAGGCCTAGTGAATATTAAGGAACTCACACTATTGGACTGGGTATCAGTTGTCCCATGTGGATCTTAACTGTGATCAAATAGCCCAGGATATTTTCTTGCATAAAAGAAGCAGATCCATACATAAGATACCTTATTATAGTAATCCTTATGGTTAGAGACTTACCTTGTGAATGCAGCGGTTGACAAACCTGTAATTCAGGGCTGACTCTGTGTGATGCAAGTGGTGCACAGCCAATACATGGATAGGTACAGTATGTATGGGTTGCCTTGCATCTATATGCATGTGAGTGGGAGTAAAGTGTCAGTCCCTGGGGCCCTAAGTTGTCAGTATATGTGCTATGCATTGTCTCTTAGCTAATGCCAGGGCATACTGGGCAGACATATGTCTGCCTACAGGGACATTATCAGGGGGCTCCTCCTCTGAGTCCTCCTGTGAGTGTGGCTGTGGTGACCTAGGCACTGGTGGGGAGCTGTGTATCTCTTCCCTATACTGATCCTGCTGCAGCTGCTTACACAGGATCATATTGTGTAGCATGGCACATACTGTGCACATATATGCATATGTGGCTGGAGAGTACTTCAGAACTCCACTAGATATACTGAGGCACCAGAACTGTGACTTAGCAACCCAAACACAAGCTCTATGATGTTCCTAGTTTGTGCGTGTGCCTCATTATGGCATTCTTCAGTGGGTGTGTGTGCATTTCTGATGGGTGTCATCATCCATGGTTCCAGTGAGTAGCCAGCATCCCCCACCAAATGGACATGTGGGATGTCCTAGCTAGCAAACATCGGGTACAGCTGTGATGCATGCCATATATAGGAGTCATGATAGCTGCTAGGGCTGCCAGCACATACATTCATGATAATGCCCTGGGCATTGCACATGACCTACAAAAAGAATAAATCCACGAACTTGCAAGCTAGTAATGCAAACTTTTTATTCCATAAAGCGCTTTTCGTCTGGATGGATAGCTAGACTTCTTCAGATGCAATTAAATATTCAAAACACAGTATATAACGTGAAGATCAAGTTAAAAGTATAAAAAAGTTTGCATTACTAGCTTGCAAGTTCATGGATTTATTCTTTTTGTGGAGAATTAGTCGGTTTGTTGCTGCTGTTTTTTCCTAGATTGCACATGACCTGGCAGTTGATGGAGTGGTATCCCTTGCGGTTGACATAGATTTGACCCTCCTCACCAGGTGGTGCCTTGATGTGTACATTGAGTATAATCTATGGCTCCCAGTAACTCAGAGTAGTGTGCTACATGGTAGAAGAGTGGCATATTATTGGCCCTTGCCTCAGCAGTGAGGCAAAAATAAATGTGCTCACTGGCATGTGGTAGCATGGCATCCAGGAACTGGTGGAGTACCCTGGATGCTGATGCCTGTGAGACCCCTATCATGTCCCCAGTTGATCTTTGGAAGGTACCTGTGGCTATTATCCTAAGGGCTATACATAATTTTGTTTCCACTGGGATGGATTCCCCCTCTGTTGGCTCTGGGCCTGAGTTGAGTGCGGCAGAGTTCAGTGAGTTCTTGTATATATCCCTATCCACCCTATAGCGCACTGCAATCTCCAGCTCATGTAGCTTCTGGAAGGTTACTCTAGGCATGAACACTCTCCTCCTTGTCTGCCTAGGCCTATTGTCAGCAGCAGCAGCATTGACTTCAGCATCTAACACATACAAATGTAGCAGACCTGCAGCAGCCCCTAGCATTCCTTCAGTTAAAAATTCCCAAGTCTATACTCCAATGGTGCAGAGTATGGGGGAAAAATCAGACTGTAGGGTAAATGCATACTTTATTGTACTCTGCTGTAGGTGCTGACTATGTGATTGACTACCTATGATGCAGTGCACTCTGCTAATATATCATTTGCATAATTTACTGGCCCTAGTTGACGTTAAGCAAGGATCAACACTAATTAATACATCATTGACTTTTTAGATACTCTGAGCACTGCAGCGCACCAAGCAAATGCACACCCCATAGGTAAAGACTGCTTAGCAGTTAGTGCACCCCCCAAACTGCTATGCTCAGCACAGCGGCGCACCTTGCAAATGCATGGAAACAAGTGCCCAGTATGTAAACAAAGCTTAGGCATCAGTGCACACCCTCTTATTAATATTTGATTTTTCTAGTCTTTTTTTTTTTTTTTTTTTTTTTAATAAGGCATGTTTGCACACTGCGGTGTTCCATGCAAACATGCTAAGATTATTAAAAAAAAATTATTTTAATATATTTACTGTAAATTTTGGAACACAAATTGGATAGTTTTGCTCATATGTGTGTCTGCTATGCCATTTTTGTGCATCTACCTATATTTTTACAGCCCCTTTTGCCTGTCTACAGTCCTGTACACAGAATTTTTCTGTGTACACTACAGACACTGACATGGGGTCTGCAGAGCTGCCTATCTGCTTGCTGGATCGCTCTACCTGTCTCAATTGCATGAGATTCACCTGCTTATAAGGTGATTTGCATGCCACAGAAGTTTCCATGTTGGCACACTTGTGCGCAATGCACAGCTGTGCTTAATAAATCTAAAATTGTTTGCACTCGTGTTGGCAGTGTGGCACGAAGCCTACATGGTAAAAAAATGTGCAAGCTTTATTAATTCCCCCCATGATCTATATGGTCATTACTGAATATCAGAAAAAGAATCTAAACTTTAGTAAGTATTTACTGGAGTCCAAGAATTGAAGATAAATTATCTAAGAAGTTTCTTGAAATTATACCTTCAAATATAAAAGGAAGTAAAATAATGCCAGCAGATTTTATCTGCATACATGAAGAAAATGATGCTAGTACAATTAACAAACCTAGAATTTTAGTATCAGCTAATGTTTTAGTAAACATTACTTGACTTAATTTTATTCATGTTAATAATTTTTCTAAATCAAATCTTTGGTTTTATACTCATTAATTTGTAAATTTAGTATGCAGTAATGAATTGATAGTTATTTGTTTTGTTTGTTTTTTATACTGATGTGTTTGTTTCTGTAAAAAACATTAATTAAAAGGAAAGTCTGCATGCTTGCTGGCAGTGCAGTTCACAAAGGAGTAAATATATTTTATTAATTGCTTGGTTAAGGCTGCTGAGAGTAAAGGAACATTTTATAACAATATTTTTACATTTCTGCTTGAGAGTCCTGAGGTAAAGGAACATGGTTTAATTCTTGTGGAAAAGAAAGGAAATATCATCTCAATGAAGGAAGCAAAATTTGTAGTTTTGGATTCTGGACAATGATTGCATTACTGCTGCTTACTCAGTTACTAAACAGAAAATCCCAGGCTCTTTTCTGTAATTCTGACACATGATAGTGCAAGTCCTGAAACCCTGATGAATCGAGTGCAAGAGTTAAGGGTAGTACATGTGTGCAGGGGGGTTTCTCCCTGTAATAAATGTGTTTAATGTATAACAATGACCTTTGCATTGTTTCATTTTTCCAAAATGAATATGCTTAAGTTTTTGCAGCTTTGGGTCTCTTACTGTTGCTGCTCAAACTTCTGATAATTTGCTACACAAGGATCCCCATCTATTTTGACACCCAGTAGTACAGTCCTGAAACTCTGATGAATTAACTGGTATTAAGAGGAAATTAATACTGTCTGAAATTGCTGACTCTTGGAGAATCCACTCTTCTCTGAGGAAGAGATCTTAGTGTTCATATATAAATAGTAGGTCTGAGGGTACAACCTCCCACATCAGAGGTGCAAGGAGGCATGTCCCCACAAAAAAAAAAATTTTAAAGTTTAAAAGTAACTTTCACACCTTAGTCTTTTACCTGCAGGATCAAACTTAATTGTTTGGAGTTTCAGGATTCTCACTGTTGAGTCTCAAACTTCTGATTGGGCACTGAACCCCACCACTAACACACTTAGAAAATATTTGAAATAAGGCCAGGAGAATAACACAAATCTGACTCTGCAAACAAAGGGCTGATGGTAGATAGCTTTCTATACCTGGACAATATTTGTTATGGTCGAGTTTAAGGTCAGTATTCATTGTCACTTGCACAAATGTGACAAGGGTATTCCTGAAGCTTATGAATGAGCATAGCAAATGCACAATTCATACAGGCTATTTACGCTATCGTGAAAGGCCTGAAAAATATTGAGATGAAATGAAAAATGTTGTGAAATGTATTATGCTAATGAGGTGGTTTTGCAGTTCATAGTGCAATATCCCTGCGGTACACACATCCATTGTTAAATGTGGTCCTTTACCTTTGATATTGCAGTTGGAGTCTATGAACTTGTTTGTCTAAGTATGCATAAGCACTGCCCTGACACACACATTAATTATTTCCCCCAGCAACCCCTCCATTACTTTGTATTATGTATGCACAAGCACTAAAATAATACAATAAAGTATTTTGCCAAGCAATCACTTCAGCAGTCTGACTATGTATGCACAAGCACTTCCTTGACATACAAATGAATTATTTTTCCCAGTGACCCCTTCAGTAACACTTCTTAGTAAGCACAAGCACTAAAATGAAATGTTTGCATAAACGATCACTTCAGTAACATGCCCTAATATGCACAAGCACCAAAATGAAGCATTCAGTCAAGCAACCTATTTAGTAACATGCCGTAGTATGCACAAGCATCAAAATGAAACATTTCCTAAAGCAACTCCATTCAATAACATCTCCAGGTATGCACAAGCACTGAAATGAAACATTCACCCAGACAACCACTTCAGTAATATGTCCAGGTATGCACAAACACTAAAATGAAACATTTCTCCAAGTGACTCCTTCAGTAATATGTCCAGGTATGCACAAGCACAGAAATGAAACATTCGCCCAAGTGACCCCTTCACTAATATGTCCAGGTATGCACAGACACTGAAATGAAACATTTCCCCACGTGACCCCTTCAGTAATATGTCCAGGTATGCACAGGCACTGAAATGAAACATTTCCCCAAGTGACCCCTTCAGTAATATGTCCAGGTATGCACAGGCACTGAAATGAAACATTTCCCCATGTGACCCCTTCAGTAATATGTCCAGGTATGCACAGGCACTGAAAGGAAACATTTCCCCAAGTGACCCCTTCAGTAATATGTCCAGGTATGCACAGGCACTGAAATGAAACATTTCCCCAAGTGACTCCTTCAGTAATATGTCCAGGTATGCACAAGCACAGAAATGAAACATTCGCCCAAGTGACCCCTTCACTAATATGTCCAGGTATGCACAGACACTGAAATGAAACATTTCCCCACGTGACCCCTTCAGTAATATGTCCAGGTATGCACAGGCACTGAAATGAAACATTTCCCCAAGTGACCCCTTCAGTAATATGTCCAGGTATGCACAGGCACTGAAATGAAACATTTCACCCAAGCAACCCTCCAATAAATATGTTCAGGTATGCAGAAGCACCAACTCAGCTCCCCTTGTAGCTCCATATTCTGATTGAAATCTGATGAATTCTGACATAACTTGAGGGATATTTACACAATTTATATGCAAATTAGTTAATTATAGATTCATATCTCTGAATCAAACTCATGTGCACACATGTAAAGTCCCTTAACAATGTAGTAGCTGACCCCATATCGGTTATGTGTTAATCATGTTACACATTTCAATGGGGAAACGTGTCTGCATTTCCATAGTTATCCTGACAGTTTGAGATTTGCATAACCTCATAGTGCCTCTCTTTGTGGAAATTCTACATACCTGATTGAATCCCCATAACCTTGACAAAGATATTTCCCCCCCGGCTACAATATAATCCATCTGGATCGTACTAAAAGAAAAGGTGGTGGAGTCACTATTGTCTATTCTGACTACCTCACTATCTCCCATCCTATGCTTTCTATCCCATCATTTTACCCCACTGAAATGCTAGCAGTAAACCTTCTACTCAATAACTATACTACTATCACCATAGCAGCCCTTTACATTCCACCAGGTGAAAATACCCCCCTGCTGGAAAGCATTCTTTCCTATTTCTCTCAAAACATTTCCAACCAAACCATCCTTCTTGGTGACTTAAATATTAACTGGCTAACCCTCAATAACCCAAACTCTTCTCATCATATGAATCTATATGGATTTACTCAGCTAATATCTCAACCAACCTACTCAAATAACTCTCACTCTACCAGTACCCTCATAGACTGAATACTCATATCTAATCCCTTTTATTTAATCAATATCTAATCTCATATCTAATCCCTTTTATTTAAATGTTTTTGTAAAATTGAATCTCGATGTTAAAATATATTTTTTTGTATGATGTTTATATTTTGGATGTTAAAATCAACATTTTTCTGTAATTTATTCATTTATTGGAGCTTTTCTCCTTGGATTTCCACTGAAAATGGGCCACAAATCCAGTTGGACAAACCCGGTTAACAAATGTCAATAAATAAATAATAAATAAATATCATGAACCTCAAACACTTCCTGACTCTCCAAGTGACCACTCACCTATAAAAGTTATTAGATATACCAACCACCTCCCCAAACCACACAAATACATCACCTGTCATCATTTCTCTAACTTCAAACTTGAAACATTCATTACCCTCATCTCTAGAGTGAATTGGAACTTCCTTACCCAGCTCCCACTTGATGAAGCTGTCCAAGCTTTCAACAAAACTTTCCTTGATATCCTAAACTCTACTGTACCACTGAGAAAAATAAGGATAAAAGCAATCATATCCCCCTGGCTATCAAAAACTACTCGCACCCTTATGAAAGCCAGAGATAGGTCTGGAAAACATGGTTGCATTCTCAAGACCCTGTCCACCTACAAAAATACAAAGAACAATTAAATCAGGTTAAACAGCTTATCAATAAAGAAAAATAAAGAGTTCTACCATAACCCCCGAACTACTCAAAAATCAGATCCACAAACATTCTGGAATGTAATAAACCAAATACTGCATCCAGGTAATCTTACCTCACCCAACCCATGCCCTGACAAATCACCTGATGAAACTGCCAACACCTTCAACACCTACTTCATAGATTCTATATCTAAACTATTTAACCCCAACCTCTCTAACAGTACTGCACCCAACTATCCTGAGACTTCCTTTATCTCCACCTCTCCCAAGATTTTCTGTCTCAAGCACATTCCTACCGCCTACATAAAAACTCTGCTTTCTAGACTAAAAGCTTGCTCTGTATCTGATGACAAGATCCCATCATACTGTCTCCAGATTGCTGCTCATTCTCTTGCTCTCCTGTATCTATCATTACTAATCACTCTGTCTCTGAATCTAAAGGTCCCTCGATTTGGAAACAATTCTATACCCTACCTATTCACAAAGGAGGTAACTCCTCTGAAATCACTAATTTCAGGCCTGTTGCTATTCTCTCCCTTCTCTCCAAAGTCTAAGAGAAATACATACACACAACAGTTATACAACACCTCTTACAGGAAAAACTACTCACTCCTACACAGCATGGATTTCCACCAAAACATAGCACCACTACTGCATTTCTCTCCTTCCTTAACTCTATTTCTTTAGCCAGAGATGATCACAAACTTATCTCCTGTCTATTCCGTGATCTCTCAAAGGCCTTTGATACTGTTTCTCACTCTCTGCTACTGAACAAACTGTCTGACTTACATTTCTCCCCAAACACTGTTGCATGGTTCTCTAGTTATCTTACAGACAGACTGCAATCTGTCAAATGGCATTCTGCTCTATCTATACCTCTTCCAGTACAAATGGGTGTCCTTCAAGGATCCATTCTCGGACCACTACTTTTCAATATCTTCAGCTTACTCTATTCCTCCTGTCCACATTCTTCCATAGTTGAATACGCTGATAACTCTACAGTCATAACCATAGCTAATTCTTCCTCTGAACTCTTATCTGCCACCCAATCTTCCTTCATTTCAGTAGAGACATGGCTCACCAACAGTCAGCTCATCCTCAAACCTAAAAAGACAAAACTTCTACTCTTTCTACCCAAAACAGTTAACCATATCAAATCTTCCTTTTCTATTATGTCACTTAACAATACCCCTATTGTAGTTGAATCAAGTACAAAACTCCTCTGTGTTACCATTGATGATCAGCTAAAATTCAACCATCATATAAATCATTGTATCAAGAAAACTCATCAGAAATTAGGGCACTTATACAGAAACAAAAAATTCATCACCCATGAAGCAAGAATCACACTTACACATGCTTACCTTCTACTCTGCCTTACATATTGCTCCCAAATTCTCAGTTATCTAAACTCCTCTCTGCTAACCAAGTTTGAGTCAACATACCGCAATATAGCCAGATTTGCTGCTCAATAAACCTATAAATCCCTCCACTGTCTATCCCTGAAACACTTAAACTGGCTTGAACTTCCCTACCTACTCCTGCTCCCACAGCTCCAAACCATTCACTCAATTCTGTATCAGCCAGAATATTGTCCAGCCCTGTCTTCTCCCATCTCTTACTACTCCCCTACAAGAAATCTCAGGAGCTCTTCCCTTAATCTATTAGTCATTTATAAACTAAATCTAAATCAGACCAAAACATATACAGCTACTTCCCTTCTATAGCATGGAACAAACTGCCTCTTGAAATCAGAAATCTGACGCATCCCAAACAATTTAAGCTGTCCATAAAAGAGTATTTTAAGCAAAAGTGGATCTGCCATTGCTCTCACCCTCGCTGAAAATAACCACCTAACTAACTTACCTCTTTCTCTTCACTCTCCACTGTCTCCATCTTCCACCTACCTCTACTTCCTTTATCCTGCTCCTTCCTTTCTTCCTCCCTTCTATCATCTCAACACTTTCTTTTATTATTCGCCTTCCTTCTTCCTGCCTTCTAGCATCCTAATATTTTTCCTTTTCTCTGTACTAACCTCATTTAGACATTGTTACTGTTTTCAGTTTCTTACTAACATTTGTTTTCAGTTATGTTGTCTCCTTTCTCTTTTCCTTATTATTTTTAAGTATGCAGAGTCTTATTTTGAATCACCATACTTAGTTCTATAAACTTGTTTGTATAACATTAGCTTATATTGTTCTATATTAATAGACACCTTTAGCTTATATTGTTTGTATTATGAAGGAGCTTTTCTTCCCGTGACTCTGCTGAAAAAGGGCTCTGGCTCAGTCAGACATTCCTAGTCAACAAATGTAAAATAAAAATCAATAAATGAATATTGCTATGAAAAAATGAAGCCCTGGACTATGAATACCACCCTAACTATCACAATTTAATTTTTTTTCATGGAAATGACCACTGGTGTAGTTTCTAAGTGTGCAGCATCAGTTATTCCTTTTTATTTTTAGCATTTCTCCTTTCTTAGTGTTTGTTCAACCATAACATTGGTATATATATTTTTGTGGGGTGCAAAAAAACACTTATTTTAAAAGTTCCATCTGACTGAGTTCCAAACATGCTGTATTGAATAAGGTGAATTCATGCTGTACTTAGCCTTAGACACTCATCAGTGAGGCACAGCAGACAGCAACATTATCCCACTGGCCTAATTCTATTGTTACACTTTCTACAAGACATTCTAGAATATGCAGTCATGTGCTTTCTTCAGGTCCACAACATTCATTTTCAGCACTGGGACACATCCATGACCTCTCAAATAATTCATTTTTTATGTTGAACTGCACTATTTAGTGGAACTGAGACAGCATTTTATTAATATTTATAACTGGCTTCTTACTGGCAATGACACTTCATTTGTGCCCCCTCCCCAAGCTGGGCAATTTTAGAATAGATTTTCAGCTTAGAGTTTTGACGTGAAAAATATAGCCATTAAACTAAATCTTTATTCCAACAGTGTGCCAATAATAAGTTAGGTCTGGACCTCAGATAACAATTTGCTAATAAACTGTGCATTTTCACTGTCATTGCTGTTGGCCATTTACCACTATACATCGTAGTTAAAGTTCCATATTTATAAAGCTGGTAGAAAGATGCTTACTTCACATTTAATCCATTTGATTTCTACTGATGTGACTAATTTGTATATGAATTATATTAAAATCAGTTGCATTTGGCTGACCTATCTACTGAAAAATTACAGATCACAGAGTTTGTAAATAAGGTTTACATTAAACTCTCATGATTCCATTAAAACAAAAGTTAGTGAGGATAGGTAGACAACAGTGAAGGAAGTGTGGAATTGAATAATAAAATAAGTTTATTGCTGATACTTGATGTGATGCCCTAGAACTCATTTTTGAGTATTATATGAGTTCCAGTAATTTCTTTGAATCCCAAGGTTTGTTTACTTAATGATAATGAGACATCATTCAAATTTCCTACTTTTTGACTAAATTATATTTTCATTTTAATTTGTTTAGTGAGGCACTTAGATCTCATTACACAATATTTATCAGTGTATTAATTAGTGTGCTTCCTAATGAATAATAAATATCTGTTCTAGATTCTGCAGGGGGAAAAGTTTCAAAATATGAGTGCTCTATTACCTTCCAGTTGCATTGTTGTATACTTGTTCCAAATTGTTTTAAATGTGTGACAAAGTGGTGCAGTGATTGGTGTTGATCTGCTGCAGTCTT
Organism: Protopterus annectens; assembly: GCF_019279795.1. NCBI lineage: Eukaryota > Metazoa > Chordata > Ceratodontiformes > Protopteridae > Protopterus > Protopterus annectens. The sequence continues at coordinate 570,686,063 of NC_056725.1, forward strand.
GGCTAAGGTACTTTCTTCGTGGAGTCTGCATGTCCTCATATCCACATGGGTTTTTGCTGGATACTCTGGTTTCTTACTGAATCCTAAAACAAACTGTTATGTGAATCCTCTAAACTGCCTGTGTGTGTGTGTGTGTGTGTGTGTGTGTGTGTGTGTGTGTGTGTGTGTGTGTGTGTGTGTGTGTGTGTGTGTGTGCGTGTACGTGTGTTTGGTGTTGTGCTGCACTGTTGAACCTTTACAGTATGCGGGTCATCATATTTCATTTAAAGAATGTGGATTTCAGAGGTCAGCCCATTATAGTAATTGAATGGTTTTCTCCAAATTTTAATCATGATTCCATTCTGGATTATTCAGTACATTTTTGTTTTCATGATGATTCTGTATTGCAAAAGACTGTATTGACTGTAAGATATTTTAATAAATTACTCATCAAATGCACATGCTGCATTGTTAAGACAGAAATCAGTGTATCGTTCTATGCACAGATGTATAGATGTTCTCCAAGATACTTACATAATTTTCAGTTATACTCCAGATTAGTTTTGTTAAATAAATGCTTCATATATAAGTAGCAGGCTAATTGCTCATGTGCGTCATTACCCCTTATAAGGTGAGAATCAAACCTAGTACTTTGTGACATATAAAGGGAGGTAAATACCTTAACCATTATTCAAACCCTCAAACTGTGATTTGTTTACACTTACAAGGTCAAGCATAATATATTATCCAAATCACCGAATCATTTATTTTTACCTATTTTTTTGCTATTCATTCACACCAAGAATTCCCTTGAGCTCTATAACACTGCAATAAGTCAGCAGCACTGCAATATGCCACTTTCAAGATTATTGCCACTACAAAGGTTCTACTAACCCCTTTGCCCTTCTTATTCCCCTAAAAGTTTAAGGAAATGTTATGTTTGCAAAGCTTTTCTTCAGGAAGCTATGTGCATATGTAAATAGATTTAATTTTTGCTGTAATTGAAATAATGGACATAGGGATGTCCAGTTTATTATATATATATATATATATATATATATATATATATATATATATATATATATATATATATATATACACACACATATATATATATATATATATATATATATATATATATATATATATACATATATATATATATATATATATATATATATATATATATATATATATATGATAAAAGAAATAAAACAAATTGTCCATAATACTGATCATTACCTTTTCTTGAGACTATATAATTCAGTAGCACACTCTACCGACTGTGCTATAACAAGGCCTTTCATTTCGACTCAGCAGTTCAGTCACAGTTTCCTCAGAATATTATACAATTCCTCCAGTTCTGCTTCACCTATAAAATTTTTAGTAATGTTCTCTAGATCACAAATGCAAAAGCATGCCTAACATATAGGTACTTTTGATTCATTTAGCCCCTGGTCTTCCCTAACTACCCTGTTCAATAAAATAAAATAAACTTGTATTTATTTATAGTATGAAACTGTTACAAACCTTCACCAAAAGTAATAGATAAGCTACTCTGGAAACCTTATTCTACTTTCTGTTTTTCTCTTAGATTGTCTTCTGAAGTTTACAACTATGTGGCATCAGATATGCAAACCTATAATTTACTACTGAATATACTCTTGGTCTCATAAATACAAAAACTAAATTAGGTACAAAGGACTTAAGTTCAATAATCCTACAAAGCAAAAAAAAAAGCAAAAAAAGAAAGAAAGAAAGATTACAAACATGTAAGCAAACCTTAAAAATAAAGCTTCGTATGCTTTCATGTTCTGGTCTGGAGAAACTCTCTATAGAACTGAAGACATTTGCTGCACATTTAACAGGGCCTAGGGCAATACCAGAGGGCATGGAAACGTTAGAAATGTATAACAAAGGAAATGAGGGTGTAATTAGCAGTCCAGATGGATGCTGCATTCCAAAAAGTGGTAGTAATAATAATAATAATAATAATAATAATAATAATGAACATGTCATAGATTGTTCACATTCCCTGAGAAATGAGGCAAAAAAAGAATTAAAGAATGTGTGGGTCCGAACTTTGTAAAGGCTTGAATTTTTGTTTTTAGGATGACTTACTATCTGCAGGCAGAAAACCTTTAACAACCCTGATAATATAGTTAAATGGTAGCTGACCAGAAGGTAAAATACAACCGCAATATGCCATGCACAAATAAAAACAAAGTAGTATTTGCACCTTATATAAAAACAGAGTTTATTAAAATTATATCAAGATCACTTACTGCAGTACAATTCATGTGCTAAACACTGCACTTTTAAATCTATTTCAAGATTCTGAATGGTAGACTGCCAGTTCTGTGGTACAAAAGGATATGACCTGGGGACTAACTTATTAGTTGAAGAGCTATAAATGGGCAAGATAATGAAAGTTTGTTATTGAAAAGAACTTCTGGTACAGCTTCTATTAGCATGGCAGACATAATGTAACGTATATAATGTATTTATTTTCTCCCCAGTTCTGCAATCATTAAGTTAGTGCATATAAGAGGGGATGCAATGGTAAAATTATCCCACACAGGGGGCTTTCCTTTCTGTATAAAACTTTTTCAAACTTTTTACTGGTTGGATCTTCAACCATTTTTTCATCCATTTGAGACTTGGACATAAGTAGTGGAAGCTAACCGGGGATCACTTAGAAACCATGATGCTGAAGTAGCTAGCCAGACACAGTGGGAGTGCATGGCTGACACTGACTATTTCATCAATGGGGGGATAGTTCAGCCATCTGCTATATTGACATACAATGTTGTGTTGCAATGAATTCCTTATCAGCATTTTGATTCTGCCAGGTGCAGGTACACTAAGCTGTGCACAGTACAGCTAGAACTAAGCATACAAGGTAGCACTTATGTTTGAGAAGCTAATATGCCCAGCTGCTGTTGCTGCAGACATTGGGGTTAAAGGGCATTATCACAAATGTCCATTTTGGCTGCCTGCATGACTTCATGATGCCTTCTGCCTCTGAAATCTCTCATCCCAGGCATATCCTGGTAGAAACAAATGGACAGAGATGCTCTTGCTCATAGTGGGAATGACTGAGCAGAGAGGAGGAAGAAACTGATGGTAGGATTGCATATATATATATATATATATATATATATGTGTGTGTGTGTGTGTGTGTGTGTGTGTGTGTGTGTGTGTATGTGTGTGTATGGGTTCACTACATTTGACTGAAAGTTCATTTGACCGAAGCCCATTAGTTTGAGACCATATTACCGAAAGTTCATTTCACTGAAAGCCCATATGACCGAAAACTCATTTGACCGAAAAACAGCACTGGCAGGTATATGCCCAGTTCCCCACTGTAGTGTGACCCTGAAATGAGAATATAAAGTTAGGGGGTGTAAGTGGCACAGCCCCTCACATTGGGGGGTGTGGGGGGCGTAGCCCCCCACATTTTGCAACAGGTTTGTACTGATGTTATATGTTTTAATGTATTTTTAATGGATACACATGTATATAATAGTGCATACACTGCAATTATGTGGGAGGCTACGCCCCCCCTACACCCCCCCTAACTTTATATTCTCACTCCAGGGTTGCGTTACAGTGGGGAACTGGGCATATACCTGCCAGTGCTGTTTTTCATTCAAATGAGTTTTCAGTCATATGGGCTTTCAGTGAAATGAACTTTCGGTATTATGGTCTCAGTCAAATGGGCTTCGGTCAAATGGACTTTCGGTCAAATGTAGTGAACTCATATGTATATACACACACACACATATATATATAGATATATAGATATAGATATATATATATATATATATATATATATATATATATATATATATATATACATGCACATAATTATTAGATAGCTACACATTTTTAATTTGATAGTTTTATTTCACATATGCTGTTAACAATGAAAAGTCTAAGAATAATTGCGAAATGCTAATTTATTAGTTTATATTTATTGACATGCAGTTACTACAATTACATGTGTAGCTCTACTCCCATTAGTTAGCATAGTTTTGAGTCCACCTTATTCCTCTACCTCAGACAAATGGAGGCATTATAGCAGAGAATGAGCACATATGTTGAAGCTGATCTGGAGTGTGAGAGCCTGAAACAGTAATACAATCCATAACTGCAAAGTTATAACCAAGCATAAAGCAGTGTTTGCTAATCTCTGGCATAAGTACTGAAGCTTCTATAAATCAATAAGACTTTTCTTGAACAGTGAGGGGATATACATGCTGGTATTATCACTGGAACAGATCATCAGGCTTTCTATGTTATGAGCATGCTATGTAATACCTAAGGCTTCCATCTGCCCTTCAGAGGTGAGCATTTATTGTTTAGTTCACCCAACACTTCTGTTGTCTTATTTTCCGGTGCCATTAACTAACCATTTTCTAAGGAGATAATCTTGCCTGTTCATCGTTTCTGCATTTGTTGAGGGTAGACAGCTTCCTTTGATTACAATAATACAAAAAAAGGAGAATAAGTCTCCAATGCAACCTCCATTGTCTACTGGTACAGATTCTGTACCTCACAGTGTTGACCAGTATTCACAATGGTTCCCATATCTCCTTCTGTCAGCACATCCCATTCATGTACAATCCTTAGACTGAGCCATGCTTTATACAGGGAGGGTCTAAGTAAGTGACTCGGTCTTCTGTTCTTGACCTTTGGTTCATAGTTATGTAGCATTAAAAAAGCAGATAAAAAGAAAAACATTAATCATCATTAACTGCCTCAAAGCTAATTGTGTCCCCCTTAACCTTGTACAGTACAAATAAACAGTTCTCTTTGTTTTAGATACTTATGGTAGGCCAGATATAATGGTAACCATTTTTGTAAACATTTTTTGTGATTGCTAGAGCTGTTCATTCCACTTGTGGGGTTTGCATATCCTAAAACTGCTACCAAGATTACCAAACCAAACAGGGGAGCTATCCTTTACTGGAATATTAATTTACACTTGAAATTACTTTGTATGAAATAGTTTTGTCCAACAATTAAAATTAATGGCACATTTTTTTTTCTTTTTTTTTTTTCTTTTTGCTAGAAATGAGTCAAACTTTCTGTATCGAAGTAAAATGCACTGATTCATGTAACACAAGTTTCCGCACAATCTCCAGTGGCCAAACCGACAAAGTATTTCACTTTCAAGGGTATAAATGCTACTTCCTCATTATACATTGGA
>NC_056725.1:570696256-570946256 GCF_019279795.1 Protopterus annectens
GGGCTAGGGTGATTCGTGCTTGGTCTGATAGGAACTGTTTGAGTTTGTATAAAGTTCCTAATTTTTTATGAACCTTTTTAATGGTTTGAGAGATGTGGACATTGAAGTTAAGATCCTGATCTATTTCAACACTGAGTAGCTTAGTATGGGGGGAGGGAGAGATTAATGTGCCGTTGATTGAGGTGATGGTGAAAGGAAGAGGTGTGGTTTTGTATTTGTTGGGAGTGAATAGAAGTAATTTGGTCTTTTTTGGGTTTAGAATAAGGTGGATATCAGTAATCCATTTTTCTATGGAGCAGAAGGATTCTTGGGTAAGTTTCTGAAGAGTGGTTATGGTTGGGGCTGAGCAGATTAGGGTTGAGTCATCTGTGTACTGTATAAGTGATGCATGCAGAGTGGAGGTATGTAGTTTGTTGGTGAAAATGGTAAATAGTAAAGGACCAAGTATTGATCCTTGTGGACTGCCTACAGTAGTTGGTAGTAGTGGTGATAGTATGCCTTGCCATTTTACTGACTGTTTTCTATCAGAGAGATAGTTTTTGAACCAGGAAGTAGCAGGGGGGCAAAGGAGATGGTGGTTAGAGTGTCTATAAGTAGGTTGTGTGAGACCATGTCAACTGCCTTAGATAGATCTAAGAAAATGGCTGATACAAAGTTGTTGTTGCTTCTAAGTTGATTGATCTGGTTGGCAAAGGAGAGAAGAGCAGTAGTTGTACTATGGTTTGGGCGGAATCCATGTTGTGTGAGGGAGAGGAGATTATATATGAGGTTAAGAAGTGCATCACCTGGGTGTGAATGCATCTCTTCAGGAGTTTAGAAAGGGGGGATAGGATAGCAATGGGGTGGTAGTTTGATAGTTCATAGGAGTTACCTCCTTTGTGTAGGGGTATTATGTATGACACTTTCCATAGTTGGGGGATGTAGGCTGCCTGTATGGAGCAGTTTATAAGAAGTGAGATGGGGTAGGCTAGGGATTCTGTGGCTAATTTTAGGAAAGTAGTGGGTAGGCCATCTGCTGCAAGAGTGGTGGGTTTAAGTTTTGAGAGTAATTTTTTACTGTGGAGGTTGGTATAGGTGAGAGGGTCATCATCATCATCATCTTCTTTCGGCTGTTCCTGTTAGGGGTCGCCACAGTGGATCACCTGTTTCCATTTCTTCCTGTCCTCTGCATCTTGCTCTGTCACACCAACCACCTGCATGTCCTCTCTCATCACATCCATAAACCTTATCTTAGGCCTTCCTCTTTTCCCGTTACCTGGTAGCTTCATCCTTAGCATCTTTTTCCCAATATACTCAGTATCCCTCCTCAGCACATGTCCGAACCAATGTAATCTTGCCTCTCTGGCTTTGTCTCCAAACCTTCCAACCTGGGATGACCCTCTAATATACTTATTCCTAATCCTGTCCACCCTTGTCACACCCAGTGCAAATGTTAACATCTTTAACTCTGCCACATCCAGCTCAAACTCCTGCCTTTTTGTCAATGCCACTGTCTCCAACCCATGTAACATAGCTGGTCTCACTACCCTCTTGTAGACCTTCACTTTTACTCTTACAGGTACTCTTTTGTCACAAATCACTCCTGACACTCTTCTCCACCCTCCATCCTGCCTGTACTCTCTTCTTCACCTCTCTTCCACACTCACCGTTACTCTGAACTATTGACCCCAAGTATTTAAACTCATCCACCTTCGCCACCTGTACTCCTTGCATCCTCGCCACTGGATGAGAGGGTAAAGGGGGTATATTATTGTGATCTATAGTTGGGGTGAGTATGGGGTTATTGTTGGATAGCTGGGTAGATAATGATAGAATAGAGTCTGTGAAGTGATGGTTAAACTTGCAAGCTATGCTGTCATTATCATTGTTGGTGTTGGGAGCTGGGGTTGTAGTTTGGCTGGGTTTTAGAAGGGAATTTAAAGCCTGACAGAACTTTTTGGGGTTTTTGGAATGTTTATTTTGGATCCCTAGAAAGCAGTTTTGTTTGTCCATTTTTATTTGTTTTTTGGCCTGATTTGAAGTTGTTGATATATTTGTTTATCTTGGTTGGTATTATTCTTTTTTCCAGTTCTTCCAGGCATTATATCTGGCTTTTAGTAGTACTTTTGTTGTCCTATTTAGCCGAGGGGCATAGTTAACTTTAGTTCTATGTTTCCTGTTGGGAGCTAGTATGTTTAGCACGTTCTTAAAAGTATTATTGAAATATTCAACTGCCTGGTCTAATGGTAGGGTTTGTAGTGGGTGCCAGTTACTTTGTTGTAGCATACTGTTAAGGATTTGTGGATTTACTTTGTGTTCATTTCTGGTCTCCTTATATAGTATAGGTTTGGGTATGTTTACTTGTCTATGAAGGAGGAAAGTGGGGCAGTGGTCACTCAGTATATCAGGTAGGCAGCCCGCATGATAATTTTCTTTGGGGAGGTTAACTAACATCCAATCAAGAATGGAGGGTTTATTGGATCTTTTGTCAAATCTGGTGGGTTCCTGGATTAATTGTGAGAATCCAAATAAGTTTATATGGTTTGCGGGATTGTTGGCATTGCAGGCTAGCCAGTCTAAGTTTAGGTCCCCTAGCAGGATGGTTTCTTGGGGCAGGTTGATTGTAGCCCATTGCAACATATCCTCTATTATAGGTGAGTTATTTCCTGGAGGAACATAACTGCAGAGGATGTTGATAGCAGGATGGTTTCTTGGGGTAGGTTGACTGTGGCCCATTGTAGTATCTCTTCTATTATAGGTGAGTTAGTTCCTGGAGGAACATAACTGCAGAGGATGTTGATAGCAGGATGGTTTCTTGGGGTAGGTTGATTGTGGCCCATTGTAGTATCTCTTCTATTATAGGTGAGTTATTTCCTGGAGGAATATAACTACAGAGGATGTTGATAGCAGGATGGTTTCTTGGGGTAGGTTGATTGTGGCCCATTGTAGTATCTCTTCTATTACAGGTGAGTTAGTTCCTGAAGGAACATAACTACAGAGGATGTTGATAGCAGGATGGTTTCTTGGAGTAGGTTGATTGTGGCACATTGTAATATCTCTTCTATTATAGGTGAGTTATTTCCTGGAGGAATATAACTACAGAGGATGTTGATAGCAGGATGGTTTCTTTGAGTAGGTTGATTGTGGCCCATTGTAGTATCTCTTCTATTATAGGTGAGTTAGTTCCTGGAGGGACATAACTACAGAGGATGTTGATAGCAGAATGGTTTCTTGGGTAGGTTGATTGTGGCCCATTGTAGTATCCCTTCTATTATAGGTAAGTTATTTCCTGGAGGAATATAACTGCAGAGGATGTTGATAGCAGGATGGTTTCTTGGGGCAGGTTGATTGTAGCCCATTGCAACATATCCTCTATTATAGGTGAGTTATTTCCTGGAGGAACATAACTGCAGAGGATGTTGATAGCAGGATGGTTTCTTGGGGCAGGTTGATTGTAGCCCATTGCAACATATCCTCTATTATAGGTGAGTTATTTCCTGGATGAATATAACTACAGAGGATGTTGATAGCAGGATGGTTTCTTGGGGTAGGTTGATTGTGGCCCACTGTAGTATCTCTTCTATTATAGGTGAGTTATTTCCTGGAGAAATATAACTGCAGAGGATGTTGATAGCAGGATGGTTTCTTGGGGTAGGTTGATTGTGGCCCATTGTAGTGTCTCTTCTATTATAGGTGAGTTATTTCCTGGAGGAATATAGCTACAGAGGATGTTGATAGCAGGATGGTTTCTTGGGGTAGGTTGATTGTGGCCCATTGTAGTATCTCTTCTATTATAGGTGAGTTATTTCCTGGAGGAATATAACTACAGAGGATGTTGATAGCAGGATGGTTTCTTGGGGCAGGTTGATTGTAGGCCATTGCAACATATCCTCTATTATAGGTGAGTTATTTCCTGGAGGAACATAACTACAGAGGATGTTGATTCTCTTTTTGTTTTTGAGGGAAATAATGGAGCCTAATGTTTCGGAGTTGCCAAAAATGGGAAGTGGGGTTTTAAGGGGTTGGAGGTTAAGTGTGTTTTTAAATAAGATTGCAACTCCGCCACCCTTTTTGGTATTTCTATCTTGCCTTAGAATGTTATAACCAGGGGGGAGAATTTCTTCATTTTGGGTGGTGGGTTTTAGCCAGGTTTCAGTTATAGTTAGTATATCTGGTGAGTAGTGGGCTATGAATGCATGTAAGTCTTGTAGTTTGTTGGATATACTTCTTGAGTTTAGGTTAATAATAAGTAGGTCTGTTTCCTGTTTGTGGAAGAGAATTTCATAGCTTGAACCTGGGTTTGTGTGTATGTCTCCTGAGATTAGTAGCCATCTTTTGAGGAATTATTTGAGTTTGATGGCGTGAGCTAGGTCTGTATGATGTCTAGCTGCTGTTATTCTATGGGGAGATAATGTGGTGCATGGTTTGTGTATATAATATAATGAGCTACTATTAAATAGTGTGGGGCAGATTATAATGTTTGTATGTGTATGTATATGTGTGTAGGTATGTGTTATGTGGAAGGTAGTGTTTAATGGTATGATAGCAGGTATGGATGTGGTGTAGGCTAGAGTAGTGAGAGTTAGTAGTAGTAGTGGTAGTATGCCTTGCATGATTTGTCAGGGATTATTAGAGGAGATGGATGTATGTAGGAGGGTGTGGTAAGAGAGTGGGAGTGGATATGGCAATTGAGGGAAGGTGATAGGTTGTAGAAGTAGGGGTGTGACTATTAGCAGTATAAAGGTATGATCACTGGCAGCAAGTGGGAATTGGGGGCAGGGTAGGGGAGCGGAGTGAGCCCAATGGGCGAACGGAGTGGGAAGAGCTGAGAGGAGTGAGAGTCCCACGAGAACCTATCAGTGAGTTGACCCTTTGGAAATGGAAAGTTCAACAGCTATATGCTAGGTAAGTGAGATTCTCTCGGTGGGGTAATACACAGCAGTCTAGGGAGGGGAGATAGGTAAAAAACAAATATGCAATATATAGTACTACAAGGGCTAGGGGTACAACTAAATAGGTTGGTATATGGGGTACTGTTATCTATAAGTCTGTAATTGCTGTCACCTAGTGGTGAAAATCATACAGTGATACACTATTTTTTAAAATGCAGGCAGCTAGAAATTGTTAAATCAGGGAGGGAGTAAAGGGGGTCTATGGACGGCAGTAGGCTGCTATTGTGTTACACCGTGGGTACTTTAGGCATTAAAATACAACAAACTAGGTTGAAGCAAGTAGATAGTTCTTACTTAATCACAAAATAACAATAGGTGGAGACCCGTAGATGGTTCTACATACATGCTGACTCCTGTTTGAGGGAGAACAGGCTACAAACAGCGCTGTGGTTGTTTTTGGTCCAGGCAGTGGTCAAAAGGCCATGCTGCTTTGCCAGAGATGGTCTGCACCTGTCTCCCCTAGGCTTTTGGATACCAGCAAAGACATTAGCCAGCCCACTGTGCCTTTCTTGGGCAGTGTCAAAATAAACTGATCTCCCAACATAACAAAATCCTCTCTAGATGAACGCAAGGTACTGCTGCTTAATGCTAGAAGTCTAAACAAGAAACTGCACTCCCTGGAAGCACTCCTCACTTTGGAAGTTGCTGACATCTGTGCAGTCACAAAGACATCATTCAAAGGCGCTGAAAGCGCCCAGGCCATGTAGGGTTATAATGCCTTCTGTATATCCTGACAACAAACTGAGCATGAAAGAACCAAAGGAGGAGGTGTATCCATCTTCATTAAGAATAAGTACACCTCAAGACTGGTCTTGAGCTATTCCATGTCCAATTAAATATAGGCAAAGCCCTCTACCACATCATAACTAGCTATTGGTTCCCCACTATGAAACAGGAAAAGCATATAACTTACCTGGACTTACTGGAGTCATTTGCCATGCATCCCAATACCTTACTCACTGGTAATTTGAATTATCCTATCATCAACTGGGAAACATGCATGACCACAAACATGCTGGCTCAAAGGTTCTTGGACTTTGTCAATGCAAATGACCTGGAACAGCTAATCAGCACACCCACAAGAGGCTCAATGTCTTAGACAAAGTGCACATTAACATGGCAGAGCACTGCATCCACCCCCTGTGTGATGCCTTCCCTGGTAAGACTGGTCTCATCTGATGTAATTATAAGAACAGATACTCCCTCAAGCTCAAAAACTCTAAGTATTTTTCAAAGACAAATTACCTCCTACTAAGTTATGGTATAAGAAGCTTCAAAGCCCCCTTGAATGCAAATAACATGGACTCCTGTGCAGAGGTGGACATCAATGCCCTGTATAACCATTTAAGTAGTTGCATAGAATTGGCTGTACCTGACCAGATTAAAACCAGGTCTTGCCAAAAAAACAAGCCACCCTGGTGGACCCCTGTTATACACAGGATATACAGCAAGAGAAGGAAACTAATGCCCAAGAACAAGAGGGAACTGGCTAAGCAGAGGAAGCAATCTCTCCCTAGCTTAAACAAACAAATTAGAGAGCTTGTCAAGTCCTCCAAAGCTAATTACAAAGCATAAACAGCCTCCCTAGTTAAGGATAATCAGAAGGCATTCTTTAACTACATCTAAAATCTACAAGGGAATAACCAGCTATGGACTGAACTGGTTGCAGATCGCACCGTTCGTACTCAACCAGAGGTAATAGCCAACCTGCTAGCTGACAGATTTGGAGCAAACTTTACCCCACTGTCCCCCTCCTGTCATCCCGGAAAGTATACCTGCCATGATTCCTCACCCAGTTATCTCAAGACATCAAGTCATCTCTGGGGTCTCCAACCCAAAAAACATGGCATCAATGGGATGAGACAACATCCCAGGTTCCCTTTTAAACAACTTAAAACATGACCCACTTGGATCCCTGTTTAACCACAGCCTGCAAACTGACTACATTCTGCCATAATGAAGGATAGCCACAGTAGTCCCTCTGCACACAGGGGGACCATCAACTGACCCTGGTAATTATAGGCCCATAAGCTTGACCAGCCTCATCTGCAAGGCCATAGAAAGAATCATTTTGGACCTTATTAACAAGAAAATAGGTAATCTACAAACTCTGTACCAAACCCAGTTCTGATTCATTAAAGGTATATCATGCTTGTTAAACATGCTTGACTTCTTTGAGAAAGTCACCATGGCCCTGGAAGAGGGAAAGACAGTGCATATCACCTATCCTGACCTAGCCAAGGAATTTGACAGAATCCCCCATTCAGATATCATAGAAAAACTCTCCCAATTGGGAATTAACCCCTACATTACCAGATGGGTAGGCAACTGGCTCAGCAACGGGACACAAACTGTTAGGACTTCACCTCTAGCAAAAGACCAGTCACCAGTGGCATACCACAAGGTTCTGTGCTGGGCTCCTTACTGTTTGGAATTTATTTCTCAGAAGTCCAAGCAAACTTGGACAGCCTGTGGCTGACCAAGTTCACTGACAATTTTAAATTGGGAGCAATCATTGAGTCCCCCAATGATGTTAATATACTGCAGACAGAGTTATTGCAGACAAATGACTGGTGCCAAAGCCATGAATTAAAGCTAAATGCAAACAAAATGCATTATTATTCCCTTTGGAAAAGCTGATATCCCTGCTAATTACATTATAGACAGCACCCTCCAATGGTATGTGATCTGGGTACTCAGGTTGATAGCAACCTGAACTTTGACCACCACATATCCACAGTAGTAAGGAAAACCTTCTATGTGGCACGTTTCATAAGTAAAGGCATCATATCTAGATCTAAGGGTCTTATAATACCATTATAATCTGCCCTTGTCAAACAAATAATTGAGTGCAATGCTCCCTTTTGCATGCACTTCACCAGACAGCTGCAAGAATTGGAGAGACCAAAGAGGTTTCTCACCAAGAAATTACAGGGTACACAAAACAAGTCTTATGTGGAAAGAATGAAAGCCCTATCACTGTATTCTGTCTCCTACAGGATACTAAGGGGTGACCTGTGCCTGGTTCAAAGGGCAGTCTCTGACTCAACCCTGAAGGAAATTCTACACATTCATAAATCAAACTGCACAAGGGTCACTCACTCCAGGGATCTTAACCTACCCTCTGACATGAACAGGCAATGCTGGACAGATAGATACATCTCCCAGAGACTGCCACTCCTCTGGAACAATTTCCAATTCATGTGAAAAAGAACCCTTTCCAGACTGTCCTCAAACACAATCTAGCTCAATGGATGGGTGACCACATGTTCACTCCTGGTGTGATGCCCATGTCCATCCTGGAAAGAGAAAGTCATTATTAACTACCATAGACCCTTACCTTTGTGAACTTCACTCACCGACAATTTGGGCAACTCAGGATAAATATAGCTAGGTTTGTAAGGGCATTAGGGCCATTAGCCTAGTAACTGCCTATGAACCTATGAATTGTTACTGAACATTTGGGATAAGATAATACTGCCATTGTCTCTTCATTAAGCTCAGAGTCATTATATTTGAGTAATTCATTAACAATAGATTCAGACATTTTTGCAAACTGGTGCAGGATGACTCAGAGATAGTGCAGTTGAATTATTTATCTACACAGAGCCCAGTTTTGAAGTGTTCCTTGAACATTACTTACATTTTTGTCATCTTTCTTTACCCAGGATAGAGATTCGATACTAGATTCATAGGTTCATAGGTAGGTACTAGGCTAGTGGCTCTAGGGTCTATATAAGCCTAGCCAAAAAGGTACCCTGGCTTTCACCACCCAAGAAAATTAGTTTCCTGTGCCCCTGTCAAACAGAGCCACAGAAGAGATCCCAGGGGTGAATTTCTATTTCCCATCCAATCATCAAGACTTTTCTTGAAGAGTGCTAATGAGGAGCGCTGTTTGATATAGATAGGTAGTCTGTTCCAGAGTATGGGAAGTCTCTGGGACAGGAATCTATCCCTCCAGCATGTTCTGTTTATTGTAGTGACAAGGTTTAGGTTCCTAGAGTGGTAGTTCAGAGGGATTGGGATTTCTTTAAGTGGAGCATGTCCAACAGCTCTGGGTTTGACATAGCTTTGTATGTTAGGCAGAGATCGCCTCTGAGTAGGTGATATGCGACAGAGTAAAGCTGGAGTTTTTTGAGACGTTCTGCGTAGGGCATTTCTTTGAGGCCAGTAATCCTCTTTGTGAAGTATTTCTGTGGCCTTTCCTGTTGTTGTAGATGTCTTGTGAGGTACATACCAAAATGGGCATTGTACTCTATAATAGGACTAATGAGTGATGAGTAGAGGGGAACAATGACCTCTTTTTTTCTGGATGAGAAACCTTTTGTGATGAGATGTGCCACGTAGAAGGATTTCCACACACACACACACACACACACACACACACACACACACACACACACACACACACACACACACACACACACACACACACACACACACATACACAGTTCCTTTCCAAATGTATTCCTTCTTATAACAAATGCCACTAATAATGCTTATCTCTTAATAAACCATTTCATCAAATCTGCTTGTCAGCTGCCAAATCAATCGTTTTCATCCTTCTGTTGTATTTTATTATTTTATTTTTCACTGTTAAAAAATGTAGTATTAGCCTTTTTTCATCAAGTATGACATTCCATGAAAACATTTATGAGCAATTTAAAAATCTTGTAAATCCTTCTGCTATAATATACTTTGAAGACTTGCCTGCTGTTGTATGGGCTGGATTTAGCTTGCAGATAAATTGCTTAATTGATGGCATGGGAGCAATCAAGCAATAGTGCAGGGTTCTCTTCTCATGGAGGGAGAGAGAACAGAACAAAAGAGCTGCTTACCTGCTCCCTGGGGAGGTCAAGGGAACATGATGAAAAATCAGGCCCTTTCACATAAAGTTTACAACCACAACACACAGCAAAGGTTGGAAGGCTGTATGAGCTACTACAGAACTGACACCACTGAACACTTTTTCAGATATCTTGCTACAGAACAACAAGAAACATTTCCTAAATTTTGCTTAAATGAGAGCTAATCTGCCTAGGAGGTCTTCTGAGTGCTCTCCTGTATAGAGTACAACAGCTTGCCTGTGTTGTGTCTTTAATCTTCAGAAATGGTTACACAGGAGTGAGTACACAGTGAGAATTGTCTTTTTTGTAACCTGCTATGTCATACTTGAAAAGAGGCAGCTCTGTTTGATGAATTCACTAGGTAACTAAATCTTCATTTGGCATCTTACATTTCAATCATTGCTCAATTACATATACAAGAGAGGCCAAAATTAATACAAATACACAGCCAGTTATGCACCTTTAAAATGCAAAAGCATTATTTTATTTTGTTCACAGAGTCAATAAATTCTCTCACCAAATAGTCCCTAACAGCAAAATATCTTGTTAGTGGGGAGATCCAATGCTTTAGTTTTCAGGTAGGTGTAAGATCTGCAGATACTTCTCACTCACTAATACAAAGAACAGCAGCAGTTAAATTAGGAAACAAATCAAGTACTACGGACCTGTATGTCTTAAGCATAATAACGAGTTTCCAAACGGAAGAGAGATGAGAACGGTTTTAAATCCTGTGGCAAACTGTTCTAGTCATGACTGCTGAATACATAAATGATTTGTCTTCAGGTCCTTTTATAAATGTTGGCACTTGCAAGCAATTATCATTACTTGAATGCAAGATAAAAGACCGTGTCACTAAAGTGCAATAACTGAATCACATATCAAATACTTGGCATATTATCATGAGAGTAGTTGTACAAAAACATATATGTGTAGAATGCCCCAGGAAATCCAGCACTCCTGAAGGAATACTCTCAGCCTTTGAAGAGGCCAAGGCTCTTCCAGGCAGCAAATGAGAACAAAGAAGAAGGAAGCCAATATACTCAGCAAATGAAATTATTTTTTTGAAGACATAAGACATATAAATAAAATGAGAATTTTGTTTTAAACAAGTTAAAAAGTTCATAATTTTAGATGGTGTGGTGTTGTATAATAAATAAAGGAAATCAGTATATTTTCTGGTAACAGCATTAATACACAGTCCATGACAATGCTTAATAACAATGCTATAAAATATTAGAATAACAAGGTAATCGTAATATTAAAACATGTTTCTTGAAGGCTTACTTAGTAACGCAACACCATTGGGTGTATATGCTTCAGTTGACAGTGTGTTTGATTGACAACTGTTTAGTCCAACAAGTTTAATAAGCAAGTTTAGCCAACCAAACAGATGGTTGAGAGGTTTGTGAGATCACACAATTGTCAGGGTTTGGGAAAATTCCCTTTCTCCAATTTTGTGTGATCCCAAATTTAGTATATATAATTAGCAGGAGATGTGGGGGGCAGAGGTTGACTTCCACCCCTTGCACCTGCCAAGGTTGTTTAGCTGTGCATTTGTAGAAGTGTACCAACATTTACATTTTCAGCATATTGTGGTGTCCTTTTGGGACATCAACATATGAGAATGTTAATGAAAGCTAATATGATCATAGTCATATATACAAAAAATATATATATATATATATATATATATATATATATATATATATATATATAAAATGTGTGTGTGTATCTGTGTGTGTAGATGGTTCACATTAGGATTAGCAGTGCTTATCTGGATTTCACATATCAATATGTAAGTGTTGCTGATATATAATACTTCTTGGAATATGTATTTTCCTGCACAGTCCATGTTAAACTACTTTCACTTTGATGCTCATCATCAGGCTTGCTTTGTCAATGCCATGCATTGTTTTATTCCCTTACTGTTTTTGAATGGAGTCTTTCTCTAGGGAATTTGTTTACGAGAGCAGATTGCAGAGTAAGCATGCTCTTAATTTATTTCCCTTTTTCTTGAGGCTGGGCTTCTTGTTTGTGTTTGTAGATATTGGATTTTCTAAATGATGTTCAGTGTTTGGCTGTTTAATTCCTTTTTATTAAGTTAGGCTGGTGCAAGTTTTTGGAACAGAGCCTCGAAGTACCAGTCCTTTGCTACATTCAGTTCTTTTGACCATAGTGGAATAAAACCGTGTGACTAAATTAGTCAGGATATTGTTGATACTAATTATTTACTAATTCTTATGGTTAGTTTTAGCTTTCATTGTTGTTGCTTTATTATCTCATATTTTGCCTACATATTGACTTTGTAAGTATTAATACAGGTTTCAGTATCTCTGCCTTCATGTTCTCGTCTCTGAGATAACTCTTTATTATTTCATTCGGTTAGGTAAATCCCACCTTACAAAGTCAATATATATTTATAAGTCCATAAAGAAGCTATTTATGTTCTTACAGATAATGTACTTACATATATAACATTAACTCTGGTGAGAATCTTGCCCATACGTCATTTATTTAAGAATATGCATAGTGAATCAACTTTTTCTTAAATCTATCTTGAGCAAATCTAGTAGTATTGAACACTGTAAGCGAACATGGTCAACTACAAATGTTCACGTTACCAAATCAAGACATACGTGCTCACTGCAACTTGCTCTAATTGGCAAGCATCCCAGCTCCCAACTCAGCAGCCCAATCCTAGTAAATTATCTATCCCTCCCACCACCCAACCCTACCTAACTACATAGCCTTACTGGAACCCTGACTCTAGCTATAAAAACCCCCACCCAGTCCTTGAAGCTAACCATAGGAGTCCTATCCCCAACCCAAGTTCTAATTGCTCCCTAAACCTAAATCTCCACTCCCCCTCCCTAAACCTAAAGTGATTGTTTACTCCCAGACACTAAAATAGCACTCCAGTTCCCTAACCCTAAGCTCTCTTCCCTCTCCCTAAACCTAATACCTTTTTTCTTCTCCCTAAACTTAAAGTCTACCTCCTGATTGTTACCTAAAACCCCAGCCAGGACTCTTATACTCACAGCTACTGCACTGACCTTGCCCAAATTAAAATATTGTGTTTGAGAGCTGTATGGCTGCTTCATTCTCTTCCCACAGATGCAGTCAAATAAAGAATTCAGGTTTGAGCATGAGCATAAGGTCGAGTCAGCTACCAGTTGTCGAGTCCTTTTCTGCGAGTTATTGGTATTCAAGTACCTGGGGCTTGGGTAGCTCTAGTAGAGACAAATGTCCATTTATCTAGCTTGATTCTAGCCAGTGGTTCTCACTTTTTAGTCTGTGCAAACTAAAAGCTATCTATGAAGCTTCATGGTGAGCAGCCTAGAAAGTCCAGTGAAGCAAAGACTTACAGAAGTAAAATACGAGAGAAGAAGGATATGGGTTAACAGTCTGAAATTAGAAAGTACACTAAGGCAGAGTGACTGAGACTGTGTCACCTGCGGACTACACCACCCCCAGTCACAGTGGACCTCAAAACGTTTTATCCTTGGACCTTCTCACATGGCACAGTCTTCCTCACTCTTCAGTGGCCCATCCACCCAACTGGCACACACTTTTCTAATACCATCTATCAATCAAAACTCAAGACTGCATTCTTTCCTTATTTTGGGTAAAATATGCCTGTGTGCCCAAACAGCTGATATTAAGTAGTAAGGTATAACATGATGCAGTCATTAAATAGTGTTAATCCACAACAATTCCAACTCCAGAGTGCTTTAGTGTGTATTTAAATGCCACATATTGTAACAAAATGTATTAAAGTTATATTCAAAAAAATGGATCCTTTTCAACAGTAGTATTTTATATAGTATGCAGCAGGCAACATTAACACTGTACTGTAAAGAAGTGTGGAAATATATTGCATTTATGAATTCATAAACTCCAATGCCCTGGATCAACTTATCCACACCCCCACCAGGGGCAACAATATTCTAGATCTAGTCATTACCAATATGAGTGACCGGTGTTCCACACCTGAAGTCAATGCCTCACTGGTCTGATCCGACCATAAGCTAATTACCCTAGATATCCACATCCTGCCTCCACCCCCCCATTAAGGAAACTATGGTAAAAAATTTCTCCAAAGCCAACTTCATGCTTCTTAAGACAGAAGTGGTGAACTTCATGACACCCATGTAGATGGACAATACAGTTATGACTACTGAATCCTACACAATTGCACTTTATAAGCACTTACATGAGTGCATGGATCGTGCTATCCCAAACAGAACCAAGACGCTATCCTCCAAAAAAAGGAAGCCAATCTGGTGGTCCCCTGCCATAAAAACAAACTGTACAACAGAAGGAAGAAACTCTTGCAAAAGAGAGTAAAATCCCACGAGTGGAGGAGCTCCCTGGTCAGCCTCAGTAAGAAGCTGCGATCCCTGACAAAATCCTCCAAAGCTAGTTATGAAAACAATATCGCCACTGATTCTAAAGACAACCACAAAGCAGTCTATAGCTATGTCAAGAATCTCAATGGCAACACTCAGATCTGCTCTGAGTTACAGCACAATGGCACTAAATATACAGACCCAACTGATATTGCCAACATCCTGGCAGATAGGTTCAGTGCTAACTTTACCCCCTCTCACCCCCTAAAGAGCCCATCTCTATACTGGAAGAATGCAAAGTTCCTGTAATCACGGCTGCACAGGTAAAAACCACACTCTCCAAAGCCAAGAACACAGCATCCATGGGACCAGACAACATCCCAGGCTGTGTTCTACATGAACTACAGAATGAACTGGCACCCCACCTAAGTATCATGTTCAGTCATAGCCTCACCTCAGGTTTTGTGCCTGCTGAATGGTGCACAGCAACGGTTATCCCACTCCACAAGGAGGGAGCCACCACATACCCCGGGAACTACCACCTCATTAGCCTGACGAGCCTGGTCTGCAAGGCCATGGAACGTATCATCATGGAACTTATAAACAAAGACATTGGTAATCTCCAAACTCTGGATCCCACCCAGTTCAGGTTTGTAAAAGTCAGATCATGTCTCCTAAACCTGATAGACTTCTTTGAAGCAGTCAGCAAAGCTGTAGACAAGGGTAAGGTGGTTCACACTGCCTATCTAGATCTTGCCAAGGCTTTTGACACCATCCCCCACTCCGGAGTTATAGATAAGCTCACTAAACTAGGTATAAATCCCTATGTCACAAGATGGGTTGCCAACTTGCTCACTGACAGAACCCACACTGTGAAAGTAGCAGACTCCAAATCCAACTTCAGACGAGTGACAAGTGGAATACCACAGGGTTCAGTCCTGGGTCCTCTCCTGTTTGGTATCTACTTCTCTGAAGTACAGGCTAACACAGAAGGTCTTTGGCTAACAAAGTTCACAGATGACTGCAAACTAGGAGCGATAATCGAAACTCCTAACAATGTGGACATCCTACAAAAGGGCCTCACTGAGACAGATGCCTGGTGTCAAAGCCATGGCCTCAAGCTCAGTGCCAAAAAGTGCATTGTCATCCCCTTTGGTAAAAACTCTGTACCCTTGAACTACAACATAGGTGGTAGTATACTTAACACCGAAAGTATGATAAGAGACCTTGGGACACAGGTGGACAGTAGTCTCTCCTTTGATAATGACATTGCCACAGTAGTCAGGAAATCCTTCTACATGGCACACCTCATCACAAAAGGTTTCTCGTCCAGAAAAAAAGAGGTCATTGTTCCCCTCTACTCATCACTCATTAGACCCATTATAGAGTACAACGCCCCTTTTGGTATGTACCTCACAAGACATCTACAACAACTGGAAAGGCTGCAGAAATACCTCACAAAGAGGATTACCGGCCTCAAACAGATGCCCTTTGCAGACCGTCTCAAAAAACTCCAGCTTTACTCCATCGCATATCACCTACTCAGAGGTGATCTCTGCCTAACTTACAAAGCTATGTCAAACCCAGAGCTGTTGGACATGCTCCAATTAAAGAAATCCCAATCCCTCCGAGCTACACGCTCTAGGGACATAAAACTTGTCACCACAATAAACAGAACATGCCGGCGGGATAGATTCCTGTCCCAGAGACTTCCCATACTCTGGAATAAACTGCCTATCTATATCAAACAAAGCTCCTCATTAGCACTCTTCAAGAAAAATCTTGATGATTGGATGGGAAATAGGAAATTCACCCTGGGGATCACCTCTGCGGCTCTGCTCAACAGTGGCACAGGGAAAAAATTTTCTTGGGTGGCAAAAGCCAGGGTACATTTTTGGCTGGGCTTGTATAGGCCCCAGGGCCGATAGCCTAGTACCTACCTATGAACCTATGAATCAGGCAACATGTATGTGCTTCTTTGTGTTCCGAAATGAAGTTTTTCTGAAACATCTTCTGAATTTTCCTTAATTGACACATTGATACAAAGTAATATACATTCATTCATTGTGTAGTCAGTCATTTGATCCAATTCAGGGTCAAGGGAGCCAGATTTTACCACGGAAACCAGTGGACAAAAAGGCAGAGAATCTGATCCTGGACGAGTTGCCAGGCAATCACACACACACACACACACACACACACACACACACACACACACACACACACACACACAGACACACACAATTTTTAACATAACACTTGTGTGTTTATGTGTGCTCCTGTGTGCATTCGTGTGTGCACATGCACACAAACACAGAAACACATGCACATGGCCCACAAATGCATGCACAAGCACAGAAACACACCCACACACTTATTCACACATGGCATGCCCAGCCACAGGAAATGTGTTAACTCACTAGTGATATATCCATTAAGATGTGGGACAAAGCTGCAGCACCCAACAAAAAAAACATTGTTACAGGAAGAGCAGGTAAACTCTGCATAAAAGGCATCCCAGCAAAGAAACCCCGCTGGAGAGCCAAGTGTTGTAAGGCAGTAATACTTAAGTGCATCACTGTGCTGCTCAAGCAAGAGCAATAGTCATTCATGCAGTTAACTGCTATTATGCACATGTCTAGACTTATTTAAATGTAGCACTTTTAACATGGCTATCAGTCTAAAGAATAGTACTTAAAGTGTTAATGTTTCTCAGTTGAAGAACTGTATCATATTTTGAGATATTAAATACAAGTATAACAAATCAAAGAACAACAAACCAAAGAAGGGATTAACTCTCCTGCATCCAAGTATAAAAATACTGATAAAATATAAAATGTCCACATGCAGGTAGAGAAATCAGCCAAAAAATCCACAGTCTCTGTCACTTCAATTACGAATTCCAATTCCAGTAGGGTATAAAAGTTATTTATTCAGCTAGCAAAAGTTAGCGCTTTCACCAAAAAGGCTTTCTCAAACTACAAAGCTGCCATTTAAAAACATCATTTAAATATGTAAAAAACAAAGCTGATAGGTTCAGAGTTAATCAATTAGATATGCTAAATACTGCATCATTGATTCGTTTAAAATGGTATGCATTCATTATAACCTATACATACAAAGAGTCACAAACCACGCTAAAACATTTAAAATATACAATACCCTAAATATACAAATATATAATATATATATATAATAAATATAAATAAACATATAATAAATAAAACCAAAAATTAGTGTCTAAAAAGTCTTCTCTTTCTTAGAAGTGGTTTCACTTGTGTTTTGTCATTTAGTCCAGGCTTCTTATCTGCTCTCAGCCTGACTATCCATCTGAGCTCAGTCTCCATCTACATCCCCACCTCTAATATCTGATAGGACATGTTGCATGACACTAAAAACAAAATAATGTTCAGCACCCATACTTTTAACATGTTTTGCAAGTGTATTATGTTCGGACCCAATTCTAATGCTATAAACATGTTCCCTGATGCACGTCTTGCCTACATAGAAGGCTAAGTACACCACATTTGTAGTTGTACAGAATGGGTTGGTCCTAAATTCATAAACTATCCCAGTAATGGGGTGTGTAAAGGTCAAACCTAAATCCACATACTTGCATTGATTGCATATACCACAGGGCTGAGTGTTAAAACTACCATTCCTTATATTCAATGTCCTACGAACCGATCTGTCACAGAGTTTATTCTTAATATTTTGTTTGTTCTTATATGTAAAACTCGGATCCTGCCCCACCACACCGGATAACTCTTCATCCAATTTCAAGACGTCCCAATGTTTCCTCACTACCCCAATAATGATACTAACATCCCTAGTAAAATACATAGGGATCCTAAGGGGTTCTATTTTACCAATAGAATCAACAGGGTTAACACCCTTCCAATCAGAAAAATAGGGTTTAGCCGAGCCTTCTTTTAGAGAGTTAACTAACTCTATATTCCTCTCCACATCCCTAGTGGCGTACTGTCTTTCCAAAAGCCTACTTTTAAGGGCAGACACCTCCAAAGAATAATCTGTAGTATTAGGGTTTAAACCCGAAGCCCTCATAGACTGCCCTTTCATTATGTTTTCAAAAACATACCTTGGATGCATGCTCCGCCGATGTAATAGAGTGTTCCTTAAACATGGCTTTCTATGTATGGAAGTATTTAATAGGCCATTAGCAAGTCTAGTAATACTAACATCCAAGAATGATATACTTGACTTAGAATAATTCACTGTGAACTTAAGAAAATCTGTAAGGCCATTAAGCTCTTCCACAAATCGGATCAGAGATGCCTCACTACCTTTCCAAATTAGGAAGAGGTCATCTACAAATCTTCTATAATAGCCTACATTCTCACTGTAACCAGCCATAGGAAACAGTGATTCCACTTCCCAGTCAGCCATAACCAAATTGGCGTAGCTATTGGCACAGGATGTGCCCATAGCTATCCTTACACAAAAATTTTGTCATCAAAGACAAAAACATTATTTTCCAGGACAATCTCCATAAACAGGGCAATAATGTCTATTAATGTCAGGTAATGCCTTCCCTGTTTTATTACATAAGTGGCAGCAGTTAAATTTGACTCTAAGTTTTGATTATATGAAACTCTTAAATGAGTTTCATGCTGCAGAACACTGCGTAGTAGTGTTAATGAACAGCACAACAAGTTTCTTGATAAGTATAACTGTTCCAAAGCACAATTTGGCATAGAACGTTTGTTGGACAATGTACAACTGTTCAAGAAGCGACTTCTCGAACAGAAGAAGAATAAGTTAATGAGAGACCTACAGGATTTTCGTTTAGGCCATGTCTTTACTTGGCCACGTACGAATGAAGGACTTAATAATGGACAGTACAATAGAAGTGCCCTTAATAGGGGTACAAATGTTGGCTCTGTTGTGAATACTAGTGTTGTACATGTCGCTGAGTCTGCATTAACCACTGATGTGTCTGTAAATGTAAATGATGTAATGGAAGTTAATAATCCTCATATGTCCATGGGGAATGATACTAGCAATTTGAATGCTGACATAGTTGTTAGTAATGCTGTTAATAGGAATGGAAATGTGAAAGCTATTAATGATTTGTTTGCTACTACTACTAATACTGAAGCACAAAGTGATATTATAGATCCAAGTAAAGTACAGGTTGAACCTGTGGTAAGGAAGAAGACCCCAACAACGAGAACAAATACTCCTGCTATACAAGCTGGGATGCCCTTTCCCACCCCTTTCCCCCCGACAACACCTTTCTTGGGAGGCGGAGGTCTCAGAGCAGAGGGAGGAACAAATGCAAGGGGGGAGGGGAGCATACGGGGCCAACTTTGAAGAAGATGTGGGAAAAAGTGGGGGATCGTTAGTAGTTAATTTGTCTGATAGATTATTGAGTGTATATGAAGAAGAAGTCCTGAATAAAGGCCTGAGTTACATACCTACCTGTGACAGTGATGTCACAGATTCTATATTAGATATCAAGATGTTTGTTAGGAAAGCACAGTTGAAATTGGACTTTGGAGCTTATGATGGAATAGCAGTTAGTGATGGTTTAGGGAAGTTTCGCCCTAATAGTTTATACATGCCTGTGCTGCACCCCCTGCTGGATACTTTTTCTAAATTGGTCGAAGATGACTTATATAAGTATTACAGTGAGAAGAAGAAGAAGTATGGATCTAGGTCCAAGAAGTATAACTTATCGTACCTGCAAAGGAAGGCATTGAATGATCTTAGGAATGAGGAGTCAATAATTATTAGACCGGCAGACAAGGGGGGACCGATAGTGGTTATGGATATGGACAAGTATGTATGCATTATGAATTTAATGCTTAGTAATACTGAATTTTATAACATTATTAGTCTTAATGAAGTAGGAATTAAAGTTTTCCAAGTCTATGATACACTTGAGGATTTGTATCAGAATCAGCTTTTACCTGATACATTGTTAAGGTATTTAAAAGTTAGTAATCCACGCATACCAGAAATAAAAGGACTGCCTAAGGTTCATAAGTCCTTGATTGATCCTCCACTGTGACCTATTGTCACAGGACAGGGATGGCTGACTGAACCCTTCTCCATTTTATTGGAATTTTATCTTAGGCCTTTGGTTGATTCCAATATGTATACATTAAGGGATAGCAAACAATTCTTAATTGACCTATATGAATACATGGCCACTTTGGATGATAAGGAGTTTTACATACTTGTGACACTAGATGTGGTAAGTCTATTTACAGTTATTCCCAATACTGAAGGTGTGCTGAGGCTACAACGCTATATAAAGAGGAATTCTGATTTTGACGAAGAATTTATAGACATTATTGCCCAGTTTATGGATATTGTCCTGGAAAATAATGTTTTTGTCTTTGATGACAACATTTTTGTGCAAAAGGATGGCGTAGCTATGGGCACATCCTGTGCCAATAGCTACGCCAATTTGGTTATGGCTGACTGGGAAGTGGATTCACTGTTCCCTATGGCTGGTTTCAGTGAGAATGTAGGCTATTATAGAAGATTTGTAGATGACCTCTTCCTAATTTGGAAAGGTAGTGAGGCATCTCTGATCCGATTTGTGGAAGAGCTTAATGGCCTTACAGATTTTCTTAAGTTCACAGTGAATTATTCTAAGTCAAGTATACCATTCTTGGATGTTAGTGTTACTAGACTTGCTAATGGCCTATTAAATACTTCCATACATAGAAAGCCATGTTTTAGGAACACTCTATTACATGCATGCATCCAAGGTATGTTTTGAAAACATAATGAAAGGGCAGTCTATGAGGGCGTTTAAACCCTAATACTACAGATTATTCTTTGGAGGTGTCTGCCCTTAAAAGTAGGCTTTTGGAAAGACAGACTAGGGATGTGGAGAGGAATATAGAGTTAGTTAACTCTCTAAGAGAAGCTCGGCTAAACCCTATTTTCTGATTGGAAGGGTGTTAACCCTGTTGATTCTATTGGTAAAATAGAACCCCTTAGGATCCCTATGTATTTTACTAGGGATGTTAGTATCATTAGAGGTGTAGTGAGGAAACATTGGGATGTCTTGAAGTTGGATGAAGAGTTATCCGGTGTGGTGGGGCAGGATCCGAGTTTTACATATAAGAACAAACAAAATATTAAGAATAAACTCTGTGACAGATCGGTTCGTAGGACATTGAATATAAGGAATGGTAGTTTTAACACTCAGCCCTGTGGTAAATGCAATCAATGCAAGTATGTGGATTTAGGTTTGACCTTTACACACCCCATTACTGGGATAGTTTATGAATTTAGAACCAACACATTCTGTACAACTACAAATGTGGCAGACAGCTTATCAGGGAACATGTTTATAGCATTAGAATAGTCCGAACATAATGCACTTGCAAAACATTTTAAAAGTATGGGTGCTGAACATTATTTTGTTTTTAGTGTCATGCAACATGTCCTATCAGATATTAGAGGTGGGGATGTAGATGCTCGCTTACAAGAGACTGAGCTCAGATGGATAGTCAGGCTGAGAGCAGATAAGAAGCCTGGACTAAATGACAAAACACAAGTGAAACCACTTCTAAGAAAGAGAAGACTTTTTAGACACTAATTTTTGGTTTTATTTATTATATGTTTATTTATATTTATTATATATATATATATATATTATATATTTGTATATTTAGGGTATTGTATATTTTAAATGTTTTAGCGTGGTTTGTGACTCTTTGTATGTATAGGTTATAATGAATCCATACCATTTTAAATGAATCAATGATGCAGTATTTAGCATATCTAATTGATTAACTCTGAACCTATCAGCTTTGTTTTTTACATATTTAAATGATGTTTTTAAATGGCAGCTTTGTAGTTTGAGAAAGCCTTTTTGCTAACTTTTGCTAGCTGAATAAATAACTTTTATACCCTACTGGAATTGGAATCCGTAATTGAAGTGACAGAGACTGTGGATTTTTCGGCTGTTTTCTCTACCTGCATGTGGACATTTTATATTAAATACAAGATCTGAAAAGCAAAACGTGTAAACTCTGTACGGTGCAACAGTTGATATGTTCATTTTTATGTATTTCGTTTTGCCCATGCCTACAGTCATCACGTCCCTCCTGCAATTATGCCCATTAGTGCCTAATAACCAGGGCAGGAGGTAGTCACAGTATGGGCATCGTTCAGGCAGCCATTAGAGGTGTTCTTTTTTCTGGGCTTAAACCATCTGACAGGATCTGGCATGCACCCTCACAAATGTAAGGACAGTTGTATGAAGATGGTTTGGTAGCACCAAGAACATAGCCATTGCCAATAAGCTACTTGCTGTACACCTCTGTCCTCAGTTAAAAGCTAACACTGTAGATAACTGGACAACATCTATCACACAAGAATGAGTAAAACTGTGTTATCCAATGACCCTGCCCTCAGTGATCAGCTTCTCCAACACCTGGGTCACTAGTCAGTCTCGGGTGATCTGGATCCTAGTCTGGGTCTTATCCATCTGGCCACACAGGCAACAGATCTCACTGATGTTTTTGAATAAGAGGATTAAATGATGCCAAATTTAAGACAATAGTGTAAAGTTTAAGTTCTCCCACAGTGCGATCATATTAACTTACGTACACAATGAACTTTGAACATAACTTCCTGCGATTCCCAAGGAGTGCTAGGGCAGAATAATTTTAAACAGTTCTAAAATGTTATTTCACTGCATAATAACTGTAAAGAAAGGGTCTCTACAGCATGAGATGACATAAGAAATTGATGTACTGAAAGAGCATCAACTAGACATATGTGGATGATGGGTAACATTTTCCAGTACACACCAAGGTGAGAATAGACCTAGTCCTGTTTATTCACTTGCAGTTTACTGTTCATCTTCTGATACATCACTACCAGCTGTTACTTATTCTCTGCTTAAATATAATTTAAAATCATTTATAGACCTTCATTTACTACAGCGAATGTCACATGTGCATCTTACTATGTTTATTTATGTTTATTTATCTATATAACTATTTATCTATCTATTTATTTATATATGTATGTATATAAATGTGGTTACCAGGAGAGAACATAGATCAAGCAATGACCAGTTACAGCCTCAGTACAATCTTTAACATAACCCATGTATGTTGTAACATCCACATTAAAGACACATGTACATGCCATGACTGAACCTGCTCTCTTTCATATTCTGTATTTCAATTAAGTAGATTTAAGGACTGACTGTAATCAAAAACATGATGCTGATGAAGAACAATGTCACAGCATGTGGAAGAGAAAGGATAGCTAGTGTACTGAATGTCTGGAGTCAGACTAGAGAAAGCAATAACCGCACACCTGAACACAAACCCTCATCCTGGATATAACATTAAAAACACTCTTACAAAGTAGTCAGTGCCAAAGCAGTGGTAGATTACTTATCCAGCATTGCCAAAAGCAGAGAACAGGGAAAATTATAGGTGTGCACTCATCATTTTCCTATAATTATATGAATAAAAGTGATCATTAACAAAGAGTGGCTAAGAATGTCATTTCTCTGATACATGAGCATGAAGGATTAAGGCAAAGGAACTGCTCCATGCTACATGAAAGTGTTCAAATCCTAAGATTATTCACAACAATGGCTAGGCTTGAGCATGCATAAAATATCTATCAAAAAGTGATTATATGCATTTTGTTACAGTAGAATGTAGTAGCACCAGGAATGCAAGGGGTGAAGAATAGGGTGGGGTAGAGCAATCATCCTGACATTTCATCATTATATCATTATATCTAAGGTTACTGCACCTATGTCCTGCAAAACAAGAAAAGGCGAGGTGTTATGCAGCCTGAGATGGTTATTGCAGGCTTGCAGTAATGCTTCAAATTCTGGCCAGCAAGGACTGACTAGGACTGAGAATGAATGTACATAAAAAGTTGCATAATAGGTCAGTTATATTCGTATAATGTACAACAAATAGCACATCCACAGGAGATGCACAATTTCAGAATAATGAAACCATGCTAAAAACTGGATTGTAGTGGCATAGCCTATATATGTGACAATATACAGAAGAGGACGAAATGATCAGTAAAGTGAAGATCTTACTTTTGTTGGATCTGCAAAAGAATGGTGTTAAACCTCTATCACAAATATCAATGCCTATAAATCATGCTACAGCATAAGACAATGCAAGCCTTGTGTAACATTTGTGCATTCATTCTTGACATTTAAAATTGACCCTTATTCTGAAAGACCTGCAGTCTGATGCCTTAACAGTGGATATTGTTGACGTAACTGTATAAATAATCTTTGAATAAGATGACTTTATAAATCTCATTCTTTATAGCAAGATTTATATATTCAATACTTAAATAATTTCAGGGATAAAAACATACATCAGACCCATTGGTCTTAGGTGATTAACCACCCAGGCTTTAAGAAGAAAGTGCAAGTGGATAAAATACCATTTGTCCTAGAATATCGTAATTGCACCCATATTCTAAATTATAAGCAATATATTTCTCCAACAACTAAGGCAATAAAAATCTAGACTTAGCAGAGTATGACCCATACTACCTTATGCACACAGCTTGCATGCTGGCAGCACCAGGGAGCTAAGATCATTATAATTCAGTCATACATGATAAAAAGGTTATGAGTCTGGCACTGTAGCAAAACTAAATTTGTTTATATGAATGTCACACTACCTGTAATTAAACTAGTCCTTTGTCTTCTCAAGATAAATTGTGAAGAATCCTGGAGAGGCTTCCATTCTGTCTGCATCACTTTACTTATGGAATGCTCTCCTAGTATTAAAAAAACTTCCTCATGACAGAGTTACATCAAAAACAATCACACTGGTAAAATGAAAGATTAAATAAGCAACTGTTTCTAAAACAAATCATATCTAGCATTTGTAAAATGCATTCCCAATTGCTATAACAGATCTTAGCTCAATCTTCCGGGCAGCTACTGCAGCGGTAAAGGTTGGATGTTAAAACTATTTTATTATTTTTATTATTATTATTATAGTTAAAAGAAATCCAGCTTTTTATTTTATTACATTAACAGTTACAAGAAAATTAGCTGAACTAAAACACCAGTCAGAGGCAGTAATGGTCAGATTTAGAACCATCTGGAAGAAACACACTTTTTAACATTGCATTCAGCTCTTGCTTTATTTGTAATATTCAGCCAGTAAATCCTGCCCTTTAGTTACTGATCATACCCTACTAGAAATTACTCCTGCAATGATGTTAAAGGCTATACACAAGATCAAATTGACCACAAGTATACGTTAAGATACTGGTCATGGTAGAACATCACTGCATGATTATAAAACCACTGATTCAGTTTTTAACATATGTACCCCTTTATAGGGGCAAACTGAGATAAAGTCAACATGTTATGTTAGCATCAGGTAGTCACTACCTATAGACTGATCAGTTAAACTAGTATCCTTGGAATGCCTTAATGAATGCTGTGCACTCTTAAGTTTTAGATATAGGCCAAGATTGTATCCGTTTAATAATCCAGCTTTCTGAATGTTACATCATGTATTTCTATTGTTGTTAATTTTTATGTCATTAAGAAGACTCAGTTCAACAGCATGGCATAAAATTGCTTGTTATAGTCACAGAGAGGACGAAATAATCCAGAGAAGTGAAATATTAGGTGTGTGTGTTGTGTGGTGGGACAGAAAAATGACTCACTTGGCTGAAAGCAGAAAAATAAAGAACCAGTTTGACTCATACATGTACTGTAAGGGTATCACATTTTCAGAGTCGCATACAAAACAGGGGGACAAGCATTAGCTTAAGTCTAGAAAATGGTTTGACTAGATTGGGGAGGAGTTTTAGGGCAAAAGTATATTTTAGAACAAACTAAGTGGGCTTTGCATGTTCTTCCTACATCCAAGTGGGTTTCTGTAAGGCATTCTGATTTTCCTCACACCTAGCAAAATGTGATTCTTAGTGACCACTCTAAATAATCCTTGCTGTAGTCCTTGTGAGTCTGCTATATACCTGGGAAATAATGGATATTAGACATTTGTGTTGGAGCTTTTGACCCCATTTTCCCTCTACAATTACCCAAAGCCCCACTGAGTCATTTGTTCAGTATGTTTTGGCATCCAGTGGCATTGGATTAGGGAGGCAAGGGGCTGGAACTTTGATGAGTCAGAACATTTTACTAGGATTCTTGCTTCAAAGTGAGCCAGCTTCTTGATAGGATGGTTGACTTAGTGATATCTGCGGTACCTCCCAAAATTGCTATAGTATACAAAGAACTTAACTTGCAAAATTTATTTTATTGAAAGTTTGTTAACCAATGTAGAGCACTAACACACCTAGACCATTTTTAGGCTCAGCATAGTGGAAATTCAACCAAAGAAACAAACGTCACTCAAC
Organism: Protopterus annectens; assembly: GCF_019279795.1. NCBI lineage: Eukaryota > Metazoa > Chordata > Ceratodontiformes > Protopteridae > Protopterus > Protopterus annectens. Next base: position 570,722,756 of record NC_056725.1, read on the forward strand.
ATCAATGTACCAGTGATAATGCAAGAGCAAGCAATAGAGAGGTTAAAGGTTATGAAGAGCATAAATGAACATAATGATAAGTAGAAGATATGCAAGCACTCAGCCAATAAAATCAGTAAGAAGACTACCTATGAACTGTCATAACATCATAGAGTACACTGTTTCTATGGGTGAAATAATATAGAAACAAAGTATTTACAGTACGTACTATTGCTGGACATAGTATGCGAAAGAGTAAGGTATGAGTTACTAAGGTGAAGAAGGAAAAGCATGGTAATGGAAAAGAGAAAAAATAAAAAAATAATTAGTTTGGGGGTGGAGATACAAGGAGGAAGAGTACAGCTACCTTCTAGCTGAGCACAGCAGATCCAGACAGTACCGTAGGAGTTTGAAACTATGTTTATTGGTAAGGGTGTACCTACGTAATATAGGGTCTCGGTGACTCATCAAACAGGCCACTAATAGCATGCCTGAATGAGTTAAATAGACCATGACAGAGAAACTGCAGGAGATGCTGGATCTTGTGGTAATCTAGAATTCCAGAAGTTTACTTCTGTCTTATGACAAAACGAAATGCAATATAATTAAAAAAGCATATTGTTTTGCTTTTAATAGCATCTTTTCCTGATACCTAATCTGAATTAGTCTTAGGTCCAGTAAGCCAGCATGAAGAGGGAGTAAGGATCATCATCTGAGGGAGCCCCCACAAAAATGGTCCTAATTGAGCCCTGCAATTGCTAGGGCCGGCCCTTCTGTTACTACTACTATAATGACAATTACTAATAACAAGAAGAAATAGAAGAAGGAGATGAACAGCATATATTCTGTAGACGTACATGACAATCAACATATTAGCAGGTCTGCTATACCTGGAAAGAAAAATAATGTACTTTATTATTATAGCAATAACCCACGGCTGGGTGTGGGTAATGCTGGATTTACCCACAGTTTGCATGGTTTGGTCACGAGGGCGAAGCCCAAGTGACCAAACAAAGCCAACCGTGGGTAAATCCAGCATTGCTCACACCCAGCAGTGGGTTATTGCTATTATACAATGGTGTTTGTTTTGTGTTATGTTATGTTTGTGTTCCTGTTATTTAGGTTTTTGTTTGCGTTAGTTTGTATTCTTGCACTTTGTCTAAGATAAAATAGTCCACACTTTTAGTTCATGTTTGTTTATTTTATTAAAGGTTTAGAGAGCAGTATCGAGAAGTGCAGTGCTTGCATTTTTGTGCATTTTTTTTCTGTTGTGGCATTTTTACAATTGTTAAATGTAGTTTAGTACATCGTATGTTATGCATACACTTTTGAAAGAAGAGGTTGACGGAGTGTGGATCTGGCTTTACCAAGTAGATTGGTGTGTATGAGCTGAGGGATGGAGGACTGTATCAAGAAGCAAGACAGTGCTGGGTGCTTGAAGTATGATATCGGAGACTTGATTATGGTTTTGCTGCTTTTTCTCCGTTTACATAGGGACTTCTGTAATGGTATGGTCTCCGTTTACATAGGGACTTCTGTAATGGTATGGTCTCCGTTTACATAGGGACTTCTGTAATGATATGTAAAGTGTATACTTTAAAGAAATAGAGTTACAAGTCACGAGTGAGGGTGGATCTGCTTTTTACGAAGTTAATTGCTGATTGAGCTGAGGGATTGAGTTGTGTATTAACAATAATGGGTTTTGGGTGATTTCAGCGGCAATTTATTACGGTTTTGGCTCTTGCTATTGTATACTTTATTGTGTTTTGTCTGTTTAATGTTTTGCCATCATCGCTGCATGGTACATTACCGGCCTGACTTTTTCGTTAATCCTTTTGATTTACCATGTGCATGCTGGTTGAATTAGCCAATCACCAAACATGTTTATCGGCTTTGCCGAGTTTGCATTGTATAATAGATTTTAACACATTGCTAAAGCCATAAGGGCCATATTAAAACCAAAGAAAAGGAGTGTGACACAATGTAAAATGCATCATATACAAGTAATAAAGCATGTGCTGTAGCCCAGAAATATTAAAGGCAACTATAGTGAATAAATATTGAAGGAAGTGGAATGGGAAAATTGTACACAAATAATAATGGTTTGCACTGCATAACTAATTCATATGGAGGAGGAAATGAATAAAGTTACTCATATACTGCAGGCAAATGTGCGGAAGTGTGAAAGAAACAGTTCGAACATAAATTCTGCAAAATTGGTGTAATAATAATTAATGTCAATGACAATACCAAAGTTATACACATAAATAGAAATGGACATGCTAACAAATAATGTGATAGGGCTGCAGTGTAATATACATGTTAATAAAATGCTGAGTTGAGCTAACAGTTATCATGGATAGAAGATAGCTTTATGGGATGAATGCACAGACTGCAGTTAATGTGTATGAGATGTAAAAACAGAATTTATGAATGCAAGCCAACACCACTGCCATATTCTCCACCTCAGTATGGATACACAAGAACAAATGAGCCCTACAGCTGTAATATCAGATACATCAGAAAAGTCTGTGTTTTTACAAAGAAATGTCAGTGGCACCCACAGTAAAGGGGTTTATCACCTATGAACATGTAATAGACAAGCAAGTGTTGTACTGTCACATAAATGCTAAACGGTAATAACACACAGAATATGTAAGTAACAAAAGACAAAACAGTTCAGATGACCTGTCACGATTTCAAGTTTTCCACTGCTGATTTGCAAATATCTCAGACATAGGTATTCTGGGCATGCTCACATGGAATTACATGGAAGAGTAACACAGCAACGATTTAACAGCGCCAACACACAAGAAAGTGTTGCAACAGAGGACCAATCATTGATTCTGTTGGACCTGGCAGCATGCCATTCAGTAAGAAATGTTTATAAAAGCCTTCATCTGCCATTACACTATATAGTGTGATGAAAACAATTGCAGCAATAAAGAAATGTCCAGATGAAGACATGCAATACAGAGCATAATTGTTTTGGGAATAGGTAATGTCTGCGAGTAATGAATGACATAATAAACATTCACATCATATCATTTTCAAACACATGCCAGGACAGATATCAGAGAGGTGCATACCAATCATGAACTCTACAGAAGTACACTTAGCGGTGATGTCATGAAGAACCCTTGAAGGGCTTGTAGTACTTTCCTATCATAAGGGATATGGATGCCCTACCTTGTAGGACAAGGCCTGAAAAAGGTGGCCAACTAAGTGTGCCATAACTATTGCTTATGTGTAAGCCACTGTTGTCTGACAAGAGCTGTCTGACAGAAAGAGGTTACCAGAGGTCTGGTGAGACCCTATTATACTACGCTCTTACCAGACCTCTGAATTGACTCAATGTGCCATGTCAGATAGCAATGGAGGTTGTTACAAATAAATGATGTCAATGTGTCCATAATGAAAGGAGTTATGAATATAATATGAACAATCAAATTGAGTCAGAATGTTGGAAAGGAGCTACACATATTACTGTTCATACTACAGTGAGCAGTACAATAGCAGTGCTTATTTGACAAGGATTCGGTTTTCATCATGTAGGACAAACACCGTCCCAAAACTGAACCACATTCTATCTGCATAGGCATACTATACAAGCCAGTACTCAATTCACATGCCACAGGAGCACAGACAGCATCATACGCACAGAGTAACCATTAAACTGCCATGCAATCACAGCCTGTGATACTGTATTATTGTCCAGCATAAAAATGAATAACTAAATACAATGGTGCTTATGTAACAACAATGCATTCATATAATGTTGCCCTTTCAGGAAATGAACATCTAGCTATGTGACTCTATCAACTAATGAAGTGGATGAACAACAAACATCACAGCAGACATCTTAGTACAACGCTTCATCTATGCTAACTTATTACATCAAATGTATGTGTTGTAAACAATCTTCTTGTGATAAAAAGGATGGTGGATGCCTCCCCCACTGTAAATGAACACATTATAACTGTGGTGGATGTCATTCATGCATTACAGTATAAAGCTCAACAATGCTAACAGTCACTGGACGTGGATGTTGAATACATGAGCATTTGATAATAGTAAACACATGATATTGTAGAGGATGAATGTGCCATGACAAAAGTGTCAGTATAATAGTGAGTTATGTTGGTATGTCAAGACATTGCATCATGTCATTGCTGCAAGGGATATGTGTGCCTGTAACTGCAATGCTAAGGCAACAGGACACAGAACATCATATTATTCCCTCGTACCAGATAATAAACCTTCCTACAAATGTTATGTAAGGAAAATGTAATCACATGGCATCATTACTCTCAATAAAAGCATTGCTATGTGAGAATAATTATAGCTTTTTGTAAGATGAATCAACATCTATACATGTGCACAGCAGATGTGTTAGACAAGATTGTTAGTGCCATGTACAGTCACATTAAGACTGACACAACATACCCTGAGCAGTAATGTCTGCATTTGAATTACATACCTAATATCACAAGCTGCAGCTTACTGCCTGAATTGCAAGTGGCACATGAATGTTGAGATGACATCACCACTGATTAGTAGGTGAATGTTTATGCTAAGAAGTGGTCAAAGGGCACAATAACACTGTACAGTTAAACATTGTATATATATATATATATATATATATATATATATATATATATATATAAGTATGATGGTGAAAGGCACACTCACAGCCGACATCAAACATCCTACCTATGTAGTTACGCAATGTACAAAACACAATATCAAAGTCACGCAATACAGGAGAAATTGCACTCCAACTGTGAGATACTGCAGTTAGGGTAGCATTATGTAATTACTGTGAGGCCAAAAAGTTATTTTCTCTGGGGATGCTAGGATTTACTAGTATAACACTGTGTTACTGTACACCCATCTCATAAACTTAGTGTGCATAAAGGTGGTTGTGAGGTGGGCAACAGTATATGACAGAAGCCACAGTCATACTTTCTAAACAGGGATGAACTCAAACAACCTACCTATCTAGTTACACCATCTGTGCATTACATTATCAGCAGCCAATGTCACAGGGAAATATTCAGTATAAATAAGGCATGCAGCATTTACAAAGGGATGACATCAGTAGTGTATTGTCAAGAAGATGTGTCTGGTAAAATGACTTTTACAGTCATATTGGATTATAAATGTTGCTACTGCAAATGTGTGCAAACTGATCCTAAATTCATTTACAGCCACACACACCTGTAGATGTTAAGCACTGCTGTATTCAAACCTCCTACATCTCTGTGTAGACATTCTAGAAAATTGTGAAAGAAATGCAAGTGCCACAGGAGAAATGTGACATTTAAAGTATGACAGCTCACTTTAGAAATAATGATATCATCATTGTGCTGCACCAGGGATGTTGCCAGAGAATATAATTTCATTATTGTTTGCTTTTATTACTACCTCCAACCCACTTCTCATCAGTTAGAGGACAACTAACTGTAATTACTCCCACTAACACACACACACACACACACACACACACACACACACACACACACACACACACACACACACACACACACACACACACACACACACACACACACACACACACACACACACATGCACATTCCCCATATTGAGCCTTGAAGCTCCTACCTATTTTGTTACACACTGTAGAAAGCACTGTACACGTCAGAAGTACCACAGGAGAAGTCTTAGATGTCAAGATGGCCTCATAAGTATGTTTCCCAGAGGATGTTTCTGTAAAAAGTAGCATAAGGGAACTGTGTGCAGAGGGAAATGAATTCTTCTTATGGGAAGTGAATAGAAAAGCAAGTGTAACACACCTACAAGTTTCCCATGTTGAGTATTGAACCTTCTACCTATCTAGTTGCACCATTTAGGAAGTACTATATTATCAGTAAGAGCCACAGGAGATGTTTGACTGTCAAGAGGAGAGAGTGCACTTTTGTTAGGATGACCTCATCAGTGTGTTATAGAGGGGATGTGTCAGTATAAAGTAGGATAGGGGAGCTGTGTGAAGAGTTAAATGTATTCTTTTCCAAAAGAAGTGGATATAGCACCAAGCATTACACACACTCACATACACACAAGTTTCCCATGCTGAAAATCGAACCTCCTACCTATCTAGTTACACAACTTAGAGAAGACTATAAGTCAGAAGCACCACAAGAGAAGACTGCCTTTAAAGATGTGAAATAGCATTTTGGTACCTTTGGAAAATCAACTATTTGTAACAGACATACTGTGCATCACAGGTTGTACAACAAAAGCACATGTGTGCACAGGACAATGTAACATCACTATGAGTGCTGCAAGTAACTACATGTCTCTAGTAACATTTAGGTACTATCCATCATATACATTGGGTTACTGTGAGAGTCATTGATGCTTTTCATATTGTGTGAAGCCATATAAATTCACCGTTGTAAACTAATGGATTATCAATCAGACTTTTCTGCAACTTCATGGCAGGCTGATTGCACCCTTGTATTGTCTAATTGAAGTGTCTCATACTTGCACTCTGTCCATTGACAAGTGAAAAATGCACGTCATACATAAGACAGTGCACAGCAGAATAACAGAGATGGATTATGTGAGAATAGGTTAAGCAAACATTTAACATAGTTGCAAGTGTAAATACTGCAAAGCAGACATACATTAAATGATTGAACTGAGTCAACATCATTCTGAAATCAAGATAACCTGTTGACAAAATTAATACAGACATACAAACATTGTGCAACCTAAAACAATAATTATTTGATTTTCCTTTTACTATTTGAGCACAGCTCTGCCAAGCTGAATTGTGCTGCTGACGGCAAAGTGTTGAATGTAGAATAGAAATTAGCAGTACTCTATATTACTCTGTGCAAACTTATGTGCAAAGATCAATACAAGACAGGCTTCACTCTAGGGAGCAGCACATTAATACAGCAGCAGGATAATGATGTGTTAAGGTAATGTGTATCCAACATTTACAGCCACAGGAGTCATACAAAACATTCAAAAACATTGTTTCATCCACCTGGATTCAAACTTTTAAAGGATTACAAGAAAAACATTAATATCTGAGTATTATCTAAGCACATGATGTAGGAAGTCAGTTCACTTTTGACAGCAGATTTCAGCAAATGTAAATGTATGTATTCATTTTCATTAGCTATTGACCACTGTCATCTGTACATCCCACTCTTCAGCTTGTTAAAAAGTACATTAAGCTGAATAAACATAGCTAAGCACATTTGTGCAAAGCACGATAGAGTAATTCGGCTGAAGGCAACAAAATCACAAGCTATTGCTATAAACTGTGTACTTCCATGCAGCCTTAGTTACATTTGTTGCCCAGCGCCAGGCATCACGCAAATGCAGAGGTGGAAGAATAATGATACAGAAGGGGAAGAGACATTGTCATGGTGAAATGGAGGCAGGGACAAAGTAGCTTATGACAGAACAAAGATACTGTTGGATCATAACAATACATAGCTGACAGGTATACATAAAACAGCATACCAAAAACAGTCAGTAACAGTTAATAGCTGAATTAGAACACTTGAAATTAGTCTAAAATCTATCCACATGAGCATTATTTCATCACACAACAAAGGAATTATTACTTCACAACATTCAAATAACACAACTGAAGCACAGTGACAACATAAGCAGAAGGGGTGAACAGAGATGAGACAGAAAGACAGATGCGGAGAGGAATAGCAAGAATATGTTGTATGGACATGTAGGAACATCTGTATGGTGTTTTAGTCTTACTTATTAAACCATTAATCTGACCTTCTCTGTACAATAAAGTGCTTTCTACAGGAAGAACTAAGAGGTAGGAGAGTACAACAGACATGAAGACATAAGCAGGATAAGGTTGGCTTAATTAATCTCCCTTTTAGGGCTCCAATGGTTTTGCAAACAATGTCTTGCTGCACTATTCTGGTGCTATGTTAATGAAATTCTGTATATGGAGAGAAATAGACATTTGCAGTTAAACGTATGATAGGAGTATGAAATGTCATGAATTAATAAATTAACCTACAGTTGTAATCGAACCCATGACACTATGCAAAAACACCTGTTTACAAACAAGATAATTATTTCAACATGCCACAGAGGACCTCATACTTTCTTTCATCCAGCAGCCTGAGAACTGTTAGATTAACAGTTTTACAATAGTGCTTTTATTCTGCTTTTACTCTGTATGTCCATAGCGCATTGCATTTAAGCACATGTGCATGAAAGTAACTTGTACACTGTGGATTAAAATGAGCTGGGGTATGTTACATACTTCATAAGATATAACTGTTCTAAACATATAGGATATGTGATGAGTCATGATGATTATAACGAAATATTGTTAAAATTATACAAATGCAATTGAATTTTAAATTAAATATCATCATTGCCATGTTTAAGAAATTGGACACAATTTGTATTGAGGTTATGTGTGAAGTATTAATGATATATGTTAAATAGAACAGTTTAAAAGCAGTACACACTGTGAGGTATCAGTAATCTATTCCCAGGAATGTTAAATGCAGAATCCTTTATTGTCCAGAAATACTTACTAAATGCTAAAAGCAATGGTGTTCTGATCCCAACCTTGGAACTTCATCAGATGCTGAACCAATCTTTCACTCTAATTTTGTAATCAAATGATAGTGACATCATAACCTTCAATTCAACAATTAAAGTGCTGACCATCAAATTTAAAAATACAGTCACTAAAAAATTCTAAAACAGCATTCTATTGTCCATACAGTTCCTATCAAAAATACATGCTGTAAAAATACGTGCTATAAAAATACTGTAAAAATGAACTAATAAAACCCTAGATGTAAAAACTGCGCCTTATATAAAAAATGCATCTATCTAATTTTTATCAGCCTGTTCCACTTATATCAAAAGCTGCTTAAATAGAAGGATAACAACACAATGTCCTTGTAAAAAATGCCTTAAAAACATAAATATCTATACAAGAACATATGCGTTTATATGCAAACCCATAAATATAAAAGGACTCATAAATATCAGTAAACATTATTAATAAATAGCATGCATAGTAACAATAAAAACAATAAAAAAATCATCCACGTAGTCCCTAAAAAAACATCCAGTGGGAAACTATCATGAAGCCAAATATATTATACTTTAACAGTATAAATCATCAGCAGTCTTTGCAATTTAGTATTCCAAGTGTATTTTCTATGCACACAGAGGGTTGGAATGCACCCAGGGATGAAATTAGAGTGGTTGATAGTTCAGAACCAAAGGAATAGCAGCATCCATGTAAAGGTAACTGTAATGCAAACTCTTGTAATGACCAGAGTTGTAAAACAAACTCATTTGACTTTAATAGAAACCATGGGGCTTGGCTTTCAGATAAATTTTCTTTTTCTTAGCTTGTATATTTGTTTAATGATGAGTCCTTTACACATATTTATGAAATTAATTTGAGCAAGCTACCTGGCTTAATGCTTAAGTATAAATCACTCAGTTTAGACAACAGCTATTTAAAGGAATGCATTTGTCGAGGCATTGTACCCAAAGGATGGAGGGTATATAAATACCCTAACAATGTGGTTGAGGGTTCGGAGTTTCATCAAGAACTAGTTAAGATTTTTGATAATTGTGGTTTTGATATCATGAAAGCCATTATCAAATGACATGGGCAATCTATTTAAACACATTGATGTGATTAATAATAAAATTGTTAATGACTTATTATTTACCATGGATGAGGAAAAGAAAAAGTATCAGAATTTAATGGTAAAGTAAGTGATAAATGTGCCTTATTGTTAAAGACAAAATGCAAGAAACTAGAAAGAGATAATATAGAATATGAAGAAAATAGAAGTTATCCTAAACCAAAACATTTTAAATAGAACAATATAGTTTATCAGAATTCACATGAAGATTTTCAGGGGGGAAGGGGTAGAAGTAGAGAAGAAGGATGTCAACAAAATAGACACAAGATGTTAGAAATTATAATTTTGATTTGAATGACCCTTTGGATTTCACACTCTAAGAAGGTCAGAAAGACTAAAAAACAAAAACAAAAAAAAGAAACATCGTATTACAAGTACTTGAGAAGGAGAAAGGCAGAAAGGAGATAGGTTTTCAGAAACACCCCACTGCTGGGCAAGAACAGACTAGAGATGGATACGTAATAAAATTTAATGGTTAGGAAGAATGTATTAGGCAAGAAGGACATATATATATATATATATATATATATATATATATATATATATATATATATATATATATATGTGTGTGTGTGTGTGTGTGTATGTACGTATATGAAAAACTTTAAGATTTTCAATTGCAGTGGATTGGAGGTTAACAAAACCTATTTTCAATTGTTTATGAAACATTTCAAATTTATCCCTAGCAAAAATGGTGATATTAGGACGGCGCAGTGGTGCAACGGTAGCATTGTTGCCTCACAGCAAGAGGTTTTCTGGTTCGATTCTCAGCTGGGGTGCCTTCTGTTTGGAGTCTGCATGTCCTCCCTGCATTCATGTGGGTTTCTTCCAGGTGTCCCGGTTTCCTCCCATGTTACAAAAACATGCATCTCGAGCATTTCTCCCTGGGCCTCTGCTAAAAATTGTCTTTGTTCCAAGTCAGACTTTCTCAGTTAACAAATGTTAAATAAATAAATAGTAAAGTATTCATTGCCTTAAATTATTTATTAGAAAGAAGAACCTTAAATTGTTTTTTCCAAATGGGGAGGAGGAGGAATAGAATAGGTTAACAAATTAAAGAAGAAACCTACATTTAATCCCACTCTACACCCACAACTTAAAAATTTTGAATCAGTAGATGAAAAAGAACTCAGAGAGGAAATTAAGTACAACAAACTACATGCCAACCTCCCTTATGAAGGAGGAGTATTACTAGAGGAATTAAGGAAGATCAAAACCATGCTATATATGAGCAAAATTATGAATCTTTTAAGTGATGAGGAAAAACATTCTCGGGTGTCCAGAAATGAAACCAATGTAGCATATTTGAAAATAAATTACTTGAATGATCTTCTTATGGAAGGAATTATTGTTTTGTTCACATATAATTTCCTATGTATTGAAAGGCCTATCATACCCTCCATCTTTGGCATGCCAAAAAGTCCATAAAAATGTGTTTGGCCCCCCCAAGACTAATAGTGCCTGCTAATGGGTCCAAAACACATTCATTAGCTAAGTTTATAGATCAAAAATGAAAAATGCTGTGAAATGAGAATGTTTACATATTGAGGGACACTTGAACAGCGTGGACTAAGTTTTAAGAAGTTCAGGTTGCTTTTAGAACTTATGGAAATGGTATTGTGAAATATTAATGTGCCCCCTTTTATGCAAACCTAATTCATCACATTTGGGAACAAAAATATATTTTTAATTCCCCCCCTATGTTAAGTACTGGATCTAATAAAAGTGATAACTTGATGCCATCTGTATCTTTTGGATAGGTACTGAGGAAATTCTTAAGGAATTCATTCAATACATTGGGACAACAACAGAATGTTTAAAAAATTACTTATAATATTACCTACAATTTTGTAAACTATTTGGATGTCACTATACACAAGCTAGATGACAATAAAACCTTTATATCATCTGTTTATCAAAAGGAAACATTTTCCAACTCATATTTGTATTACACCAGTGTACCCTCTTAAACAGGAAAAAAGAGTATTGTCAAAGGCCAGTTTATAAGAATTTCTAGAATGGTATTTGATGATACAAATTTTAATGATGAATGTGTTAAGGTGAAAAATATGTTTTACAAATAAAATATCCTATCCAATTAATAGATGACATCATTGGAGAAGTTAGGAAAGGGATTGAAAATATATATTCATGATTATAGGAAGAAATGGCATTATTATTATTATTATTATTATTATTATTATTATTATTATTATTAATCAAACTAACAGGTCACACAGGCTAGAGGATAACTTGTTGGAAGGAGTCAAAGAGGCAAATTATTCACCTTATCAAGAGGCCTTTGTAATGAATTATAACTGTGATGTGAACTAAATTAAAAACATTAAGTTTACCTATAAGAAAGGTTACAACATAAAAGATAAATTAGAAAATAACTTGAGCACTACTGTTTTTTTATAATAGAAGAAAATTGGGAACATACAAATGTGGGGCGTGTGCTTAATGTTCTTTTATAGCTAACACCAAGCACATATATAGTCTAAGTAGGGATAGCCCTATTAACTCTAGGAAATATCCAAATTGTAGCAGCAAAGGAGTAATATACCTAGCGCTGATTAAGTTATGTAACACCTTCTATGTGGGAAAGACAGAGGGAATGTTTAAAAAAAAGAATTTACAAACATCTTCATAATATAAAGAGAAAATATGAGACAACTGCTCTCTTTAAATACAATTTATTATGTAGGAATGCATTCTTCATATTTTTTGTTCTAGAAGAGGTTCCCCATGACCCTAAGGGTGGTCCTTGAGGAAACCAGAATAGAATTCAGGGAAGTCTAATGGCAGTTGGTGCTGGAAGCAAACAAACCTCCTGGATAGAATGAGAATATTTCTTTAGTTTCAGTGCTTAAGTTAAGAGCAGCAAGATTGTGACCTCCCTGCTTTATACTGTTAAATGATACTTGGCTTCTTGATGGTTTCCCACTGGGTGTTTTTTAGGGACTATATAGATGGTTTTTATTGTTTTATTGTTTCTAACTATGTTTGTATATTGTTTATTAATAATGTTTATTGATATTTATGTGTCCTTGTATATTTATGGGTTTGCATATACACTTATGTTTCTAAGGCAACTTTTTCAAGGACATTGTGTTGTTAGCCTTCTATTTAAGCAGCTTTTGATATAAGCCACAATTTTTACATCCACAGTTTCATTAGTTCATTTTTATTGTATTTTTATATCATGTATTTTTAGAGCACATATTTCGTTAGGAAGTTTATGGACAATAGAATGCTGTTTTAGAATTTTTTAGTGATTGTATTTTTAAATTAGATGGTCAGCATGCTAATTGCTTAATTGAAGGATATGATGTCACTATCATTTGGTTATAAAATTAGTGTGAAAGATTGGTTCAGCATCTGATGATTTTCTAAGTTTGGGATGAAAATGCTGTTGTTTTTGCAATTTATGAAGTATTTCTGGACAATAAAGGATTCTGTATTTAATATTCCTCGAAGTGGATTACTGGTACCTCACAGCATGTACTGCTTTTAGTTTGTGGATTCTGGTTGAAGTTTCATGCTGGTTTACCTCCATTATTTGCTTTTTTTTAAATACAACAGTTTACTTATGTAAGCATTACTGATACCTTGTTCGCAATAAATGTTTGACATTATCATTTCTCTTTATTTTTATAGTCCTAATCAAAATGTGAGAATGAGATTCTGACACCCTTTGAAAAGTACTTTTAGCTAGATTCAAACTCTACACCACTTGTGTTCTGTGTCTGAACTCACTAATCTTGCACCTTATGCCACCAACACAGGTATGTGACAGGTGAAATTTCAGTGCTCAGAAAGTCCAACTTTGCCAAGAGTGTTTGTGCTACTTAAGGTAGCCTAAATTAATTTTTTTCACTTTTTTCCTTAGGTACTGAATCATGTTTGTACACTGCCATAAGGAGAGCAAATGGAAGTTAAAATGAAATAAATAAATCACATATTGAGAATGACTGCAATGTGATCTCTAAACAGGATTCAAACAATGCAACATGTGCCTTATTTCTCTCAATTCAGTTCAGTTGTACCTTGCGCCACAGAAAAAGTTACTGGACAGGTGCTTTTTTCCACATTGATACCAGATCAGTGCTATCAGGCTTGTTTGATCTACATAAGGCAGCTAAACTAATTTTTTTATGTTTTTCCTTAGACATTAAACTGTGTTTGCAAGCTGCTGAGTGAGCTCAAATGAAAAAAGCATTAGAAAAAAATAAAGCTTACTTCAAGTATAGGGTATACCTTTCAATGGCCAGAGCAAGAAGTGCATTACAGTGATACATTTATCCTTCTCACATCTCTTTGACACATCAGAACATTAATATCTGGCACACACTATCAGGACTGTAGGTACTGCCTAATAGTGGGAAAGGGAGCAGACAACAGCTCACATGCTGGGAATAGTTGATTTTCAAACAGCAACACAATGATATCACAAAATGCAGGTAATTGTGAATTCAGATTCCCCTTTTTAAAATTATTACTTCACTGTATTAAAACCCTGCATCATCTGTATTGTTTCTCTAAGATCACTGTACTTGTACCTTGTGCCACATAGAAAGTTACATGACAGGTGCATTTTCTTCACCGAGTACTATCCAGACTGCTGATGGCCTCACATCTCTGCCAGGTTTGTTTGAGCTGTATAATTCAGCCTAAACTAAATTTATCACTTTTTTTCCTTAGGCAGAGATCTGTAGAGGAAACATTATGCAAAAGTAGTTAAAATCTACACTTTTGATATTTTCTCAATTTAGTTTTGCTTCTACATCAACATATGCTTCATAAGCAGCATTATGTTCACACAGACATAGCCATGTCTGGATTAGAACCCCACGACACAAAGATATTCCCATGACACAATTCAGATTGTTATCAATATGTGCCACACACATTATACTGTGAAGACACAAATGAGGTTACCTTTACTCAGTATGTGAGCTGCCATCAATTTACATTACAGGCGCGACAGACACAATTATGGTCCTATATCCTGTGATATTTGCAGTTAGATGTGTGAATGGCTGTAATACTGGCAGCAGGGCAGATAATCCTTTATCACAAAATATAAAATTAAGCATTTGAGCACTGCACCTCTTTGTTTCTCTTTATTTTGTAAACATCATTCAAAGATCTATTCTTCTCTAACAAGACTGCCATGAGCTTCACCTTGCAGTTGATATACATTTCAATAAATAATCTACTTCCTTAGAATTGGAGACACAAATATATGTTGAGAGGTAGAAACTGTTGTCATAAACAATTCATATCAGTGTTTGGAATATTCCTCTCATAAATCAGTCAAAAGTGGTCACAACATTTCTTGCCAGTCCCTTCTCCCTGACACACCCTGTTTGATGCTGCAGTCAGAGTAATCTTCCATACTTGCAAGCACTTAACAGGTGCTCACTTCTCAGTGCTTGTCCTTGCAGAGGTAGGGCATGTGCATGCAATCATGTTGGGACTTGCACCATGTTTACATTCCCTGCATTTACTGCAGGTTTTCTAATCATGAATGCTAAAGAGTCCATAACTCATTTGCATATTCACTACACTCACAGAGCTGGATCTGTACTATAGCAAAGTAATCATGTATGCAAAAAAATGTATATTATAGTAGAGTCAGTGTTTATCCAAAGAGCTAAATGCTGCTAATTGTTTGTAAAATATGTTTTGAGTGCCACAACTAACTTGTTGCAAAGGTAATTTGCTGTTGTTTACAAAATGCTGTTTTCAAACTTACTGATAAATTTTACTTCACAGTGTACCTACAGCTTAGTGTATGCATAGTTTGCTACTTTCTGGTGGCATAGGCATGTATATCCATTATTTGTTACTTTACTGAAGTTTGTGAAAAATGTAACCCATCTGTCAAGTTATTGCTGAAGAGTATTGCATCACTTTCTATCAAGGTCAGGGGGTTGACATTTGTTGCCCACAAATGCGTTAAGTCTGTGATATATAACTGACCATCCTTGACACAAATGGACATCCAAGAACACTTTACCCATTTGTACTGGAAAAGTGTACATTCTTTGGGTTACTGCTGCCATATATACTACTCAGTTACTCAGCTGTTTTTCTCCTTACATGACTTGTACATTTTCTTCTCATATCCTTTCAATTAATTTCCTTTTGTGGGGGGGTGTCTTTACTTTTTTGCTTATTTTATACATTGATGTTGGTTATGGCATGGAAGACAATACCAGTGTGGATAATGCAGAACTTTCAAGTAGGCAATACAATTCATTAACTTGCAATCATTTCATTGGTGTTAAGCTTGAACTCATGTACTCTCCCCCACCACCACCCTCTGTGCCTGTGATGGATAACTATGTCCTAGCCTTTGCACACTTTTAATGTAGTTATGGCTACATATATGTGCGGGAAAGTAAAATTCTTAATGGACATTAATGCGTAAAGTCCATAGGTGGATATTGCAGAGATCACAGTCAAAGAGTATTACTGAAGTTACTGTTCACAAGACATATGTCTCATCTTAGGGACATATAACTGCTTTAATATGAAACTAAGAAGTTGTGTTTTTTTTTCTCAAACAGGTGTCAGTCTTATCTTTGGCATCAGATGTGGGGGGATAGATTGCTTATTTACTATACCATTTCCATGTCTACTTGGTTTTGCTATATAATTTTTTTGTGTCATGCAGTCCATGGTAAGTCAAACAGGGTCTAAACACCCTTCGTCTTCTTCTTGCCCAAGGTTTGGCAGCAGCAGCACATTGAATTAAAACCTGTTGCACATACAGCATATCAATACTAGCAACAACCACTAACATGTTTGTTTTCCCTAAGTGTAATCATGCCTATATACCAAGAAACGTTTTGGTGTACAGGGTGAAAACCAACATTGCATGTACACGATTCCTTTAAAGCTTCCTGAATAGCTGCACCACATTGGATTGGTTTATTAGCATGTACTTCAGCCCTTTATGCTGTCATCAGAACATGCCACCATTTATCTGCTTGGCAGAGCTATACATCGAGTAGAGCAATTTAATGCGTACCTAATAGCACCCAAACATTTTGACAGTGTGCTGCACCATGAACACAATAACTGCACTTCATGCAGCTGTTAATGAACCTGGCCCTACAACAGGAAATATTACCGGTTTGCTAATTATTATGTTTTGTTCAGTTTTTGTTCTGCTATAAATGTTGTCAATCTTTTTGTTACTGTGGATGACATTTTTTATCACAAAATTAGTCTTTTTTTTGCACATCACTGTTACTTGATAAAGAAAACTGAAGTCTTTCACTAAAAGCTAGAGCTGGTATTTCTTTTTCTGTTCTGTGTTACAAAGTAGACTTTATGTAACTTTGATTATCTAGGTCCTGTTGCTTAATGTAAAATCTTCTAACCCTACTCAGTTGTTTTGCTACATTTAAATGTTTTCTTCCCAAAGGTAAGAGCATCTGTATATCAGCAGCTGACAAACAGATAATATTGCAATTTCAAAAAGGTCCACCTGCAAAACATAATTGTGCTACATTGAGATAATTTAAAAGAAATATTTTAATTGCTTATTAGATATGGAAATGTGTAAATGATGAATGTATGTTTGATGTTTCTGTATTTGTTTTCTTGCTACCATGCAAAATGAATTTGCTCATTGCTACAAGCTTGAAATGAATAAATGAAATGAAATATTAAAGACAATTGTTACATCATGGTAAATGTTATTTCATCCTCACACACATATTAAAAAACAGCTGTAATGGAATGGATCATAAAATTAAACCAAGACATGGCCAGCTGATCCCATATTTGTCCTTGTTTTTCAAAATTGTCCCCCAGCCCAGCTGTTTTGTGACATCTAACCAAGAAGATCATGGAGATGTTCCTGCTGTATTTTTTGAGGCAGACTGGAGATAAGACTGTATATTTTAACAGTATTTTGAATAAATAAATACTAAAATGTAATTAGCAAAGAGCTTCCCATTTTACATAAACAGGTTTACCTCTCCCAAAATAAAGCTACAATGGGATAACTGAATAGAACATTTAAACTGCATTTTTTATAATCACTTGCATTATTAAGAAAACAGAAACACTAAAGGTAAATTTTCCAAATTTAAATGAATGTCTACAAAGACAGAAGTCTAGGAAGCTATCAGACCAAAATCTGAGGTTATTTTTTTCCATAACATAGTGGAAATAAGATGCACGCCAGAAGAACACGCGCAACACAATTAATGTTCGAAGCTATGTAAAGTCAAATAAAGGACTTTATATTATCCATTAAAAATATGGGAACATTACAAATGGTCAAAAATTCATGATATCAAATATTTGTAAGGTTAACAGACATGATCAAATAGTGATATGACTGCATGGTGGCAATAAATCATCAGATGCCATAGTACAGCTAGGAGTGGGAATTTACCCTTTACCCTCTTACCCTCTATCATGCAGTCTCAGAGTTGGTATAAATAAGTAGCACAGGGTGTGGGGGCAAGCTCCACCATAAAAAAAAAAAATATTTTTTCAATATTTTGAATTTCATTCTATTCAGATCGATCAGTTGTGGTACCTGTTTTTCTGTCTTTCATATTTCGAAGTTTGATATACATATATATATATATATATATATATATATATATATATATATATATGAGATAGATATGTATGTATGTATTTATATAGTTTGATATCTATCTACATAGATATTGATAGATAGATATAGAATATGGGTCTACATTATTATGTTGGCATGCCATATCATCAAAACCCATTTTGTCATCTCCATAATATTGAAATCTGACTTAGTCAAACTCCCAGAACAGCAAAAATAGCTTCCAGGAATGTAACCACTTGGCCACAATGGAGAACTTTGCCCTTTTCCCCACATTAGTGGGATCTTGGAGTTGGTACATTTAGCTGAGGGTGTGTTGGGGGCATGTTCAACCAAATCAGGGGTGGGGGTGTGAAGCCCCCCACTTTGGTGGGTTTTGTGTACTTTGTTTTGTTGCTTTTCAATGGTGGTCAAGTGGTTACATTCCCGGAGACTGTTTTCACTGTTCCAGGAGTTCAACTAAGTCAGCTTTCGATATTATGGAGTCGACAAAATGGATTTTAATAATATGACACATTGACATAATGTTGTAAATCCATAGAATATAGATATACACAGGCACCATTTCTGAGATTGCACTACAGTGGGGAAAACAGCAATTTCCCCAATCCCTACTATGCCGTGATCTGACTACAAACAAGATTCATGCACTGCTCCAGATTTAGCATTTCAGAATGTCATATAGTCTCACTCATGTAATGTTTGACATTCTGAAACACTGACCAAACAAATGAAGCCCATATGGGTATATGCTTTATGTATATATGTATGGTACTATGACTTCTCATATTCCTGCCACTCATACTGCACCTGATTTAACCTCATTGCAGGAAATTCCCTCTTGTAGCTAAATATCACTACTTAAAAGGGAACACAGTCTCATGCAAATACCTACCACACATATATACAATCAAGGACCTTTGTAGTGAGCAAGGCCCTATGCCCTTAATACTACTCTTATTTTATTACTGTCATCCCATGATCACTACAAATCAAAGAAGTGGTAAACACTAAAACAAAACACTTTTTGCACTTTTTTGAGACATCACAGTCTATCTCAGAGTAAGCATCAAATGACAAAATGTAATATTAGATATATCACTTTGGCTTGCAGCAAACATAACTGCACGCATGACAGAGCACAGAACAACATCAATATCAAGTACCCAAAGAGAAATATGTAAACACACACACACACACACACACACACACACACACACACACACACACACACCCACATACACAC
Source organism: Protopterus annectens (assembly GCF_019279795.1). Lineage (NCBI taxonomy): Eukaryota > Metazoa > Chordata > Ceratodontiformes > Protopteridae > Protopterus > Protopterus annectens. Next base: position 570,742,293 of record NC_056725.1, read on the forward strand.
ACACACACACACACACACACACACACACACACACACACACACACACACACACACACACACACACACACACACACACACACACACACACATGCACCTAGGTGCACACTGGCATGTGCACACACACACACACACACACACACACACACACACACACACACACACACACACACATGCACACCTAGGTGCACACCGGCATGTTCACACACACACACACACACACACACACACACACACACACACACACACACACACACACACACACACACACACACAAGCATATATACACACAAAAAATGATGATACAGTTTCCTTGGTAAGTCATGCAAAAATATATCTGTGCCATAATAAACAAGATTGAGTGTCTTTAGCCTATAGGATTTATTTCTAATACAACAATCATTCTATGTTAGGAGTGATAGATTTTTTTTCCTACTAGCCCTGTTTCCTAGTCAACAACTAAAATGTATTCTGTTCTTTTAAAGATGATAGCAGCTTCTTTAGTTTAATCAATTTAGTATATGAAAATATGGTGTTATTAAGATAAACAAAATTAATTCAGATTGCTAGTAGACACTTCAGTAATTCAATATGTGTGATTTTGAACACATTCTCCCTGGGATTCAAAAATGGCTACCACCATCAGTAGGCCCTAACATAGCCATCTTCCACTGATGTTAGCTCTTTCTGATTAAGTGACAAGCTGCCCAGAGTCCATATTATGTCTGTGAAGGCCATCCTCTCAGCTGGGCTACATATTAGTGAGACATTCCGGGGGAATGACCTGTGCTAATTAGATATGTGCTCTCACCCAGAAATAATTGTAGGCATGCGACTCTGAGAATCTCTTGGCTATGTAAATCACCACTGCTGGCTGAGATAATTAACTCAATCAAAAGTCTGCATTCAACAATCACTTCAAATAGATGAGATCACATTAGAGGTAAGTGGTGGGGAGTTTAGCAGACATACAGTGGTGGGTATGTGCATGTGAGTGGCTTAATGTGTGAGTGCATGCAAAGGGATGGTGTCAAGTGCATGTGTGTGTGTGTTTTTGTTTGATTGACTGGTAGCCTGGGTGGTATGGGTAATTAGGTAAGTGATAGGAACTGTAGATGCATGTGTATGTGTATGGGTGAGTATCTGTGAGTGTGACTTAGTCAGAAGGGTGCTCTATGATGTGTGCCTCTGTGTGCATGTGTGTGGGAGTGTATGTATACATGTTTCCATTTACACACATATATATAGATAAATATATAGATATAAATATATATAGATATAGATATAGATAGTTATACACGAATGAGTGAATATGTGAATTTTCTTGTGTGTGGGGAGCTGCCATAACTCTAAATTCCCCTGGAAACATGAACAAATCCTGCAATACTAGTGAGCGGGAGGGGACACTAGATACTGGAAATTTTACTATTACTTTTAAGTCACATAAAAAGTTAATAAATTAGCAGGAGGTTTTGCAGCATTAAAGATGAATGGGGCACCAGACATCTGGGAATTTAAAATATTACTATTACTCACTTTAAAAAATAATAGAACAAGGTTTGACAGCATGGAATAGATATGGCAGTGGACACTAGATACCAGGGACAGTATTTACTATTACTGTTCCCATTTAAAAAGTTAATAGAAAAGCAGGCTTTGCAACACAAAAGATGTAAGATATATGGGTGGGGAACACTAGACTCCAGTGACAATGTTTAATATTACCACACACAGAAAGGAATCAAACCATAGGCATATGAAGCAACTCAGTAAGATGACAGGGCTTTGTTCCTCTGCACTAACTGAAAATTTAATAGACAAACTGGTCATGCATAAGAATGGTGGTCTTGCATAAGAATGTGCTTTGTGAAAAACAGAAACTTATGAAGCTTTCATGTCCGCTGTTATTGACTGACTAAAACAGTCAGTGAGTAACAAGGGACAGGGTAGAAATAAGAGCCAAAATCAGGGATATTCTGTAAAATCAGGGACAGTTAAGAGAGATGGGTGTTGTCTGTTGTGCTATCTATGTGTGTGTTGGGGTGGGGGGCTGCCATACCTCTAAATGGCTGTGCTCAAGACCTTCTCATAGCCAGGAGGAACCCAAGTCAACCCCTGAGGGCAAATTTTTAAATATTGCTCAGTCACTTAGAAAGTTAATAGAGAAATAGGTCTAACGCCACAATGTAGTTTCTGAACAGTAAGAAGAATGAACCCCTAATGTCTGGCATTATTGACTGACTGTAATAATCTGATTTACAAGGGGCGGGGAAAAAATAACAGGCTAAATCAGGAAAGTTCTGCAAACTATGAAAGAAGTAAGAGGTGTGGCTGTGTGTCCTTGTTTTTAATGTGAGGGAGGATAAATGAGGAAATAAATGGTCCAACATGGTTCATGGACCACCCGAGGTGATTAGGGTAGCGCCATATTATTCAGAGACATTCAAATTAGCCAATAATGAGGCCTTTCCTCAATGTATGGATCTCATTTCCCACAATCTCAAAAACTATTAATTTTGACCTTAGCAATTTCCAGAATTACAGAGTGATCATTTGTCATTGCATCAGAGTTATACATAGAAAATGCATGTTTAAATAAAGCACTCTTTAGTAAAAAATTTTTATGGAAAACAGAAATAGCAATGGGTTCAAAATGCACATAAAATGGGAACTCTTTTAGCATTCAGTTTTCTGAAAAAGTTTTTAGCTTTGACAAACTTTTTGTTAAATATCTGATATGAATAAACTGCCATAACAAATGGGAAAAAAAGCTCTAAAATATTTTATTTATTTATTTTTTTTAATCTCTTTTATATTTTTGAGGGAGAATGGTGCTGTATGTGCCAGACACAAACAAGAAAAAGGGCAGGCAAATTATTTATGGTACTGAAAGAAGCACATATTTAGCATTTTTGACATTTGGTGTACAGTAGCCTTCCGTCTGAAATTTTACCATAAAGTTATTGTAATTTAAATGCTTAGCTGTGAACTGGTTATCTGTTTCCAATACCTGTTTATTCTACTTCAGATGACAGAAGGTCAAATGCTATCCTGGCAAGGAAGTCAAAGAATCAGTCCTTAACAGGATATCCTTCCATATAAGTATTGCACGCATATGCACAAGCGTGCATGTGTACATACACACACACACACACACACACACACACATACACACACACACACACACACACACACACACACACACACACACACACACACACACACACACACACATACACACACACACACACACACACACACACACACACACACACTTTCTATTTCTCATCTACTCATCAAGATTTCTCATGAAGAGGGCCAGTGAGGTGTTCTGCTTGACATGTATGGGATGTCTATTCCAGAGTATGGGCAGTCTCTGGATTATGAACCTGTCCCTCTAGCATTTTCTGTTGATTGTGGTAATGATGTTGAAGTCTCTGGAGTGTGTGGTGCAGAGGGATTGGGATTTCTTTAGATGTAGCATTTCTAACAGAGGTGGGTCAGACATGGTTTTGTAAGTCAAGCAGAGATTGTCTCTTAGTAGACAATATGAGACAGAGAATAGCTGGAGTTCTTTGAGTCTGTCCATATAGGACGTGTTTAAGGCCTAGGATCCTCTTTGTAAGCTACTTTTGTGGCCTTTCCAGCGTTTGCATGTGTCTAATGAGGTACATGCCAAATGGGGCATTATACTTGATGACTGGCCTAATGAGGGAAGAGTAGAGGGAGACGATGACCTCTTTCTTCCTGGATGCAAAACCCTTAGTAATGAGATGTGCCACATAAAAGGACTTTCTGACCACAGTGGCAATGTGGTTGTCAAAGAAGAGGCTGCTGTCAACCTGTGTCCCCAGATCTCTTATAGCACCTTTGGTGTTCAGTGGGCTCCCATCGATGTGATAATTAGTGGGAAATTAGTTTTTCCCAAAGGGGATGGCAATGCATTTTTTGGCATTAAGCTTAAGGCCATGGTTTCAACACCAGTCATTGGTCTCAGTGAAGCCTCTCTGTAGGATGTCTGCATCACTTTGGGAGTTAATGGCTCCCAGCTTGCAGTCGTCTACGAACTCGGTCAGCAAGAGTCCCTCCCTGTTGACCTGGACTTCTGAGAAGTAGCTGCCAAACAGGAGAGGATCCAGGACTGATCCCTGTGGGATTCCACTCATGACTAGTCGGCAGTCTGACTTGGAGTCCCCTATTTTCACACTGTGGGTTCTATCTGTGAGCCAGTTTGCAACCCATCTAGTGACATAGGGCTTGATGCCTAGTTTGGTGAGTTTATCAATAATTCCTGAATTGGGAATGGTATCAAAGGTCTTGACTAGATCGAGGTAGGCCGTATGAACTGCCTTGCCCTCATCCTCAGCTCTGGTGACTGACTCAAAGAAATCAACCAGGTTGAGTAGGCATGATCTACCTTTCACAAAATCAAATTGTGTGGGATATAGAGTTTGGAGATTCCCTATAGCTTGTTAATTAGGTCCATGATGATGCGCTCCATAGCCTTACATATCAGACTCATCAGGCTAATGGGGCGATAATGCCCATGGTCTGTAGTTGCACCCCCTTTATGGAGAGGGATGAGTGTAGCAGTGTGCCATTCGGTAGGGGCAAAGCCTGAGGTGAGGCTGTGATTGAACAGGGCACACAGATGTGGTGCCATTTCACTTTGTAGTTCATGTAGAACACATCCAGAGAGATTGTCAGGTCCCATGGAAGCTGCATTCTTGGCTTTGAACAATGCAGATTTAACCTGTGTTGCAGTAATTCTGGGTGCCTGGCATTCCTCCAGTATTGTGACTGGTCCTTTAGGGGGGAGAGAGGGGTAAAGTTGACATTGAATCTGTTGGCCAGTATGTTGGCAATATCCTTTGTTTCAGTATAGGAGGTACCATTGTGCAGTAACTCAGATCAAACCTGGGTATTGCCATAGGGATTCTTGATATAACTATAGAAGGCTTTGTGGTTGTTTTTAGTGTCTGCCACAATTCTGCCTTCATAGCTGGCTTTAGAGGTTTTGATTAGGGATCTCAACTTTTTGTTGAAGCTAATAAGGGATTTTTTCCAGTCTTGGGACTTCACCTTTTTCTGAAACAATTTCTTCCTTCTGTTTTAGAGTTTATTAATGGCAGGGGACCACCAGATTGGTTTCCTTTTTTTGGAGGGCAGCATCTTGGTTATGTTGGGTATGGCTAGTTCCATGCATTTATGTACATGTTCGTACAGTGCATTGGTGTATGATTTGGCAGTCATGGATCTATTTTCCGTTGACATGGGTGCCATGAAGTTAGCCACCTCTGTTTTTAGGAGTCCAAAGTCAGCTTTGGAGAAGTTTTCATGGTGGTTACCTTTGCGGGGGGTGTGGGTGAGAAGTGGATTTCCATGGTGATTAGCTTGTGGTCAGATCTAACCAGGGAGGCATTGACTATTGGTGTAGAGCAACGGTTGCTCATGTTAGTAATAACCACGTTAATGTTGCTTCCTCTAGTGGGGGTAAGAGGAAGCAACATCCTTGACCTGTTATTAGTAACATGGGCAACCATTGCTCTACACCAGTAGTCAATTCCTCCCTGGTTAGATCCGACCACAAACTAATCACCATGGAAATCCACATCTCACCCACACCCCTGTGTTTTACTCACACATGCAAGCTGTGTAAGTAAAACACTGCAGCAGGCAGACAGACCAACATATCAAGCAAATGATCTGTTGATGTAAACATTATTTCTGCAGAAATGGAGATGAAAGGCTAAAACATGTTATTTTTGATGTTTGTTTTTTAAAAACCAGTAAAAAATCTTCCTATTTATTTGACAACTGGGACTATAGAACAGTACATTTTAATGCCATGTATTGTTATTCAGTGTAATATGAAAGATGTTCACAGATATTGTATGTATGCTTACTTGTGTAATCAGTTCTTTATAAGCACCTGCCCCTTCAAACACAAAAACACATGTCTCTTTATTACTTATACAAATTCAGTATTTACTTTGTCAGGTTTTAGGTTCAGCTACTTTCTTCAAGGTATGGCTAGTTTCCATAAACAATTAAATTCAAAAGATGTGTTACTTTCTGAAAGCCACCATCAGAAAGGGCTATGTGTTCCACTACCAGAACAGAATAGGAATTAATGTTACCCATAGAGCATTAATATATTAAACAAATTAGGCTGAGCCATGCTCAGCCAGGCTATGAACTGTGTAGCTCCCTAATCATCTTGCATTAATTATACATTTTCTATAAATAAATGTTTCAGGTAAGTTGTGCTCATACCTCTCAACCTGGAAACATCAAAAATCTGGACAAGGCACATGAAAAATAAGTACAAAACTGTTTGCTGATTAACGTAAAATTTGCATACATAATTGCATAACCCACCCACTGCAATGAAATTGTGGGATACCAACTTTCAAATGCAAACTGAAGAACAGACAACCAAAATATGGCACCAGTGTCCCCCTGCAGCCATTCCAATGTCCCATTACCTGGCTATTTCACCCTGTTTACCATAAACACTAATGTGCATACTGCTTTACTTTTCCAATGATTATTTGGATTTTATTTTTACATTTTACAGCACAATGCACAAAAACTAATATATATCTGCTAAACAAAGCAATACTGTCTCACAATGAAAACAGACTTGGCATTAAAACTTCTCTGCCCTTGAAACTCAGATTCACTGAAACAGCATTGAAACCTACACCACATCCAAAGAAAATGTATCTGGCCAGTGCTGGATAAAGATTACCTTTGGACTGTTTTTAAATCATAGGCCCCTTGCATACAAAACAAGAAACATACATACTTTCTTTGATACACCTTCCTGACTTTAGCATATTATATTCCTTGTATAATAATATAGCACACTTGTTAGACTTAAGTTAAAGCATATTTTAAATTTATTGTTTGAACATTTTTCCAGTAGGCAATGAAACAAAATGCATGAACCAATAATGACAAAACTGCCCAATTCAGAACATTTCCATCATAAAATTCTACTTACACACACACACACACACACACACACTCATATATATATATATATATATATATATATATATATATATATATATATATATATATATATATATATATATATATATATATATATATATATATATATATATATATATATATATAGAATGACAGTAGTGTAAGCCATAGGCATCTTGCACAGCTTCTCGCACTTATTTTCAATTTCAATTTTTTTTTTGGTGGGGGACAAAAGGCCAAAAACCAGGGACACATTTTAAACATTGTTTGTATAATTTTGGAAAGTTACAAGAATAAAATGTTATATTACCACCATGCATTTCACTGCCAAGTCTTGAACCCAGGACCCTGTGCAGTACAGTCAGAGTAACATACCACTATCCCAAATCATCAGTTTCCTGAAAGACAGGAAGACTGAAACTTAAATGGCTATCATTTACTGAATTCAGTTCTCACTTCTTACCATAGCTCTCAACATCTTAGTACAAAAAACCTGGACAATTGCAATAATAAATAGGGACAAATTTCAAATATTGATCTTATAAAATTAGAAAATTTGTAGAATAAAAGGTTTTGTGTTACCACTTATTTTCTGAAGAATATGAAGTCTAAAATGCCTGTCATTATTTGGTGAATTCAATCCTTCAGTGATTTGCCACAAAAATCCTGAAAACCACAGATTTAATGAGGAACAGAACAAAAATATGAGGCATAAATTCACAAGTGGTGGTGGCTAGGGACTTTACGCTCTTTTTACCTGTACCCAATGTGTGCCCTTGAGCCTAATTCTGACAGGCTGATGGCATTGATATCATTACCCATGGGATGACGTCAGGTCAAAAAATGAAAGAAAACATTTTTAAAAAGCTGGGAAAAAAGGGGTGCCACTCGGGTTTCATGGCACCCCATTATTTGCACTCCAAAACTCAGTAAAAATAAGTAATTCAGTACAGTTGGGAGGTATGGTTGTGCTATCAGAAATGTACTTATGTTGGGAGTGGCCAAGATGGTGAGCAGTTAACAGTACTGTTTTTAACTCTGCTTCATTTTAACATCTCTGATATGATTTTTACTAAAAAATACAAATGGAATATTTCAGAACACCCTACACCCTAGTACAAACCCATCTCAATAATAGACCCCTAAGAGCCTCTAACAAATTACTGCTAAAAGTTGCAAAATCCAACAACAGCTTTGGGGACTCTACTCAAATCACATCTCTAAAGCATGGAATTCCATACCTCAGAATATCCTTAACACCAGTAATGCTGCTCAGTTCAAAAACCTGCTTAAGGCTCATCTAAATCACAACTGGTTATGCTCCTGCTCATCAAAGGGCTAAACAGATATTTCAAATCCATTCCCCCAACACTTTTCTTTACATCCACTCTTCCTAATTTCCCTTAGCATTCCCTGTGTCCCTATAATATTCTCTAACCTCATCCACAGCTATAAAACCACAATTTTTTCTGCTTTTATTGTTCTTCCCCACTGTTCTTATTATTTCCCATGTCTACCCCTGTAAATCCACTTCTGCATTCTCTACATAAACTGCATAATGACTGTGGTACTACCTGCACCCACAATGCTTGAATACAGGGACTCCTATCTGATTTTCTTCTCTGTTTGATGTTTAGAAATGTTTACTTTAAGTATGACCTTTGACTTTTCTTAATTAATTTTATATAGTATATGTCTGTGTAATTTATCTCTGTAAAAACAAACTGATGTCTCTCTAGTCTTGATCCTTAAGCTGCTGTAAGAACAGTACCCATCTCAGATTGTTTAACATAAAGCTGTACTTTTGTTATAGGTGTATTGTCTACATATGGAGCTTTTCTCCCTGGACTTCCCCTGAAAATGGGCTACTAGTCCAGTTGGACCTTCCTGGTAAACAAATGTCAACTAAGTAAATAAATAAATAAACTTGAGGGTTTACTTCAAAAAATAACAAGTTTAAAACTCTTTTAATCGCTTTTTCCTGTCAAGAAAACTGGAAACAGCTAATCGTCTCAGAATGAGCCACACTAAGCCCAGTGTACAGGAAAGTAAAATGAAAAAAGACATACAGGCTATACTAAGTAACATCAATGAGTTATCTGTAAAGGTAGATGCATTAGAAAGCAAAAGGACAATTTTAAAGATGAATGTAAAAATAAACAAGCTGAAGTGCTGAGAGAATCTCTTAAACAACAATCATTACAAATCTTGAGTATAGAAGAGACAAAGACTGATTTTTATGGAAGATTACTTGAAAATGAGAATAACGCTGAATTTCTTCTGAGACAAAACAACTTATTCTGGGAAAAAATAGAAAACTTAGAGAACAAATCTAGAAGGAATAACATCAGGATTTATGGGATTCCTGAAAAAGTAGAGGGAGTCAGTATGATTCAAGTCCTTAATACCTGGCTGCCTAAAACTTTGAAACTGCCTGAGCTTTTTCCTTTGGCATTAGATCATTTTCCAACTCATCTTTAAAAAAAAACTCCTTCACCAAGATCAGTGATTGTAAGATTGTTCTCAAGTCAAGACAATGATTTAGTCTTAAAGCCTGCATGGACTAATTATCCAGTTAAAATTAAAGAAAATACTATATGATTTGACAATGACTATTCAAGATTAATGGTGTCAAAGTGAAAGCCCATGTTCCACTTGTTAAAAGCTTAAAGAAAAACAATATTAAAACACAAATCTTATTTCCAATAAAAATAAAGATTCATCTTCCAGAAGGAAAAAAGATTTTCAACACCTTGGAAGATGCAATGGACTTTATACAGAAAAACAAAATTCTAAAAAAAAAAAAAAGAAGAAATGGACTGGAATCGATCAACTTCTTTTTGAAAAGAAATGCAACAAGAGATGGTTGGTTAATAAAAAAACAAAAACAGTAAAAACTGAAGGGCAAAAATAAAATAGTATTTCATGGTTATGAATTCTTATTAATTTAAATAAGTACTTGAATAATTATGAACAGGTGCTGAATTTTTCTTTTTGCAAGGTAAATCATTTCTTTCTTTCTTTCCTTCTACTTCAGATGGTCACTGGTTCCCTTTTTAAAATGTAAGAGTTTGATTCTTTTAGCTATATATGAAATTAAAGCCACTTATTTTCATTTAATGTTTAAAAGGTTAAACTATTAATTTCATTAAAAGATAATCATCATTATGATGAAACTTATGTTAGGTGGCAGACTTTATGATAACTTGGCATAGTTGTGTAATGTACTATTAAATATAATACAATATGCAAAAAATGGCACTAAAGAGGCATGTTAAGTTACATTCTGGGTTTTTAAAATGATCCAGTGGTATGCTACTGATAGTTTACTTCACATGCAATAGCACCCAGGAAAGATGTACTATGTTATAAATAAAATATAAAAAATACAGCTTTTTACATATATAAAAGTTAGTATTGGAATGTTATCAAATGATTAGAGTTTAGAGTAATATTTATACTTTTACAAGTTCTACCTGGATCACACATAACTGTCATTCTTTTAATGCAAGTTTATATGCTATGTCTCCTTTAAAAAAATAACAGTCTGCTTTATATTAAACATACAATCGCTTTTAGTGGTTAAAGTACTTTGAAATGATTATCTAGGTTTTGAGGGGATTGAGGGATTGATATGTGGTGTGGATTCACTTGTGAGCATTTTTATGTGAATTGTAACTGATGGACTGTTCATTTTCAAGCCCTTATCATGAAGACCAGCGTGAAACAACTTAGAATTATGAACATTTTTGTGATGCTGCAGGAGTTCTGAACATTCTAAGAACTGCCCGACGTTACTTCTTCCTGTCTAAAAGTAAATAATCATAATATTGTGAATCATAGGCTAAGATGTCAAAGAATACAAGTTAGATAATAAGCAAAAGACAATGCACCACTCTCTATTACATAGTTCTGAATGCTTGCTACTGATGGTATACTTGAAATGCAATAGCACCCAGGAAAGGTATACTATGTTATAAGCAAAGTATAAAAATATAAATTCTATATGCTATGTCTCCTTAAAAAATGATGGTCTGCTTTATATTAAATGAATCAAAAGCATGAGCTAAGTATTGTTAGTCTAATGGAGAGTTTAAAAGGCAGTTTGTTCGTCTTTTTCAGCAAACTTTATGAATACTGTGTCTAAAATACTTTGTAAAAGGGGAACAAACTTATCTATAGATAATTCTCCTATTCTTAAGTGCTGGTTTTAATGCAATTTTATCATTAAGACCAGGATAAGAGTATGCTTGCAACCTGATAATCCAGCTAGTTTCTATTTGTTTGAATAATCTGAAAAATGATAGAAACATTTTGATCAGACCTCCAGACAAGGGTGGCCCAGTTGTTGTCTTAGATAAAGATGTTTATGATCGATGTATGAAGAAAATGTTAGAATATACTAAGTTTTATAGCCCTATTATTCTCTCAGATGTTAAAGCACATATTATAAGAGTTTATAATACCTTAGATGACTTGCTTAAAATTGGTACAGTTACGACTGAAATGTATGAGTTCTTATGGGTGGAAAACCCAACAATTCCGACTATACAAGGTTTACCTAAGGTCCATAAGGACCCAATAAATCCCCCGATGAGACCAATAGTAGCAGGTCAAGGATGGGTTACCAAACCTTTATCTATTCTAATTGAAAAAACTTTGAGACCAGTAGTAGACTCTAACTTATATGTTCTTAGAGATTCTAAACAATTTCTATTAGATTTATATCACAAGTATGTTACCAGATAATTATCCCTTTCTACCAGTGACTATGGATGTAAAGTCCCTTTTTACTAATATTCCTAATGGATTAGGCTTGGAGAGTATACAACAGTATTTGACTAAGCATACAGATATGTTACCTAACAGAATAGATTTTATTTGTTTGTTATTGGAAGTAGTATTAGAAAATAATATTTTTTCTTTTAATCAGAATTTATTTTTACAGAAGGATGGCATAGCTATGGGCACATCTTGTGCCAATAGCTACGCCAACCTGGTGATGGCATTATGGGAAGAACAAAAACTTTTCCAATTGGATTTTTTTTAAAAATACGTCAGTTTTTATAGACGTTTTGTTGATGATTTATTTTTTCTTTGGACAGGGAGTGAAGTAGATTTAAAACATTTTTTGCAGCAAGTAAATTCATTATCATATTTTTTTAAATTTACAATGACAGTATCAACACATCACATTGCTTTTTTAGATATATCTTCCCAACATTTAAGCAATGGTAGACTTAATATGGGTGCCCACAGGAAATCGTGTTATAAAAATAATTTATTACACAGGCATAGCATGCACCCCAGCTATGTCTTTAGTAACATCATAAAGGGACAAGCAATCCGTGCATCCAGGCTGAACCCTGCTCAAACCAACTTTGAAACAGAATTAGGGAATTTACATGAAAGATTGGTAGATAGGAAGTATAGTACAAGTGAAATTGATTCTGGTTTTCAGTATATAGAGAGAGTCTTAGGTTAGATAGAGCATGTCCCATTTTCTCAGAACAAGGTAATGAATTCTATAGGGCTGATAGGACCAATATACCCTTAAATAAAGTGAAACAACAGAAAATATCATTATTTTATACACAAGACATTCAACAAACTAAGGAGATTTTCCATAAACATTGGAATATTTTAACAGTGGATCCAGTTATTAAGGGAATAGTTGGTGAACAACCACAGTTTTGTTTTAGAAACAAGAAGAACTTATATAGACTCTTATGTTTTCCTGGTTAGAAACCTCCTCTTGGAAGTATTGATTATACGGGTACTAAACCATGTAACAGATGTAATTTTTGCTCCCATATTTCTGATATTTCTGTCATTAACATGTTTATACACCCTATTACATCTAAAGTTTTTTATTTAAAATTAAAATTGTGATACATACAGAACATGTAGTTTATCTTGCTACTTGTACATCCTGTTCTGCCTTCTAAGTCGGTAAAACTGACAGGAGGCTAAAGGATAGAATAAGGGAGCATTTTTATCAAATCCGTATTAAGTGTAATATCAATGCACTTTCAAAACATGTTTTAGAGAATGATGATACACATACATTTAGATTTCTAGTTATGTATGTCAATGTACCCAAGATTAGAGGTGGCGAATTTAGAAATCATACTGAACAAATAGAAACTAGCTGGATTATCAGGTTGCAAGCACATTCTTATCCTGGTCTTAATGATAAAATTCCATTAAAACCAGCACTTAAGAATAGGAGAATTAGCTATAGATAAATTTGTTAGAGTTCCCCTTTTACAAAGTTTTTTATACACAGTATTCATAAATATATGTTTTTTATCTATTTTGATGGTTTATTTAGTGTTTTGATTGATTTGTTTTACTTATGCTTTTTATTCATAGTATATTCCTTTAAGTAGTTAATTGATTGTGGATTATGCTTATTAACTAATTATGTTTAAAAAATATATAAGGTGTTTTTGTAATGTTGTATTTTTAATGGTTTGAAAAAGCCGCTTGGCGAAAGCGCTTACCGGACATATGTCAATAAAGGAATTTGCTATTTCTAATATACAAGATGGCATTGAGCTCTTAATTTAAAGGTTTTATCATACACTGTCTGAAGAGACTCCTAACAACCTGACAATAGCTCAAAGGAAGCTTTTTGGAACATAAGCTTGGAGTATTTACTTCATTTTTGAAGACTTATTTGTACTTCCATATGTGTTGTATTGCCACTATTGCTGTGGTAGTTACCTTGAATGGACTGGTCTGAATAGACTTGAACTTTTACTATCATTCAAACTTGAACAGTGCTTTTTTATATGAACAAAGTGTTTGGTTTTTGACCTTGAGCAATTGTTTTATTTTATGTTTATTTCTTCATTCTCTTTGCTCAAGATCATCTGTTTGTTTGTGGTACTGGTTTTTACTTGGTTTATTTTTGAATACAAACTATGTTGAAATTGTAAATCATAAAGTTTCAATACATCTGGAAATACTTAAACTTCAGGCATATACAGTAAACCCTTTAAGCTTACATAAACTTGCTCTTAGATCAAAGAAAATGAATAAACTAAATCATATCAAAGACATTATAATAAATATAAATTATAAAAAAGAAAGAAGAACAGATATTAAAGGTATTCTTGAGGGCTTTAAATATTTTATGAAAATATAAATAATAATACAAATAACCTAGATAATTATGATACAGTTGAAACCTTTCTAAGGGAAAATATAAATAATAAAATAAATGAACAAATAAAAAATGATAGCTCATTCACTTTAACAAAAGTAAAAATCAAATAAAGAAGTTAAACAATAGTAAGGTGCCAAGATTAGATGGCCTTATACCAGAACTATATACGATACTACTGGATGATACAGTTAAAATATTAGCTAAGGTCTACAAATAAATAAAAACAACTGCTGAAGTCCCCCCATCATGGAAATATTCCCTTATATTACCTACTTTAAAACAAGATAAGGATCCTACAAAGTGCTCATCATACAGACCGTTTTCACTTTTAAATGTGGACTATAAGAAGTTCATGCCCATTTTAGCTAACAGAATTAATATACCTATACCTAAACTAATTAACAATGATCAAACGGGGTTTAGTTTGAATAGACAAATGCAGGATAATATAATAAGAATACATATATCAATAGACTATACAAATATAAATAAAAAAGAACTTTCTATCATTAGTCTTGATTTAGATAAGGCTTTGGACTTAGTTAATTGGTTGTACCTGTGTAAAACACTTAAAGTATATAATTTCTCACTTGAGATGATTGCATTAATCTCTAAATTGTACAATAACTCCTGTGCTTATGTTAAATAGGTTATTTTCTTTCTAATTCCTTTAAATTACAAAAAGGCACAAAACAAGGCTGTCTATTATTACCTTTACTTCTTGCATTAGCTATAGAACCCTTTGTTAATTGTATTAGTTCCAATAAGAACATTAATGGTATCAAAATAAATAAAGATTTCAAACTAAATATGCAGCTCTTTGCTGATGGTATTTTACCAACAATAGGAAATATAGATAATTCATTTGAGCGCATAATTAGCTCCATAAGTCAGTTTGAAGAAATCTTGAACTTAAGATTTAATCATAATAAAAAGTACATTGCTAATTAATAAAACAATTAAAAATCATGCAAAAATATTGTAACTTCAGTTGGAATACCAATCAAATGAAATACCTTGGTATAACCATTATGTGTAACAGTAAAGAAATGATACAAACAAACTTACAACAGGTTTTTTAATAAACTTTTAAGTTTAGTCACAAATTGGAACAAATTCTTCTTTGCCATGGAAGAATGATTAATGCTTATTAAGATGGTAATTCTCTATAAGAAATCCCAATCAAAAACAGTAAGGTGGGGCGAGACAAGGTATATATATATATATATATATATATATATATATATATATATATATATATATATATATATATATATATATAATATTGTTTGTCTTACAATCTTTAGTACTATCTCCACCAAAAAATTTGATGAGGAAGATAAATAATATTCTACTTAATTTTTGACATCCTAATAAACCAAGAGTTTCCTTTGATTGGCATGGCACAGAAAAGGTTGGATAATAGTGGAACAGGATTCCCTGATATTCAGTTGTATGCTTGTAAAAGTGATAGCATTGTGGATGAATTCATTTTATGATTCAAAATGCAAACAAATGCGTCAAGAAATATTATTAATAAATACTAAATATATCACAACCAGTCATAAACAAATAACCCTAATAATTTTATCTGGTTATTAAATGATTTTTGTGTAAATGGAATTACACCCTCTTCTCAAATTGCTTATTTAAAAAACAGCATTTCCTCTTTCCAAAAGTTCACATATTCTAGCCATTGTATTAATGATATATTTCTATGTTTCTAATTGCATATACAAATGACTGCTTAGAAACTCATAACTTCAACACACTGCTAAAATTGAAACAATAAAGTACATGCTGTTGAAAATTTAAGGTCCAAAGACAATAAAGCTTCTAGAAATTGATTAATTTTACAAATATTTAAAGACTTTGTGAACACAGTAATTAATAAAATATATACTTAGATAAGAAATATTCCCCACATTATTGGAATTCTTAATAAATATCAGTAATAATGCAATGGAAATAAATCATATTTGTGACAAATTTATAAAATTCTTAAGTTAGATTTCAAATATTTATACAATTTCTATTGGAACTACTCTTCAAAAATTAATAATGAAGACTTCTCTGAGGAATACAAGAAACAAGTATTAAAATCTATGGCTAAAACTACACTGTCATATTGGAAAATTTTCACTTGGAAATTTTTGCACACAGCTTTTGTCACAATTATGCATAAATCAATTAGAATTAAATCCTGGAGATGTGATTATGAAATAATAGCTGATTAGATACATGTGGTATATGAATGTGAAGTCATCTCGCCTTTTTGGAAAGAAATTAACAACTTCAAAACAAAAACACCTTTGCACCAAGGCTACAATCACTGGAAAGGAGCCACATACTCATTTAGTGCTTTCATTCCTTTTTAATAGAATGGAATTTCATTCAAACTATGTGATCAGATAAATGTAATATTTTTAAATCTTTAGTTGTATTTAATGCTCTGATTCCTGAGATAATTCCAAAAACCCTAGTGCCTCTTCTTTGGTCTATTCCTGCTATAGCCAGAAAAGTAATTACTAAACATTGGAAAAGTAAAGTTCTGCCCACTAGTGTTGAATTTGTTAGTATGGTAAAAATTGTTTGCACTAGTGAATTGCATACTATAAAGATGAGAACTTCTAATATTACACACTCATAAAAATCTTGGCTCATACTTAAAAACCTGCTTGAAAAATATTAATTGTTGTTGAGATGTATAACTTTGATGTATTGAGCAGCTGTGGACTTATGCAAATAGTAATTTGTTTTATAATTGATTTGTTGATTTATTGTTTTAAAACCAAATAAAAAAGAAATGTATTTATGATGAAGTTAAACTATTTTGACCTACTTTCCTGGTAAAAGTGAAATATTACAGAAGCATATTAATGTTTTTACTTTAGTTGTCTTTTCAGCATTCTTTATACCCATAGCTAGTCAACCATCAGGTCCTTCTAACCAACTGTCCAATCCTCATGTTTATGGTTTAAAGTTTATTTCTTCAAAAGGTATTTAAATGTGTAGGTCATATGATGTAACAGTTTGTTTTATAAGTGTACTTTGGGTGGGATTAAAATTCTGAGGAAGTCTTTTTCTAAAGACAAAAGTACTAAATCTAATTTATTTGTGTTACTAAAAATGATCCACAGACTGCATCTTGTATTGGTTTAACTCACATTAGGAGAATCTTGTGAATTACTTGTCATCTTTGCAATTTCTTTTTCATTGTAGACTTATTTTCTAGAAATTAAATAAGTTAACATTTTCCCATTCACACATCTTGAAGGACTCTTGGCATTTTTTAAACCTTTTAAAGAGATGTGCTTTTTTTTCAAGAAACTATTTTTTATCACTGTTGACATAAAGGATTTGTTTTTGGTAAAACTGCATGAAATTGGGCTCTTTTGGTTTGGAAAGCTGATTAGGATTTTTTCTGATTTAACAAATGGTGAAGTTAGCCTTTTGAATGAGGTAATGACATATGTGCTGTACCGCAACTTTATTAGTTTTGAAGGGGAATTTTGCTAACAGGTCATGGAGGTTGCCATGGGGGCAGCCTGTGCTCCTATAACTGCTAACTTGGTATTGTTATATTGGGAAATAAACTAGCTATTTCCATCTAAATGCTAAATATGTGGGGAACATATTTGAGATATCTGGATGATATTTTTTTCATCTGTAATGGATCTACTGAAAAGCTGACTGAACTGCTTGATTTTATGAATAATAGCACGTATTTATTTTTTTTATTTCACCTACAGTAGGGCTATTACTGAAATTAATCATTTGGATGTTCTGGTATAGAATAATTCTGAGTTGAACAGTTATGCATCCACTGTGCATAGGAAAGAAATGAATTTCAATGCTTATTTACATTATCAAAGTTGCCATCCATTTAAATAAAAAGCTACCAGTATTAAGGGTCAGATGATACATATACAACAATTAGTTTCAGAAGATAAAACATTTTTGAAAGAGACAGAGTTTCTTGTTGAACTGTTTAACAAAAGGGAGTACCCTGAACAACTACTACAAGATAAAAAGTAACATGATCCAAAGAAGAGATGATGGGTTTGCTCCAATTTTGAGAAAAAGAGTTAGTGTTAATGAAATGTGGGGGGTAACAATAAAATACATATGAAAGGAGTCTGGAAAAGGCTCTGATGCTCCTTGCCTGTGGTATATGGAAGGTGAGGGATGTTGTAAAAAACCTGAATATTTTAACCCACATTGATGACACTAACACGGTTGATGAAAAATGCCATTTGTTCATTTGTAAAACAGGGTTTAACATTAAGAATAGTTTTGAGAAAAAAATATGAGGGACTGATTTGGAAAAACACCTTTAAGTGTGGATATAGAAATCAATGAATGAATAATAATGTCAAGAATGAAGGCACTGTGTTGAGATTTATTATTAAATTTATTGGTGCCCACATGTTATAGTGTCACATGTTAATTGTGCAACAAGGGGTGTAGTATACATTGTATTATGCTCACAGTGTGGGACATTTTATGTTTGAAAGACTGAGCAGTCTCTCTGGGAAAGAATATACAAACACAATTATAGTATTAGAAAGGAAAATAATAAGAACACCCTTCATAAGCATTCTGTAAATTGTACTAGATTTCAAAAATTCTTATTTTCAGTTCTGAAGAAAGTAGAAACTGTTCCCCTTATAGGTGATTGGGAGTATTTTCTCAAATTGCAAGAATTATGTTGGTAAATTAGACTAAATGCTCATATATATATATATATATATATATATATATATATATATATATATATATATATATCCAGGTTTAAATGACAAGTTAAGTATACACAGCTTTTTTAGAAATGAGAGCATTGAAATTTTGAATGGGCATATTCATGTATATAATTATTTAGGACAATAATGTGTATGGAAGTGTGTTATTCAAAATATATGGACAAGCAATGGTTCAGATTATTGCTAGTATCGTTCAGTAGCAAGTTATATTTTAGAATAAAGTATTTTTATATGGTTTAGAGTTTATCTCTTAAAGAATGTTTTAAATGTGTAGGTCACTTGACCTAATGGTATGTTTTATAAGCATACTTAGGGGTTGGATGAAATTAGATTCTAAGGAAGTCTTTTTGTAAAGATGCAAGTGCTAAATCTAATTTAATTGTATCATTAAAAATGATCCTGAGACCATGGTGCTTTCTTTTTATATTAGAGACATATATAATTTTTTTAGCACGCTTTTTATCCACTGCTTGTTAGCCATCAGCCTTCTCTTAGCCAACTGGCTGATTTATTTCACATCACTAGTGTGAGGATCAGCTGGGAGGGATCATCATTTAGACAGCCATTAGAAGTGGTTTGGATATTTTCTTCTTTGTTGTATGGTCCTGTGAATGTTCCCCACCCAAGTACACACACATAAGCTATCAATCCGGTCCATTGATATATCTGCAGGCATGTGCACCCACTGCCCTACACTTCCTCACACTCACCTCCCCACTACTACCTATCTGTTGAATTTCATTAAACTTATATGGCCTCTCCCACTGAAATGAATAGGGGACTGCAGCACTTTTGGCCATGGTAATTATTATGACTAGCAGTGCTATTTTGTGCAGTATAAGGCACTTATTGCAGGCTTTTCCAAGGGAGAACACATGGCTAATTAGCATGAGTCACTCCCACAGCATGTTATATAAGATTACAGTGCAGCACACCATGGCAATTCTTTCTGGTTGACAAAGCAAAAACAAATGAAAACTTAAATTAAAAACTAGTATCCAACTTACTTTAACTGGTAATTAGAAAAAAATAAAAGCCTTTTTCTCAGAAGGGTGTAGCATTACAGTCACAAACTCAGTCAAAAGGCAGAACACTGTTTATGTATACAGCAGTATTTTCAGTAATATATTTATCATCATTTGCAACAATTCATTTCATATTAGTTCAGCAAGAACAGTAACTTCTGGATTTTTCATTTCAGTTGCTATGGCATATGTAACAAAATACTGCTTAAAAGTTAGAAACTCCAGAGTTCTCCAGTCACACCAATTACCCTTCAAAAAATTTTTTTGCTATATGCAACAGTTCAATGTTTATAAAGTTTATAGCTTTACAATCATTAAAGGAAGTCACTACAGCTGAAAACAATAATATATCTAGGGAGAGTAAATGAATAAATCCCAAAAAGCTCTCGGATAGCCGTTTCCACCACAAACCACAGTGTTTATTCACATAGACACAGCACCAGCAACCACAATGTAAGATTTAACTCTGACATACAACCAGTATGTTTTTGTCAAAAACTTCATCAGTTACTATGAATGTTGCACTGCTACCCTTATATAACCTTGCCAATAACCTAATTCGTGCAATTAAACCTTTATTGATTGACCTAATTTAAAGTTAAAATACACATTCTGCTGTCTTAAACGCACACTGAACATGTTCTAAAATCATTCTTATTTAAAGTTTAGGAAAAAGTACTGGTGGTATGTCAGCATTAAATCTTACATTGTGGTTAATGGTGCTGTGTCTATGTGAATAAACATTGTGGTTTGCAGTGGAAACAGCTATTTGAGTGCTTTTTGGGATTTATTGGTTACTGTTTGGGCACTTTTCCTCCTTTGAACTGGTTTTAGAGTAAAATGAACGTTAAAATATGAGTGCTGATACAAAAGTAGATCGGGAAGTTAATAACAAGGTATATAAATTATAAGACTAATAAGCTGTGTTTGGGCACAGAATATTTTAAGCCTGTTTGCATGTAAATGTCGAAAAAATCTGTGCAATAATAAATATTTGGGAGTTTGCTATTAACCAGTAGATTCATCATTCTTGCCTTTACAATTTTATTTCTGATTATAGCATTTAAATAAGTACTGGATTGATGGGCACAGATGGATATCATGTTGGGAAGGACATACATAGGAGACTGTCATTTTACCTGTATACAGCTAACCAGAAGAGGGTGACAGCTTGTGCCATCTAGTCTACACAATAGCTACAGGCAGTATTATACATCTGTTCTACTCTCTCCCCTATCCCCACTGAACCACATATCTGATTATGTCCTGATGATTCTTGTTGTTGCCTCCAATCTGCCACCCTTTCAGTGTAGATGTACTTCCTTATATCCAGGTTTAACTGAACCCCTTCAGCTTGTAATGATTTCCTCCTCCCAAGTCTAGTCTTTGTTTTTAGCTCTGTTATCTCACAGTTCCATGAGAGTATTTTGTGCATGAGTATCATATCTTATGACACTTACCTTTCCAGCAAAGTCCCTTTAGTCCTTCTTGCAAACCATGTTTAGCCACTGACCATCCTTCTGGCATTTCTCTGCACCCTTTCAATCAGTGTACCAGTTCATACTGTGCCTCTAGAATCAGACATAGTACTCCAGCTAGGAGTCTACTATATTTATCCTAATGTTGATATATTAACATTCTGAAAAATCATGAAACCACAAACCCAAATACAAGAAACAACAAAAAGAATATATAATATATATATATATATATATATATATATATATATATATATATATATATATATATAGTAGTGTGCCTTTTTATTGAATGTTCATTTCACTGAATAATAGCTCAGTGAGCAAAATTCACTGAAAGCTCATTTCACTGAATCACAATTGATTAAAAAATGGTGAAGTGTATATACAGTAACGTGATGTTGTTATCTCTGATCATAAGAGTTATTAGGGAAGTGAGTTTGCAGGAGTATATGTGCATTAGTAATGCCCACCATCATATTATACTCCTAAAGCTGTAGAACTTTGTGTTTGGGGGTCAGCATTGATTCACTGTCTATGGTGTTTTTTTCATTCAATGACATGACAAACCTGCACACACACACACACACACACACACACATACATTATATATATATGTGTGTGTGTGTGTGTGTGTGTGTGTGTGTGTGTGTGTGTGTGTGTGTGTGTGTATAAATCAATGGATCTGCGTAAATTGGTCAACTATAAAGTTGTGTGACACACAGTTAATGCAGTAATATTATTTGATGTCTATATGGATCCTTTATAAATAGACTTTTTGAATATATGTTGCAGTATTTTTTATCAGTTGACTCCAATATAACTAATTTACCATAGATAAACTGCAGGATTAAAAAAAAATCCATGTAGGCTTCATGTATAGCCTACACATACTTTATCTGTGTACACAGCTACTGCTCCTCCCTGGAAGCACACCATGCATACTAATTAAAGCTTGCTGCTGAGGGGGATGGGAAGTATACATGATTTTGATGTAGCAGTGTAGAGGCTGTCCCATACTTGTGGACTGTCCAGAAAATGGTTTGGACAGGTAGTAAGCACAGGACAGAAATTTTTCTTTGTTTTTTTTTTTATTATATTTTTTTAATTTTAATGTACATTTGCATGGTGTGGCATGGTGCTTAGTGATGCTGAGCTGTGCTTATACATATGCACCTGACATACATATGCACCTGACATCTGTTATATGTTTAAAAATAGAACCTGAATGTATTTAATTGTTGTATTTGTGCATTGCTTAGCAACGTGCAACCTCACACAGCTTTGCTGCGTACCACTAACAGTTATCATAGTAGTATATGTGAAGATATACTGCTTCCCTGTACTATCCAAGTGGCTAGACAGGTTGAGTGATGAGGTATGGTGTAGTAGGTCTCGGATTCAAGTGCTGATATGCATTACTTGTTTTGAGAATGAAAAACATCACTGTAATGTAAAATAAAAGAGCATTATATTTAGCAAAGCTGCATGGTGCTAAGACCCACCTAAACATAGGCAATGGGCTACCTTGTTTATGCGATGCTCAGCCTCACTTAAATGATTTGTTCAAGTTTACATGGTGCTCAGCTCAGCTAAAACATGGTCAATTGTCCACTCCGTTCAGAAAATGCAAAGCTTTTCTTAAATGGTTTGTATGAGTTTGCGCAATGATAAGCGACATTCTGCTTTTTTGAAAGTTGCAGTATGACGTGTAAGGGCAGGAATGCATCCAAAATAAAGGCCAACAGTTAGTAATCTGATACCATTCATTGGAGTTCTCACTTGGCTGTAGATATGCCTGGTGGTGTTGGTGAGTGACCGAGCTTTTGGTTGCAGAGGTGGGGTGTGCAGGAGTGCAGAGTGTTTGTTGGACTCCTGATCTGTAACTATAAACTCTAGCTGCTGCAGAGCAATTATCAGGGCTGAAAATATAAGTCTGAGACCTGGCAATTGGTTGCCTAGGGATCTTACCGGTGCTACTGGTATCCCCCGCACTGGTGAACAGTGTCCTTACCATTGCAACAACTTGAAGCAAAGAAAGAGGGAACCTTTGGACACCTGGGTCCAAGAAGCATAGGCTGGGTGCACCCCCAAGATATGTAAATATGTTTCCCAGTGATTTATAAGTATACAAAATGAATATGTGCAAAACTGGCATGCATAATGCTTTGTTTCTCTTACAACAGCTGCAGAAAAGAGGACTTGCAATGTGCAGTCTCATGCAGTGTGTTTGGCCAGGATGAGGTGTGAGTATGGTGAGTAGGGAAAAATCAAAGCAGTAACCTAATATATAATGTACTGTCAAGATAAAAAAGTATTTACAAAGTTTGCAGTTCTAACAGTCAGGTATAACATACTTAGGAAATGTAATATGTTTAGTAATATGGCAGTGCTTATTTGAAATGGTAAACCAAGTTAAGTAAAGTATCCCCGCATTATTGCACAGTACAGTTTACAAACATCAGTTGAGATTGCAGTCTACCCAAATTAACAGTCATTGCTCTGCTGTGCTTATTGCGTGAAATATTCTGTAGCTTGCACTCAGGTAATGATGAGTGTAAATGGCTTATTGGTTAGAGGTCTGACACAGCTAGCCATGCTGTACATTCCAGACTTGAAGCAACAGTAATAAATAGATTGTAAAGGGTGATGGTGCTGTGATATGTACTGCTTCAAACAAAAAAGTGCTCACTAGTCATGTAGTCAGTGTAGGTGTGTTCTAATCTAAAACCAGTCAACTGTACAAAGGAATTGAATAAGGACTGCTGACAAAAACTCTCTCATAAATGTAGTGCAATACCACAGTAAGGTTGAAGCCTGTGTTCTGGCCAGTTTGTGTCAAGTAATGCTGTACATTCCACACACTCGAAGAATAAGGTGTATGGGCATGATAGTTGACATTATGGCCAGATATGCATGCGCATAAATGCCAGATTATAAGGTACATTATCAATAAAAGTTTAAAGCAAGATTGCGTATTGAGAAGTAATCTGTAGAAATAACTGTGCAGTATGGCTGTATTCACTGCATGTATGTCCGAATCTGGCACCGGTCAACTGTAAAACAGATATGAATAACGACTGCAGAAGTCCACAGAAATACCTCACTAAAAGAATCACAGGCCTAAAGCAGATGCACTATGCTGACCATCTAAAAAAACTCCAGCTATACTCTGTTGCATATCATCTACTCAGAGACGATCTCTGCTTAACATACAAGGCCATGTCAAACCCAGAGCTGTTGGACATGCTACAATTAAAGAAATCCCAATCCCACAGAGCCACATGCTCCAGAGATCTAAATCTTGTCATCACAATGAACAAAACATGCTGGAGGGATAGGTTCCTGACCCAGAGACTCCCCAGACTCTGAAATAGACTGCCCATACATGTCAAGCAGAGCACCTCTTTGGCCCTTTTCAAAAGGATCCTTGACGATTGGATGGGAGATAGGAAATTCACCCCGTGGATCATGTCAGTTGTCCTGCTAGACATGGGTCCAGGGAAGTAAATATTGTGGGAAGAAATATCCAGGGAATTGTTATGGCTAGGCTTGTATAGGCCCTAGGGCCGATAGCCTAGTACAAACCTATGAACCTATGACTGCAGAAATAATTGTCTGATAAATGTAGTGCAATATCCCCAGTAAGGTTCAAGTCTGTGTTATGGCCATTTGTAGTCAAATAATGCTGTTTATTTCTCCCATTCCAGTAACAAGGTATATGGATAAGGTATCTCACATTCTGGGCAGATATCCATGTGTATAAGTGCAAGATTTTCAGGAGCAATGTCAATAAAGTGTAAAGCAAGATTGTGTCTTGATAAATACTCTTTTCCAATAAGTGTGAAGTATGCCTGTGTGCACTGCCATGTCTTTTCTAATCTGGCATCAGTCAACTGTTAAATGTAGTGCACGTTTCCTGGAGTCACAGCTTGTGGGTTCTAATCCCAGGGCAGCCAACTAAGAAATCACTGGCTGTCTACTCTAATTAGTGTACAGGAATATACCTCTCAACTATCACAATTTTTTTGGATTGTAATGACTAATGCCCCATATGTCTGGTCCTTGATTAGAAGATAAATGACATTACTTGGAATGCAATTTATTGGCAAATCCATTTACAAAATACCTTGGTAGTAATATATGCACACTATGTAAAACAGTTGCCTGTAGTTGTGTATCTGCATTTGTTAGCGCTTGGCCCATACTGTCCCATGCTAACAGGTTGAGAGCTATGTTCATGTAATATCAACTATACAAGAATTGGAGTCACTGTATACACAAGTGATACTGCACACTTGTAGAAGTATGCATTATTAGTCTGTGTAGTAATATCAACTGCGAGGTCATTAATGGTATGTTTTTTTCTCTCCCCCACCCTTATCTTCTCTAATGTATTAGTATTACATTTATTAATTTATTATTGTTATTTATTATTATGGTTTGATATTAATATATTCTTTAAACTAACTGTTATGTTGGCCTTATGGATTAAGTCATGCTGGTTTGCTGTAAACTTACTTAATGTTAAGTTATTTATTGTTGTGCTCCTCATAATATTCCTAATATGTATTTGGATTAATCAATATTATCTTCCATTATGTAAATACAAACATCGGTCTGGTTATTACTTATCTTACCTTATGTTTATACCTAACTTATTACAGTGTGACAAGGTAGGCTGTTTCCAGGTGATCCATCTATCTTGCCTCCACCACCATGGCACCAGGGCACAACACATCTGGGCCGCAGCCTGGTGATGCCACCTCTGTTGCCCTACTCTACCCACAGCATCAGGTGGTTCCACCCCATGGGATGTGCCTGGACCCTCCTCTGGCAGTGGAGGTGGAGGGAGTGATTTTGTCACCTGTCAAGAACTGACAGGTTTGGTACACAGGGAGATTCGCCAAACTGTCAGTCAACACCTGTACCAGGTAGAAGGCATGCTCGCCATCCTGATGACCCCAGACACTAGTCTCCACCACTGCCACCACAGGCAGTGAATGAGCAGTGGTGACAGTCCCATGGGTGAGATCTCGAGTCACACTGCTATAGTGTAGATATTCATGGGACTGAGATTCCACAACACCCTCCCAGTCCAAGGTGTTCATCTCCCTCATGTGTCACACACCAACCCTTTCTGCTCTCTTGTCTATCTGGAAATGCTTCCTCACCCTCCCAACTTACCTCATCCACATGTACCTATGTCCTTCCCCAACATTCCACTCTCATCTTAAAAAAAATGGCCACCTGTCCCAAAAAAAAGTTTCGTCCCATACATAGCTCTCTATTTCGCACTTGTGTTCATTGGAAACACTTAATTTAGTCCAGTTGGCTTGACAACGCAGTTAGGTTGTCATCACCCCTCTCTGGGGGTGACAGTCCAAATTCAGCTAAAAAATCTGTCACAGTGCACAGTTGTTGCTGATGAAGAAATGGATAGCTATGATTCTCTACACCCGTCCTGCACATCCCTACCTGCATTTCTCTATTTTTTCTCTCTGCTTGCATCCCTTTTCACCACTGTCTTATCTCCCCATTTTACTTTTCTTTAAAAAATTTTTGCACGATGCAGCATGGCGTGCCACATTGCTTAGCTATGCTAAATAGCGCTACATCGATATATGCTTTTGTAAAAATATTAATCATGTTCAAAATGTACACCTGAGCTCTATTTTGAACTGAGGACACCTGTAGAACAGTGGCTCAACCCAGCAAACCAAACAGCTGTTAATTAACACAAGTCTTTTAATGAAAACATAGTAATGCTCAATGTTTCGTCATTAAGCATGTTTAAGTGATGCTGTGCATCATGCCACACCAAGCAAACCAGCTAAAAGAAATACAGAAAAATGTTGCTGTATTTGGTACTCTAGTGGGAAGTACATCACTATAAAGCCATACATATAAGAATGAATGTAAGTAAGTTATCTAATAACAGGTAAACCTGCAATTATATGTACAATATGTAAAAATACACATGCTATTGCAGTGACACTGCAGTTCAGTCTGTAAAATGCATTAAAAACAATACTTTTTGGTACACGTGGTCCTGGGTTCAACTACAGCTGCATCTACCAATGGAAATACATGTATGTGGACATCAACATTATAAACTATCATGTGTATGTCTGTCTTATCACCTATTTATACACCCAAACCAGTACAAATGGAATGTCTGTATCTAAGTAATAGAGCACAAAAGCCTACAGTTAGGACCACTCTTAAATCCTCCTACTAAAACAGTAGAAAGTGCAGAGAATGTCAGGTCATGCATTAGCCTGAATTCCCACAGGATTTTGAAGTGTGTACTGAAATTGTGGCCCACTTATATTACACTGCAGCCCACATGACTTGGCACCTATCAAACTGCATGACATAATGGTTAATCTACCCCCTTACCTTTCTCTAGGACACACCAACCATTTTGCTTTGACTGTAGTACTGATACTGTTGGCTAACACACTTACCTGAAACACATGCCTTAATTTCCAGTGGAATGGGTACCCTCAATCTGGCTCTGCCTCTACAACAAGGCTGCCAAAGGTCCCACAGTTGCCCACAGTTACTATTACAGCTTGTTGTCCTCCAAAGTATTCACCCTCTCTGCCTATTGCCTGCAGCATCAGCTTTAGCCTGTAGCACACACACAATTGTATATAAAAGTAGCTGCTACAGACCTAGCCTCTGTAATGACATAGTCTCTTGACCCCAGTAATGTCCAGCACAACATATCAGAAAGGGCTTCTAATCTATATGGAGGCCTTAGTTCAGTGGTTTCATGCCATTGGCTGATTATACTGCAAATCAGCTGTGTTGGCTGCAATTAGAATTTCAAAAGCACAGATTGGTTAAGAGGCAATCACCTAGTAATGAGAACCATGTTAAAAAGGCAAACAGCTGGCTATGGGAAACCAGTCTGTATGAGACTTTCTTCACACAGTAAATGCATTGCCAACAACTTTATATATTTGCACATATCAAAAGAAGAGTATTGCACTCTATCAGGAATGTAACCTTTTTGTTTACAACATGGTGCATATGTATGAATATACGTAGGGAGAATGGGGATAACAGCATTAAGCCTTTCTTAGAACTGTGATAATGACATGTCAGTTATCCCAGATTTGTTACACCTACAGAGGATGTACAATACATCACGGGTGGAATGTTTTCTGTCAGTGTGGCACACTGGTCTCATGGGACGGTTCCTTTATAGTGGTTGTAATACCACACTGCTATTTGTTTGGCACTGTTATTTTGACATATTATCAGGGGGATTACCACTAGGGGACACACTACAATGGACTCCAGTGTTGGGTGTATGACCATACAGCAGTATCTTTCATGACTCACACGGAAATAGATGACTATCGCTAGTATCTTAGTTAAATCGACACTCTTAGTATGTATGCACACTGTGGAACATGACATGTGTGATCAAGTAGTGGATACTGCCAGCCATTAAGTTCTTGTTGTATCTGTACATTGCGTACTTCCATGTATGTGATCCTGACATGTGTTCCCATTTTGTTGTCTTTCAGGAAGCATGTATCTCTGATGCAGTGCCCCTTTCATGGATGCAGAGAATGATATAATACTGGAAGGCCTCCATCAACACCCTGAACTCCTACTGTCCAGGGGGAGAAAAAACAGGGAACATCGGGAAGAATTGTGGGCTGGCCTTGTCCATGACATGAATACCATAGGTTATCAAAGCAGGACATATAAGCAGGTTCAACACCATGCAACAGACATGGTTAATGCTACATGCAGAAGAGTATCAGATGTAGCCAGGGATCGTGATGTCACTGGTGGAGGGCCTGCAGCAGAACAACCACTCTCAGCCACTGAGGAATTCCTGATGAACCTAGGAAAACATGACAGCTAACAGGCATCCATCACACTGTACATCGTGGATGTGGGTGCCACAGTTGCCACGGTAGAGGAGCATCCAGGTAAGCTTAGTTTGATCAGCATTGGAATATTATAGTATTCAGTGTGTCAGGGTGTACATACGTTTACATGGGTGTCAGGTCTTTGTTCTTTCGGGGGGAGGGGTTTAACTGCAGTTTGAACCTCATGCTCAGATTTTGAACAACATGACAATTAACACAGTAACTTGTAAACAAACAGAACGAGGCTCGCCACAGCACAAAGTAAAATTAGAACACAATTTATTGACTGCAGTAACCAAAGTAAGCGCGTTCACGTTTTACAACGCTGTCAAATAAATGATTCAATAAGGAAAGGAAAAGGGAGACCATATTTATATAGGAATGGCGGGAATGTTAATAAAAATAGAAATCAACAAAATAATGAGAATAGAGTAGTGATTCCCTATACAAACATGAATAAAGGAATCAGAGGAATAATAGAAAAGAACTGGGGGATGCTTACTACAGATGAGAAGATAATTCAAATAGTGGGCCAGAGACCGCGTTTCTCATATAAGAATACGAAGTCGCTTAAGAGGCTGCTATGTCATGAAGATAGCAACAATAAAACACACTCGTGGAATTAAATAGACAGGGGATATTACCTTGTAGAAGTTGTAATCACTGTGCGTATATGTCCGGAAGCGATTATTTTGTACATCCAGATACGAACTACAAATATAATTTCAATTTCTACGCTGACTGTAAATCAAGGAATTTGATATATATAGCCGTCTGTCAAAATTGTTTATGTTTTTATGTAGGTAAAATGAATAGGAGTCTTAGGGAACGGGTTAGAGAGCATATCTATGCAATAAACAGAGAAGATGAACACAATGCCTTAGCCCAGCATGTTTTTGATAAAGGGATGACACACAGATTTAAGTTCAGTGTTTTAGAATTGATTGGGGGTAACAAATAGGTTGGGAGATATAAAGAACTACACTGAGGAACGTGAAAACAGATGGATAATAAGGTTACAAAGTTGTAGGGGGCATGGATTAAATGAGAAAGTAACCTTAAAACCATTCTTAGCAGCACACCACTACACTCATTAAGTTGTGAGCAATTTTATATACACATATGAGCTGCTGTTCTCTTTTTATATATTTTTTTGCATATATATATATATATATATATATATATATATATATATATATGTTTTGTTATATTGTCATATTTATATTTGTAATATGTTTTTTAATATATGTGTGGAGAGCATGTATTTGATGCTGTGATTGTGTGCCTGTTGCTTTTAGAATGAGAATGGCTTTCATGATTTGATTGATTAATTGAATAGAGGGTGTATTATGTTACTATTTAAGTGTGGTTGGAGTTGCTAGCAGTTGTAAAAGTCTGATGAAGCATTGTAAAATGTGAAAGCGCTTACTTTGGTTACTGCAGTCAATAAATTGCGTTCTAATTTTACTTTGTGCTGTGACGAGCCTCATTCTGTTTGTCTACGAATTACTATATTGAATCCGAAGAGGCTCCTAACCCACAAGCTGGTTTGGTTTGATTTTTCTTTTTTGTGTTTTCTGAACGGCTTTGGGACATGGCTACAAGGAGAGAGATGATTACTACATCGCAGAGTGGAAATGGAAGCATGACTATGATATGGGGAGCTTTGGCTATGACTGAAAACCGGCTCCTTGAATTCACTACAGATGATTTAGTGAATGATGGAAGTAACTCAGTAAATCTACAAAGGAATATTGATGTAATCCAGCTCACTTGGAAGCTGGAGAATACTTTACAAAAATTACGAACAACACAGTGGCAGAGGCTACATATGGAAGCATGTCTTTTGTTCAAAATAATACCCAGAGGTTTAAGAGTGCTAAAGATGCCCACATTTGGCACTACTTACCCTGGGTTATTAACCAAATGGCAGAAATTAAACATGGAAACCAGCTATGGATACATCAAACTATTGATAGAACAGTATCAAGAAATTGAAACTGGTTTGATGCAGGAAATAATGGTGATAGAGAATGATGTAGGGAAGTTGGTCAGTATGGAAGAAAAAGAAATGTTTGTTACAGATACTATGTTGCAAATAGCCACTCTTCATAATAAACAATTGTCAGACAAGAAAAGGAAACTAGAACGAGACCTTCGGGACTTTCAGAGAGGGCAAGTCTTTTCTTGGCCGAGAGACAATGGTATGAACTCTGTACATAACAATCAAGATGTGAATCCTATGCAGGGTAATTGTAACATTTAGAAAGTTAATAAAAGGGATTTGAGCTCTGGTTTTGTTCGCCTGAATCCCGTGAATACATGCACGCCCCCAACAATGACGTCAGTGAATACTTCTCCGCCTACGGAAACTACGTCAAATTATGTTGTCACTCAGGTAAACAACAAAGTCCTGGATACAGAAGAGGGTCCCTCTGGTGAGGCTATGAAAGTTTTGTACTCTTCAATGGCAGGTGCAGTCAGGAAGAACTTTGGTAGTGATTCTAATAATAAATTGGATACGCTAGATGCAATAATGGTGGGCAATACTCAGTTTCCTTCTTTTCCTTTACCCATTTGGCAGATGACCGAGACCAGCTGGTCGCCGCATGGGCGAGCAGGCAAGAGGAAAATGACAGAGGACAGACACGAATTTCAGAAAAAGGTACTGAAACCAATACCAAAGGCTTAGTGATAAATTTATCACAATATTGCCTGACTGATAATGAAAGGTCTTTATTAAACCATGACCTTTCTTTTATACCCTCGAAATCAGTAGATATTACTGACATCATACTAGACATGAAACTTTTTATTCGAACAGTTAGTTTAAATCTAATGTTTGGTAATATGAGTACAGGCAATAGGAATGTTTTTTCTAAACCTTCTGTTTTTACACCACAGGGACATCCTATTTTAGAGACCTTCGAAAAAGCATGTGAGCATGATTTGTTTGAATTATATAAAAGCAGTAAATCTGAATTTTACAATTTAACCTATGATGAATTTCAATCAATAAGGAAGCTACAAGATAATAAAGTGATAGTTATCAGGCAGGCTGATAAGGGTGGTGCTATTGTGGTGTTAGACACTGAAATGTATTCAACTAGTATAAGAAATATGTTGGGTGAGTTTGGGACTTATCAAACACTGAATGGAGCCATGCTAAATAAATTGATCAAGAATGTGCAATCTGAGCTATACGATATGCTTTTATGTCACACAATTGATGGTGATTTATATAAGTATTTATTAGTTGAGAATCCCTTAATTCCCACCATAAGAGAACTTCCTAAGGTGCATAAAACCTATAATAATCCACCCATGAGACCGATAGTCTCTGGTGGTGGTTGGGTGACAGAACCGGCTTCTATATTTATTGAGAAGCAACTTCGACCAGTAGTAAATGAAACTATCTCCATATTGAGAGATACACAAGATTTTTTGGAAAGTTATGGAGACTCTATTTTGAATAATAAGGAGGCATACACAGATTTATTGGTCACATTAGATGTGGCGTCTCTTTTCACCTCAATTCCAAATAATACAGGAATGGAGTTCCTGAGATTATTTTTAATTGAGAAGGGGATATCCACTAGCTCCATCATTAGGATTTTAGCTCTACTTGATGTAGTATTAAATAACAATGTATTTCTATATGAGAATATTTATTATTTACAGAAAAAAAGGTGTTGCGATGGGTACCCCATGTGCCAACTCTTATGCCAACCTGGTCTTGGCATATTGGGAAAGCACATATGTCCTGTCAAATGTCATATTTAACAAACATATAAAATTCTATAAACGTTTTGTGGATGATGTGTTTTTGACGTGGAGAGGCATAGAAATAGAGTTGAATGACTTCATTAAATATATTAATGGTACCACAGATTTTTTGAGATTTGAAAAGAAATATTCTTATGAGAAGATGGAATTCTTGGATGTGAAGGTGATAAAGATAAATGGGGAGATACATTCTGAGATATATAGGAAACCATGTTGGAAAAACAGTATGCTACATAGGAATAGTATGCATCCTCAGCATATATATCATAATATAGTGAAAGGACAGGCTTTGAGAATGTCACTCCTTACTACAAGTGATGATAGTTACAATAAGAAACAAGAGATGTTAGTGAATGATTTAATGTCAAGAGGTTATAATAAATATGAAGTTGAATCTGTCTATCAAATAAATGATTCAATAAGGAAAGGAAAAGGGAGACCATATTTATATAGGAATGGTGGGAATGTTAATAAAAATAGAAATCAACAAAATAATGAGAATAGAGTAGTGATTCCCTATACAAACATGAATAAAGGAATCAGAGGAATAATAGAAAAGAACGGGGGGATACTTACTACAGATGAGAAGATAATTCAAATAGTGGGCCAGAGACCGCGTTTCTCATATAAGAATACGAAGTCGCTTAAGAGGCTGCTATGTCATGAAGATAGCAACAATAAAACACACTCGTGGAATTAAATAGACAGGGGATATTACCTTGTAGAAGTTGTAATCACTGTGCGTATATGTCGGGAAGCGATTATTTTGTACATCCAGATACACACTACAAATATAATTTCAATTTCTACGCTGACTGTAAATCAAGGAATTTGATATATATAGCCGTCTGCCAAAGTTGTTTATGTTTTTATGTAGGTAAAATGAATAGGAGTCTTAGGGAACGGGTTAGAGAGCATATCTATGCAATAAACAGAGAAGATGAACACAATGCCTTAGCCCAGCATGTTTTAGATAACGGGATGACACACAGATTTAAGTTCAGTGTTTTAGAATTGATTGGGGGTAACAAATAGGTTGGGAGATACAAAGAACTACACTGAGGAATGTGAAAACAGATGGATAATAAGGTTACAAAGTTGTAGGGGGCATGGATTAAATGAGAACGTAACCTTAAAACCATTTTTAGCAGCACGCCACTACACTCATTAAGTTGTGAGCAATTTTATATACACATATGAGCTGCTGTTCTCTTTTTATATATTTTTTTGCATATATATATATATATATATATGTTTTGTTATATTGTCATATTTATATTTGTAATATGTTTTTTAATATATGTGTGGAGAGCATGTATTTGATGCAGTGAATATGTGCCTGTTGCTTTTAGAATGAGAATGGCTTTCATGATTTGATTGATTAATTGAATAGAGGGTGTATTATGTTACTATTTAAGTGTGGTTGGAGTTGCTAACAGTTGTAAAAGTCTGATGAAGCATTGTAAAATGTGAAAGCACTTACTTTGGTTACTGCAGTCAATAAATTGTGTTCTAATTTTACTTTCTGCTTTGGCGAGCCTCATTCTGTTTGTCTACAAATTACTACATTGAATCCAAAGAGGCTCCTAACCCAGAAGCTGGTTTGGTTTGATTTTTCTAACACAGTAACTAATGTAAATTTGAGATATATGGACGCATTACCTTGTTATAATAAAACATGCAGTGGTACTTACATTACCTCTCCCTCAACTTTTCACAGGTCCGTCAGGTATCGCACAAGACCGTGGTCCTGCTCCTGGTAAGCACAACACTGTTTTGTTACAGATGTACATTTACTGCAATGTATTCCCTAAAGTGTCTTCCCAGGCCTGCTGCCTGGATTGCTGTACTGTCAGTACGATTGCCAACTGCACAGATATTTTCTAACTGTACACACATTAGAGTTATACCTATGCCTTGTAGGTGTGACCACAATGATAGACGTGACAGTATTGTCAGGACATTACAGATTGTCATATGTGTCAGCTGTGCAGAGTCTTCACAAATGTCAACAGTGTACTTCAGTGTTGCTGATGAGATTGCTGTGTAAAGAGCTTTTATTTACAAGTAACTACAGCTGTTTGTGGTAAATGTAATGTCTTCATATCCTACTATATGAGGTTGGGTTTCAGAAGGTTTGTATTAGTGGCAACAGTGTATAGAGCTTTACATATATTGCAACATAGTACTGCAGAACATAATAGTGCAGGTATTAATATACTACTTTACTCTTTCTTATCACAGGTGACCATGGGGGGTGGTCTCTGTCCACTGCACAACCTGATGTCAGTGTCTCTTCCAACTCTGATGATGATGGTGGCCAGAATGAGGCACAGGTGGAGGTTTCAGGGGCTGAATCTATCCTACAGGTTGACACCCATCTTCTACCCTCATTGTCACCGCACACAGTCAGTATGCCTACACATACCCAGTCCCCTGGATGGCACAGATATTGGACAGTCAGAGATGGGGATATTGAACAGGAAAGTGTGGCAACTATGCCTCCAGTGAGTGTAGACACTGGCCATAGCCAGAGAGCTGGTGAGATTCCACACAGGTGGACTGATAGGGGTGTTCATAGGAGGCCTGCTGTTCTTCCACCACCTGTTGCAGGTGTCACATCACAGGTCACTCAGCATATGTGTTGGGCCATCATGGAGGCACAGGCACATTCTGAGAGGAACTCCAGATGTATGCTCAGGGTTATGGATGCAGCACAGTCTGACATCCGTGACTGACTTCACCACATTGGTGACACCCTGGATCAGTCCACTGATGCAGTGGAAGAAGGTGAGCTGAGACAGATCGCAGAGTATCTGTCTTGGAATGCATATTGTCTGTGCTGGAAAGTTTGGTTGGAGTTGAGCATCGGACTCATGGACGTAGGTCAGCAACCCCATCTGTTGAGAGTCCTCATGGCCATCCACAATCATGCTCCAGTAGTGGCAGTACATCCAGTGCTCCAGAAGGGAGTGTGCTGTCCACACCAAGACATGGCAGGCAACAGGCTTGTAGTCTTGGGAATTCCCATGGAGGGCACAGTCCCAGCAGTCAGCAGTCACCATCAGGTACTAGCACCACTTCTGACCTTGGGCATCGGACATGTTATCTACAATGTGTTTTGGTTTACCATAGAACCTGTGTGGCTGCTACAGTTGTAAGATATGCCTATGTAGTGACATAACAAAGGTGCCATTGCACTCATTGATAGGTGTGATGAGTGCCAAATTCAGTATAACAATGACAGTCTGGGATTTACATGCCATAACTTTCTGTATAGGTTGTACAAAATTGAATGGATCCCCACATCTTACTGACCAGTAAAAGTCAAAGGCTACATTACTGTCTGTGTCCATAATTCCATGAGTAATGGCTCAACTGTGTAGTTGTGCGGATAATACCATATTTTCCGGGGGTGGATGACTTCCCAAAGGATAGTATTGTGCAGTCCTTGGCATTTACTATTTGTCAGTGGCCCTGACAACAACTGAATGTGTGTCTCAGGCCACCCTGGATAACTATTGGTTCTGTGTGGGATTCAGTGACAGCTCCTGATATGCAATCACCTGCTAATGTAGTCAGTCAGAGGTCATTGACAGTGACTCTGACTACAGAGAAGGGAATGGCTACATTGAGTACTCCATTAATGATGTCTGGGGAAATCCACTAGTGACTGGCATCATTGTAGCATAGGTATCCCAATGATATCTTCCCAAAATATGACTATCAGACACTCGCCTATACACCAGCTGACATATCACTCTGTAAATAACCTACACAGTTTTCAGCAAGGCCTGTTGGCCTAATGTTGTCAAACACCTTGTCAGGCCATGGTAGGTGGAGTGAGTCATATTCCCTTCATCCATTGCATAGTTTAGCACTCGGTGAGACTACCAGTTAGGGTAGGTAGGCACGATCTGGACTTCAGCAAAACAAACAGTGTGTGGTCCAGTATCAGTAGGTGTACAAGATTGTTACTGCTCATCTTCATGCTAACCCCTTTCATGGCATTTTATATTACATGACTCAGAGATCTGGGGACACTACTTGGCACTGCATGCTAGTTGTCCTTTGTGCAAACAAGTGTTACAGTTACAGCTATCATGTTCCAAGAAGAGAGTCATCCAAAGTGTGTATACAGAGCACAGCCAAACATGTTTGGGAAGTGTAATATGTATACACTGTGAAGGTAAGGTGGGGGTTTCACATAGGTATTCTGTAGATGGACTCTAACCAAGCAGTGTTGTGAACACTATGGACAGCAGGGGAATCCATGGAATGGCTCGTACCTGGCAACTACTAATGCTGGTCTCACCATAACCACTCTCACATAGGATACCATACTCTGATACATTGCCTGTAATCACACTCAAACATTGCTACAAAGCTCATGAGGAAATGTAGGAAACAGCCTGTTTGTTCATCCACATAGTTGTCCAACATCATGAAAGGCTCTGTAGCCCTCACATACCCTTCTCAAGGTAGATGCCTTGATTAGCAATCTGGGCACTCAGTTGACTTTTGCATGTATTATGCCTTCTGTTTCAGGGTTGATGGTATGTCACTAGGGAACTGAAAAGATGGTGATTAGGAGCACTGCTGCGGTATCACAATATAATGTGCAATGCCCTTTGACATTGATGTCAAGGCTTGCTGAAACAAGCAGCACAGTGGCGGTGATCCATTGTAGGTGACAATTTCACAGCAAGTCATGCATCCTGCCCTTCAACAGATTAATGGTGGATATCTGCATGGCAAAGCTGTGAGGTCCTGCAGCAGACTGGCCACCTTTGGCCAATGTGTGTCTACCTACCACATGTCCTATGCATCTCATGATGTTCAGGTATGTACCCAAAACACATGTCTGTGTTCCCACATGTCACACAACAACCAGTGAGATGTTTGGTTGATTGACATGCATCATCCACTTGCAAGGCCAACATAATGTCAGCAAAGTTGAGCAAGTCCTCTATGCATGCATGGACATCCACACCTTCACTGCAAGGAATGCCTACAAACAGTATTTGTCAGGGTCTCATCCCCAAGTATGTGGCAGCATGAGCCTAACTTTGCAGGACCTGCTGATGAGATGTTGAAAGTGTCCCCACCCCTCTACTCCTATGACACACAAACAACATGTGACAGATGTCACTGCAGTTCAAACCTTGCTTCCATGTTGTTTCCAATAGCAGTCATTACATATGGCAATGAGCATTGCCATTACGTCATCAGAATGTATGCAGACACATGACTGAGCTTACACAGTCTGTGTCTCTCGCTGGTATGAGCATAGCTTTCAGCTGCTGTTGACCCTCACCTACGATGATGGCTCCATACACATGGAAATTGATGGAAGTCAATAACTGCCTTAGCATGTGGTGTCATTGTAATTGGATCTACTCCATATCTGCCTGGGATGCCTTGCTCAACATACATCAATGCTTCATCAGTGATGGTCTTCATCTCTCACCCCTGAGATTTGGAGTACTGGCCAAAGTTGCTGACACCCCTTAATGCATCTCATATGCACTGTCTGGAGGGAAAACTTTACGATGAGAACAACATCTTCATACAACATCATGGTTATGCTGCTACACATTGGGAATGGCAACAGTGGACCCCAGTCTGTGGAAGGTGTCCCCACCTTGGAATATGAAGACATGTATGCAGTCAAGGACATCTGGTTCAAGGCTGTGGACAGCACCAACAGCTTTACCAGAATACACGTCCTTCCACATGTTCAGACCTCAAAATGACAGTGTTCAAGGTAATGCAGGTGGTGCATACATACTCATTAAGGAGAGTTACACATCCAGACTTTGTGAAACACTGTGATTTCCCGGAGACACTGCAAGTGCTATTCACTACTGGAAGGGCACATAATCAAGCAATTGTCAGCTACAGGTGCAGCTCCATGAATCCTGACACCCGTTGTGCTTATTTGGATGTACATGTGTCTATCAAAATATATCATTACACTATGGTTTCGGGTAGCATTAAGTGACCACCAACTGTGTTGCGTAGTCGTGCTGCAACTCTCTTGCCCAAAGGTTAGTCCACATCCTTAACTACAATTCCCTGGAGCAGTGCTATGATACCCCCACAAGGGGAGCCAATGTATTACATCATGTATTTACCAATATGGGTGACCAATGCAGTCCCCCACTGTGAGGTCCTCCCGGGTGGGATCTGACCACTGATCATTCTCATTAAAACTAAAAGAATTAACCCCCCCCCTTGCAGACAATACAGACATATATTTCAACAAAGCAAGTTATTACCCCCTGTGGGATGGTATATATAGCTTGCCTGCACTTCCCCCTTCAGATGGGACAGGCAAGTATGGCTGCCAAGCTCTACACCCATACTTTATGCAAGCAACAGTACAACTGCATGGACTTGGCTGTACCTGATATGATGAACAATGGCTTTTCCTGGCACAGCAAACCTGCCTGGTGAACAACTGCCATTAGCAGGCTGTACGATAAGAGATGGACATTGCCATGTATTAGTTAGGGTGAGGGCGCAACCCTAAAATGGAGGCACAACCTCTTTAGCTACAGCAAGCATACAGCGTTGTTGTTACATTGTGTAGACACAGTAAGTGGCAAAATTAGCAACCCACACAAAGCAGAACCACAAAGCACATTGTAGTTACATGTGCAACCTCAGAGGACAGGGCCAGATTGTCAGTGAACTGTTACGTAATGATAACACATATGATGGGTCTGTACTCATAGCTAATCTGTAGTCCCACAGGTTGTGTCAACTTCACTCCCCTGTCCTCACCGCATGTGCCACATGACATTCCTACAACCTGTCCCATACCTTCCATATCTACAGAGCAGTTAGAAACTGGACTTTCTAGGGAAGATACACAGCATCTATTGGACATGCTAACATCCCAGGCTGCATCCTACATGGGATCTGACAAGGATTACTAACACCATTAGGAATACCTTGCAATCATACTGAAACCACTTGCTGCAATCTAGAAGACTGGACAATGGCAACTGTTATACCCTTGCACAGAGGTGGTGCATCCACTGACACCAGAAATATAGACCTCTTTGCCTGAGTATCCATATCTGTATGCCCAAAGACCAAATCATCATGGAACTGATCATCACACATATATGTGATCTGCACACAGTTGCCTGTACACAGTTTGGATGTCTAACAGGAAGATCATGACTGTTAAATTTGATGGATATGTCTGAGGCAGTCACCAAGGACCTGGCTGAGGGGACATCAGGGCATACAACCCCCTAGACTTAGCCAAGCCATCTGACTATATCCCCACTCAGGCATCATTTACAAAAGCACCCACTTAGGCATCCACTGTAATGTCATTGTAGGGGTCACTAAGTGGCCCATTGATGGTACATATACTCAACATAGGGACATCCATCTCCAGTAGCTGATCTGTGACCAGCAGTGTTCAACAGGGCTCAGTCCTGGGTCTTCTACTGCTTGAAATCCATTTAACCATGATACAAGAGAATATTGAATGTCTTTGGCTAACAATGGTGGCTCATGCCTATAAACTGTGAGCACTCATAGAGTCTATGAGTTATGTCAATATCGTACAAAAGGGTATTGATGAACAAATCCTTGTTGACATACTAATGGCCATAAAATCCATGCAAATATATATATATATATATATATATATATATATATATATATATATATATATATATATATATATGTGTGTGTGTGTGTGTGTGTGTGTGTGTGTGTGTTATCCTTTCCATCACTAACACCTATGTACATGGCAAGTAGCACATCAGTCACAGCATGTGATGTACATACTCTGGAGTGATACAACTGGGCACACAGGCCTGACCACACACATTTACACCTAATATTCATGAGATCACCATGTCCCCCCAGTGGTATAATGGGAATCATATGTCATAACTGAGGGCAAAGTCACCCATAATTGACATACTCATAACCTCCATGTACTCTTCCCTCAGCATGACAATATATGAGTGAAATGGCCATTTGTTAATGTACCTTTCCAAGCACTACTGCAGTTGTATACAACAGTATGATCTCTCACAAGGGAACTTTACATCTTCAGTATCTATTCAATGGAGATTGTCTGAAATCAGTGTCATTATAGTCTGTGGCATGCAAACTACTCAGATGTGATCTCTGCCTTGCATATGGGCCAACGTGTGATTGCAACTGCTACATATCTGCAGGTGGCATGGTACATGGATTAATCACTCTAAGGACATTAACCTAGTATGTGTCATTAGTAATACATGCTGGTGGGAGAGATTCATCTAGCAGACTTTAACACACTTTTGAAATAGAACCCTGCCTAATGGTAAACAGAGCACCTCAGTGCACCTCATCACATGCCATCTGTATGATTGGCTGGGCTTCTGCCTGAATCCCTCTTGGATTGGGGCAATATGTGCTGATCATGTAAATAAGGGTATAACATTGCCTAGGATTGTGAGGGCTGTATGACCATTACGCTAGTAAAGTTCAAATGTCCTGTGGTTTCATAAGCTGATGTAAAATGCTCTAACAGCCACACACACAGACCTGGCTACACTGAAGATAGCAACACTTCCAATTACTGCTTACAGGGCATGGCACAGCACACACAGTGCAAGTTGGCTATATGTAGATTAAAACACTTATCTATCTAATGGTGCAAGCTACAGATCACAGTACGTGATGCACACAACACACCTCATGTCTGCTATTGCTATTTCTTTAGTACATATTATGCTTGATAACATCAGCAGACCTAGTTGTGGTCAGGCATTTGGAGGCCTACATCAGTTGCTATAAATAAAATACTGCAAGACCTTACCTTTTTCTAAGTTCCTGAGGTGATCATATTTATACTGTACAGACATACACACACTAAGTGGCCTGGAGTGAGATTAGGACCCCTAACTATCTAGTCTTACACACTACAGATCACAGTACTTATCACATGCTCCATGGCTTAAGTCTGATATTACAACGGCAGCTAGTAGTCTTAAGGTAGATGACATCATCAGGCTTGTAGAGGAGGGTAGTTTAGAAGACAGCAGCAACTTACAGGACCAAAAAGTGCATAACCATTGCAGTTTGATAGCCAATGAGGGATTCTCAGTTGTTTTTCAGGGGACACATGCATATAAAACAACACCAAGTGGCCTGGTATGAGATTAGTACCCCTACCTATCTAGTCTTACACATTACAGATCACAGTACGTATCACACATGCCATGGTTGATGTCTGTTTTATACATAATTGCCAGCAAACTACTTGTGGATTACACAAACTAGGCTTACATTGAACAACATCTGTGGCCTGCAGACTGATATTGCTTTGTACTGTTATCTGAACCTAGTATCCTAGCAGTCAGATAACTGTTATTTATTTGAGCTATGTCTCTACAGTTACCAGTATGGCTGTATATGACTGTTTGCACTTGGATGGGCAAAACAGTGGGCAGGAACAATGTGCCCTGTCCATGCATGCAGAGACAACATTATACATTACACCACCTGTCCACCTGTTGCTGTATGTGTGGCGACATCCAGCAGGCAGAAGGGTCTTTAGGTAGGTGCATTATGTACTGTTGAGCCCTTATTTTGGATTCTTTGAGCAACATTATAGATGTGTGATAGTGCAGCTTTACTTACCATTATTAGAGTATGTAGGACAATACAGACATCCACACACATATGTATGTATATAACAGGGATGTTTATACAAATGTAGCTGTGTGTGTGTGTGTGTGTGTGTGTGTGTGTGTGTGTGTGTGTGTGTGTGTGTGTGTGTGTGTGTGTGTGTGTGTGTATGTGTGTGTGTGTGTGTGTGTGTATGATATGTATATATGTTATGGAGATATATGGGGGAGAGACTGAGATGTATGTTTTTATATATAGATAATATGTATCTATATATAGGTATATATATATATATATATATATATATATATATATATATGTAAATACATAGAGATAGATATGCAATCTATGTGAGAGACAGATAATGACAGACAGATATGTATAAATATATACATATGTTTGTATGTATACACATATCTATACATAACAGGTCATTTTGATCAAGGAGCAACATAACTGCAAGCAGTTTAAGTGTATGAGCATTCCCAGTGTGATTGTCAGTACTTATAAAGTGATTCCAGCCCAAACCTACCTGTACTCCAGTCCGGGATTTTGTGTGTTACAGACAAGGACATTTGTCCCTGTTTCTGCAGTACTGCACTTCAGTCAAAATGTCCATAGCATTCTCCAGCTGTCTGATGTAATTAATAAGTGACAGAGGGTAATAGTGTTACACCACACACAGACTGACAGTCTGTAAAGAAAAAAAACATATACTAATATCTCATATCCAAAAGATGTGGATACATCCAGATTAGAACCATCAACACCATCCCCTATGCTAACTCCCCTAGTCCACTGAACCACACAATCTGCTAGACAGAGAGGACTCATTCATGACATAATCAACAGCATACATATCTACATTGTTATTCCTGTGTTAAGTGATACATACAAATGTATGATCAATTTCTATGTTACTGCACTGAGATTGCATGGCCTGCTGATATACCATTGATGAGTTAGTGTTAAAGCAGTTATATGGGAACATTGCTGTGTTGGGGGGGGGGCAACACCATATGTTCTGCTGGGATACACAAAAGTCCAAATATCATGTGACTCCACTGTTTAACATCTCCCTTGATTGATGAAGTGAATATTCCAAGCATGAGGCCTAGTGAATATTAAGGAACACATACTAGTGGACTGGGTATCTGTAGTCCCATGTGGATGTTAATTCTGTCCAAATAGCCCACTATATTTACTTGCATTAATGCATCAAATCCATACATACAATACCATTTCAAAGTAATCCTTTCAAGTACTGTATAGGTTAGAGATTTACCTTGTGAATGCAGCAGTTGACAGAA
Source organism: Protopterus annectens (assembly GCF_019279795.1). Lineage (NCBI taxonomy): Eukaryota > Metazoa > Chordata > Ceratodontiformes > Protopteridae > Protopterus > Protopterus annectens. The sequence goes on from NC_056725.1 coordinate 570,786,374, forward strand.
CTGTATGTCAGGGCTGACTCTGTCTGATGCAAACAGTACACAGCTGATACATGGATAGGTATAGGTTGTGTGGGTTGCCTGGCATCAATTTTAATATGTGTATTTGAGTAGGAGTAAGGTGTCAGCCCCAAAGTCCCTAGGTTGTCAGTGAATGTGCTATGTGTTGTCTTTTAGCCAAAGCTAGGGCATACTGAGCATGCCTACGTCTGCTTACAGGGACATAACAGGGGGCTCCTCCCCTGATTCCTCTTGTGACTGTGGCTGTGGTGACATACACACTGGTGGGGGGCTGAGCTTCCCTTCTCTTTGCTGATCCTACTGCAGGTGTTTCCAAAGAATCAGATTGTGTAGCATAGCACATACTGTGAACATATGTGCACACGTGGCTGGAGAGTATTGCAGGGCTCCTCAAGATATATCTAGGCACCAGAACCATTTAAAGCCCAAACACACATTCAATGATATTCCTAGTTTGTGCATGTGCCTCATTATGGCATTCTTCCATGATTTTGTGTGCTTTTCTGATGGGTGTCATCATCCACGGTTTCAGGGTGTAGGAGGCATCCCTCAAAAAATGGCCATGTGGAAAGTCCCCCCTAGCAAACATCTGGTACATCTGTGATGTGTTCCAGATGTGGGAGTCATGATAGCTGCCAGGGCTGCCAGCACACACATTAATAATCCCCTGGGCATTGCACATGACCTGGCAGTTGATGGAGTGGTACCTCTTGCAGCTGACCTAGATTCTACCCTCTTCACCAGGTGGTGCCTTGATGTGTACATGAGTGCAATCTATGGCACCCAGTACTTTAGGGTAGTGCGCTACATGGTAGAAGTGCTGCATATTGGTGGCCCTCACCTCAGTGGTGAGAGGAAAAGAAATGTGCTCACTGGCATGTGGTAGCATGGCATCCAGGAACAGGTGAAGTATCCTGGATGCAGATGCCTGTGATACCACCATCCTGTCCCCAGTTGGTCTTTGAAAAATACCTGTAGCTAGTATCTAAGGGCTACACATATCTTTGTTTCCACTGGGATGGGTTCCCCCTTGTTGGCTCTGGGTCTGAGTTGAGGGGGGTAGAGTTCAGTGAATTCTTGTTGTGTGTCCCTCTCCACCCTGTAGTGCTCTACAATCTCTAGCTCATGTATCTCTTGGAAGGTTATCCACACTCTTCTCCTTCTCTGCTTAGACATATTGTCAGAAGCAGAAGAAGCAGCAGCACTGACTTCAACATCTAGCACATACAGATGTAGCAGACCTGCAGCATCCCCTGGCATTATTTCAGTTAAAATTTCCAAGTCTGTACTCCATTGGTCCATAGTATTGAGGGAAAATCATAATGTAGGGTACATGCATACTTTAGACAGCTCTGCTGTAGGTGCAGCATGTGTGATTGGCTAACTAGGATGCATTTCACCTGCCTACAATATAATTAACATTTAATGGTCCTATTTCAGTTGCTGCACACAGTGCCACATCTCACAGCATAGCTTATGCAAAGGTCAACATTTCTAATTGAATGCATCTGGTTTTAAGAACATGCTCAACCAGGTGGCACGCTTTGCAAATATGTGCACTGAAGCTTAAAAGAGCTTAGAAGCCAATAGACACCACCCCCCCCACGATGTCAGCTACATCTTGCGTAAACATCAACATGGGTCTAAGCCTACATGAAGGAATATGTGGACATGATTACTCCTTTCTGCTATTCAGTAACTCCACCTTATTTGCATACATATCCATGCTCACAGCCTGGAAACTACATGCTTCATAGCCCTACCATGTTAGCAACAGCACCAATGCACCATTGTAGGGACCCCATACATGGCCCTGTAATTCATTTCTGTCACATAATATTAATTGTTTTCATTTTTTTTTCTATAAAGCATGTCTGCATACTGTGGCATACAGCTTAAAGATGTCAAGATTATTAAAAAAATAATAATTTAACTTATTTCCTTTAATTTTTCCAACATACAGGATAATAGTTTCACTCATATGTGTATCTGGTATTACATTTTCAGGGGATTACTGTCTATATATTACTGTCTATATATCTGTGCATGCCATGGTGGTACGGTGGTAGTGTTGTTACCTCACAGCATGAGGTTCTCCTGTTCGATTCTCAGGTTGGCTTGGCAGTGCTTTGTGTGTGGAGTCTGCATGTCCTCCCCGTGGTTTGGTAGCATTCAAAAGACATGCGTGCATAAATGGGTGTGCCTTCATTGAAGGTTGGGCGTTGAGTTGGCACCTCAGCGTTTCAATAAAAAAAAAAAATCTACTGCCAATCATTAGTGGACTGGAGTTCCACTGTGGTGACCCCTTACTGGGAAAAAGCCGAAAGACCAACAACAATAACTGTCTATATATCTGCAATTTTACACGCCCTTTTGTCTGTTGACACTCCTGTATGTGGAATTTTTCTGCATACACTACAGACACTGACACGGGGTCTGAACAGATGCCTATCTGCTTGTTGGATCACTCTACCTGCCTCATTTGCATGAGATTCACCTACTTATGAAGCAATTTGCATGCCACAGAAGTTTCTGTGTTTGCATGTGCATACACGCTGCTCAGCAGCACTTACTGAATCTCAAAATTTTGGTGCCAGTGTAAGCAGCGTGGCATGATGCCTACATGAAAAAAAACATCTAGGCTTTATTAAATTCCCCCGTGTCTAGTATTGCGTTCTCTTTCTGAGCATACTGTGCTTGAGTATCAAAGTCTCTTACTTATACACTACTGGTCAACCAACCCACAGTACTACTAAACAAAGTACTTGCTGACTAGCATCCACTTAAAGTTTAACTAGCTCTTTCACATTATAAAACTTTAGAGTTTGAACCTTAGATAGTTTTAGCATTGTAATCTCATGTAAACCCATACCTTGCTCCTGCAACAAAACAATGTTGTGTTATGCTATAGAAGCTCTATGAGTTACAATGGTATATCTAAAAGCCTGGAATTCACTTGGAAAGATATTGCACCATGCCAAAGAATTAAGATGTAGCTTATTATGGGCTTTCTCAATATTCTGTATAGCATTGACTTTAGCAGAATCCAATGTGAGTCCTTTAGAAGTCAGTATATGCCCATTACACTGATTTGGTACTTATGTCTATTTGGTGTCTTGTTTCTGCCTTAATATGTCCAAAAATCAGATAAGTCAAAAATCAGTTCCTCCCATACTAGAAAACAATAAACTATGCTGACTACTGTTTCTAGTCTTTCAGTCATTTCAGCTACTGATTTTTGAAATACTTTTGGGGCTGGTGATAACCCAAAAGACAATATCAGAAACCTGAATTTGCAAATTGTTCAATTATTATTGTCCATCCTAATTTCCCCACAAAACTTGTTTAGCATCTGGCACAGACTAAAGCTTTGCACAGGGTATAGCTGCTACAACTTCCTCAACAATTTGAAGTGGATAATTCTCCAGTCTGTTTAAATCTTGAGGGTCTGGGTATATTCCAAGATTGCCTTGCTTAACAATATCATCATTCTAGTCAACTTTTCATTTGCTTTTATTTGCATAAAAATGATATCTGCAATTTCCATTCTCTTTAATTTTTATTTATTCCTCTTTCTCAGCACTATTGGAATTCTTCTTAGTCTATGTGTAATAGGTACTGCGTCAGGTGACACCTTCTACTTAATCAGTTTTGGTGGACAACCCAGCTATTCTATATAACCATCTTTGACTTTATATCCTCTATATGTTTAATAGATCTGTTGCTAAAACAAGGTCACTGGTATAGAGGCATATTCAGATGTGACCTTTGCCGAGTGGGTCTCATTTTTCTTGACAGAATGAGCCTCTCAACCATGTCATCATAAGATTCCTTTGACTAGGGAATGGACCAGATAGGATGGAGGGCTGTCATGCTGTTGAAACCTGGCTTGAGCAGAATAGAGATGGTTGCACCACAATGACATGCTGGCTGTGCATTCAAATGCATGTAGGAGTCAATAGGAGTATTGTGAGAGGAAGGCACCCTCTTGGATATGGGAAGCCATTACTAAATCCAATCCTGGGTATTGACTAGAATATTTATGGTATTACCTTGGAATGAAACTGCTAGGGTTGAAATGACCTCTGGGTCAATAGCCTAGTAACCTCCTATGATCCTATGTAGTGATACATGCCCTTCTAACTTCAAAATGTCTTACCGAACAGTCATTGATCTCCTATACTCCTGGCCTCCACTTGGAACATGAAATGGTTCTTCTTATCCCCCCAACTCCCAACACTGAGTTCTTCAACTACAAGGTCTCTTGATAAACTCATAGTATTTGGTTCATAGTCAGGACAACATCCCCTGTACAATGGACCTGGCTCTCTTAGGTGAAATAATATAGTATACCTCTGGCTGCCAGCCTAAATTAGCAAATAAATCGGAACAACTCCACAAAAATAGATCAGGATCTTTGACGTATTTCATGACTGTCATTGGAATATTCTTGAGAGTTTCACTATTTTTATAATATGTAACATTATTAATGCCTCTGGCAGACTCTTCCAGGACTGTTTTTTCTATGAGAAATATGCATTCTGTCATTGGATATGACTCTGTTAATCTCTCTGTAATTGTAAGCCTCACTGTGACTAATGGCAATTCATGATGATGATGATGATGATGTTTTTCCAGCTATTTTGCACACTATCATTTATAACTCACATTAGTACTTTTAAGCTTACCGTTCTGATTAGATAAGCCATTACCCTTATGTTGACTGTACAGATCTGTGAATCATTCTATAACTGAACAGTATGAATCTACTTAATCATACCAAATGATTACTAAGCATTACATCCCAATATATTTGGTTGCCTGAAGTGCTTTTACAAGGATACTACTTGAAACATCTTCCTGTATAATCTACACTTGCAATCATAATCAAGCAAAAGCTGTCCCAGTGATTTCAGTTTATGCCCACAAAATCCCAGAAAAGAGCGTTGATATTTATATACAGTATTATGGAGATTCAGTTGCATAAGTTTAGTTTCTGACAGTACCATGTTAAACTTCATGTAATGTTCTTGATAGAAAGCACATTCATTTCTGATCAAAAACATTTGTACTACACACTATGCATCTCAACTATGCTCACAATCATTTCTGCTTTTTTCTATTCTTTTGTCTATACAACATGTATACCTTTCTACACATTTATTTTGGTATTTATGCATTTTTCTCAATTGGCTATAACCTCCACACAACCTACATATATGATTTACAACTCTACAGAGCACTTTCCTATGCCTGAAACCACATTACATGCACTGGCTGCCTGTAAATTTATTACCAGGTGTCATCTTCTAAACCAGGTTGCTCTGGTAAACAGTTATTTTTATTTCTTATTCTCATTGTATGCCACATTTAACAGTTATTTCACTAAAACTTTTTATTTTATACAGCTTTGATTGTCTCAATTATGTTTTAAACTGAATGCTACAAGTTTACTTGCTTAACACACATCTAATGCATTAGCAGGTGTTAGGTCTAGTTATCTCAATAGCCTGCTCCTTACTCAGTCCTTTTTTATATCATATGTAATTGTTTCTCTTATAAGTGAATTATGTAAGTCTCCAAACTCAACAAATTTTTGCTCTGCTTTAATTCAGTCACATATGAATCTACTGACTCTTGAACACTTTCATTTCTAGTTCAAAGTAAATGCAGCGTATGTGGAAGCTTCTTTTCTGGCTCACAGTGTGCTTGAAAACTTTCTTTCAGCTCTTGTGACTGGCCTATCTTCTCTCTAAGAAAAAAAGCAATAAATACTTGTTTCCTTGCTTGACACATGGAATAACACTGCACATTAGATGTTTTGTAGCTTCCCTGCAATTCTATGTGCAATAAGATGCAAATCACAATCCTGTATGCAGATTTTCTAATTTTCAGGTATCTTTCTATGCAACATCATGTATATCAGTGATGGTAGGGAAGACATATTTTGCATAAATGAAACATTTCAGTAAAGGGACTTGTGATACTCACTCTATATGACAGAGAGATAAAGCCATTACTATAATCCAGATGGCCTGCATTTGATCATTAGCCCAGGTTCTGGAGGAGTGGATGCAGTAAGAGAGAGAGAGAGCAATGTGTATTCACCTCCTCAGGGTTCAGATTTATATCTGCATGCCTAGGGCAGACAGTCTATGTTTGATTCCACTGCGTAAATAGGCTAAAAGAGGCACTTGTTACAAGTTGGTGGAACCTTTGAGGGTTACACCATTTACAGAATTAAATGACACCTCTCACACTGGTCCACTGACCCTCCCCCCATGGATGTCTGCCAGCAATGGTATGTGTTAGCGAGCTATAGGGTTGTTACTCAACCCCCCTGATCCTTCATGTAAATAATGATAATGTTCCTTGCTTAGATACTCCATACTTACCACGAGGGAACAAATGAATTGTATGGCTGTAAACCCTTAGGAAATGAATCGGTCAGAAGAGTGGTTAGGGAACAAACATAATGGCTGGGGAGTGGGGGGTTGCATGAACAATGGATTGATAATTTAGCAGTATTTGGAGCAAAAATGTAAAATCAAGTTTACTGTATGTTATTAAGATATATGACAAAAAGATAATTTTACATGGAAAAGGTGGTAATTCTTTCTATGATATTACTATGAAAGTGCTAAATGGACCTGTTTCATTAATGTTTATATTGAAAAATCAGAAACTGAATAAGATTTTCATTAGTATGTGGCAGTGAAGAATATGCAGACTGATAAAAAATGGACAAAATTCCAAAACTTAGTGCAGTATTTTAACAATATTTGGTGCCAATGTAGCTTTATATCTGACACCACTTTGTAAATGTTTACAGAATCATTGTGAAGGCATGAAAACATGTAAGACACGATGTATATTCAATAAAAAAAATACTAAACATACTGATGGAGAAATCAGATGGCACACAGACCAACTTATTGGTAACTTCCACTTTAAGGCAAAGCTACACTGCTTAATGGTAGCTTCCATTTTAAGGCACAGCTGCAGTGCCATCACTTTACATAATAGATATGCATTGATACAGAAGTACATTGTAAAAAAAGATATGTATGGCATAATACAGTACTGAGTTTCAATGTCCTTGTGCTGTTAAACAATGTATCATTCTTTGGCATTACTATGCAACAACTATTGTACGCATGGTATATCAATGTCTATTACATTAGAAGTGACATAACAAAAATACGTTTATTATAAATGTGAGAGCAAATATGAGACTTCTGTACCATGAGTGATGGATTGAGGAGTTGTCTAAAGGAATGAACAATGAAACAAAATGCATTGTTGCTCATGTTGTAAGAAGAAATCTGAAGAACAGTCTAGTGTTTACAGGCAGCACCAACTAGAAGCTAGCAGAACTGGAGAGGCATTAGCTGGCTTGGCATGTCCAAAAAAAGACAATACCATGAGTATTCCATGAACAACATTGAAATACCAAGGGAGAAACAATCTGCACTCCATAGTAACTTCTTTATATCTTTACAAGCACTACTAAACCTATATGGTGAGTCACATGTTGTTTTCAGTAAAAACAATGGAGCAGTTTGGCAAAACTTTGACGTGTAGTTATAGAGCTAAAAGCTACTTTCAGGGCTTGGGGGTGCAAATGAAGAAGTAAATGGAGAATTGTAATGTTCTCTGCACTCATTCTTAATTCAACTGTATAGTGTGTGTGTGTGTGTGTGTGTGTGTGTGTGTGTGTGTGTGTGTGTGTGTGTGTGTGTGTGTGTGTGTGTGTGCAAGACTGCTGTAATTATAGCACCCATGCCAGTGCTATGCCAGCAGCACCCTTTTTGCAATCTGCCAACCTTCTTAAAGCATGGTCAGAGATGAATGTTGGTCTTTCAGCTTTTTCCCGATAAGGGGTCGCCACAGCGGAACTTCGGTCCACTAATGATTGGCAGTAGATTTTTACAAAACACTGAGGTGCCAGCTCGATGCCCAACCTTCAACGAAGGCATGCCCATTTATGCACGCATGTCTTTCAAATGCTACCCAACCACGGGGAGGACATGCAGACTCCACACAGAAGGCACTCCCAAGCCAAACCTTGAATCGAACGGGAGAACCTCTTGCTGTGAGGTAACAACATGGTGCATAAAATAACTGTGTTTAGCTAACACCTCTCATTTATTATTAGAAAGATATGGTTCTTATTTGTACTGCACATAGTGAATACAAATCATGAATTCTTTTAATTCACTTTTTAAAGCACTAAGTAACTTAGTCTACCATTCTCTTTTCTTCTCTTCTTCTCTTTTTTCTTACAGTATTTATCAGAACCATAACACTGGGGTAAATACAATATATAAAATATATAGATATATAGATGTAGACATAGATAGACAGATAGATAGACAGATAGATAGATAGATAGATAGATAGATAGATAGATAGATAGATATAGATAGATAGATAGATTGACAGATGACAACTTGCCAAACCCAAAGAAATGCCAGCACAGCTGTTTGGAAATAAGGTAATTGAATATGCCAGCAGTGTTTCTGTGTGAAATCAAGGTAAAGTGGGGATCTGGGAATTTGCCCTTTCCTCACTGTAGTGCAATCTCAGAGTTGGTATATATATAATTAGAATTGGGTGTGGGATGTAGGGGGCTTGCCCTTTTCAAAAATATTTTGTATTTTTTTTTATTTCAGTAAGCTGCTGATTGACAAATTTGTGTTCTTTCAGCTGCCTTTCAATAAGGTGTATTTTCAATTGATCATCATAAACCCATAGAGATAGCTAGATAGATAGATAGATAGATAGATAGATAGATAGATAGATAGATAGATAGATAGATAGATAGATAGATAGATAGATAGATGTATTTGCAGTTTAGAGTAACAAATCAATCAGCATGTTTCTCAGAGTCGGAAGAAACTGAAATACATGAAGAAGTCTCACTAAAACTTGGGGATAACATGTACACCACAGAGACAGTAACCAGAGGTCAGGACTGAGCTCCCAACACTGGAATTGTGAGGCAGAGCTCTTAACCACTAAGCCACTGTGCTACCCACCATTATCAGCAATTATGTTTTTTTTTATCTGAAAGTAAATTACAAAAATATCTGCTAAGATCAAACATGCAGGAGTCATATCTCACCCAAACATAATGCAAAACGTAATGACTTCTTTTGTGACTTAAGTATTGTACAGAAGTTATTTGAGATTAGAGGTGCCTGAACAAGAAGTACTAATATGCGTATAGCCCAAGCATATTTCCAGCTGTGGTCCTACATATTAATATGAGAAGATGTATTCTTTTGCATATTCAGCGCAGCCACTGTTTAGTCTGCAACATCAGCAGTGTATGACATACATGGTTAACAGACAGTTTTCTATTAATAATAACTTGATAAGAATGTATTTTACTGCAGCAAGCAGAAAGATAACATTATTTCAGAAAAAGCTTCAGTATTTCACCCCACCCCACAGTGCAACAAATATTTGCAAATTTCTGTCATGTGAACAGCAAGTGATAACAACTCTAATTGCCACCGACTGTGCAATCATTTCAAGTGCCTCACGGAGTCTGCAATCACTAATCTTACTCTGCTATATAAAGATGTTTAAAAGAAAACATTTGATGAATAGCCTTAAACAAGTGCCACAGTTTGATAATGCTGCCTGCCAAGCTATATTTGCAGAACACAGCAGACAGGAAAATAGGAAGTCATCTTATTAATGAAATCTAAAATACCACATCAGCAGTTATTTAATCTCAGATTTAATGTATAAAACTCCTCCATTTTTATAAATAGTAAGCACAACTTACTAACCTACATATAAGTTACTAATCAAAAAATCATATGTGTGATATGTGGTATATGAACTAGCACTGAAATAATCAACAATATATGTCCCAATGCTGTGAAATGAGAAAAATAAGGATTAAATTCAAAAGTATCTCACTTTTTGATATCAAGCTTCCTGTGCATGTGCCTTTTCCTTCTGTAGCTAGCATTACACAGTCATGGTTGCAAAACATGTTTAGCAATGTGACTGGAGATAAAGAAAACGTTACCAAATGACGGGGAGAAGGATGGTAAATAACATATTTTCTTACAGCCCCATTTTCTGTTCCTATCCATGAAAATAGGGCTGTGTTAAGCTTGAACCTGCTGCTACTGGAAACTTTACTGCATTATACTGTAGATGCAGTCTTTTTTATTCTAATAAATAACTGCTTGGTAGTAGGAATATGGGAAGAGATATCACTCTAAAACTCTGAACATATCCTCATTTATATAACTACTTAGCAGTTGTGGTTTAAACGTCTCCACAGTAACGCTGCAAGAGTCATGTCATAGAATTAACTCCTATAGGCAGCTCTTGTACAAACTTCTAGACTTTGAGTACCATGTTCAAATATAACTGGTACTGTGTCAAGCACAAAAAAGCAGTGCTTAGCAGAAGATGTTCCTGAAACTAAAACAAAAGTTTTTTTTTAAATCTGTACATAAGGGACTTGTAACAATTATGTTATGACATTATGACTACCACAAAATCTGTCTCCTTAAATCTTTGAAACAATGTACTGCTATCTGAAAATGAGGTTGCAGCAGTTGAAGCTAATTAGACAGAGATGCAGAAGCTGGAGTAATCAGAAGTTGTTGGATAAATATCTTGGAGTACTTCTAGTGCGTAAATGTGCACCATAACGCTTCATAACTTACTTTAATGTTTAACTATGTCACAGGTAATCCAACACAAAAAAAATAAAGAAAATGTTTTTGCAGACAGCAAGCTGCCTTTGAACCCCCCATTTATCCCCATGCCCCCTGCTTATACATTCCCATTCTGTTGTTTTCTTATTTAAAAGTCATCCAAAGAACAATATGAACAAGTTAACTTGCTAGAAGATGAAAGTAGCTTTTAGGTTTGGCTACATTTGCTTCTTCTTTTTGCGCAGTTTTGCATTTGCTTTCCCATTAAAAGCAACATTTGCTGTTTTAAACACTGCCAAATCTAAGGAATAAGCACCGTTAAGCACTAGATAGGTATCAATTGGGAAGTATTGTTGGAAATACAGCACAATCGACAAAAGATGCCTTATTCATACATTTGATATTTTCACTGTATAGTTTATACAATGAAAACATTGCTAAACATGTGGAATGTTGCATAAACCATTCAAACTGATGTGGATGCATGCAAATCAGCAGAACAGTTTGTATCAAAGTCTAGAAACACACATCATTACCTTCATTACTCTCTCTCTCTCTCTCTCTCTCTCTCTCTCTCTCTCTCTCTGTCTCTCTGTACATTTAAGCAAAAACAAACTTTCTGATAATATTGTTGAAACAGGGAAGAGATAATCGTAGGACAAAATATCATTTACTTCAAGTTGACATCCAGGGCATGATTCCCAGGAACATCACAAAGGTAATGATAAAAGGAAACAACAACTCAGTCATGGACTTTTTGCCAAAAAGATGCAGCATGTGCTTTGAACCCACATGACATTTTGAAAAAACTATTTGTAAAATATTTGTTATAAATACATTTTCTACTTGACAGACCATTGGATAAATCTGTCATATAAATATATAAGCAGGGTGAAATAAAGCTAAGAAATGAGGTCACGTTTGTCTACAGCTGTTTTATTGGTAGGATCCTCAAACTACCGAACATGAAAATATGTGTTATTTTGTTCACAAGTTATTATAATCAAATCCTCATTCTTACAAAAAGTTAAAGAGAGAAAACAGACTAGAATTATATTTATTTGCACAAGAAGGAAATCACAGAATGTTACATCTGAAGAAAGCAACTAAAGAATTAGGTGGCACTTCTATATTTAAGTAAACTTTAAGAAATTCATAAAAACTGCACAACTATGTTTACTGGCTGAAACCATACAATGAAACAAGACATTTCAGCTGAAGAGTGAAGTCACATTCTTATTCTAGAATTGATTTATTTCAATCAGCCTTTTTATCAGGTCACCGTATCAACACTTATCTTGATCCTGACATATAATTCAGGAATTTCCTGCACTGCTGGCAGCAGGAAGTAAAAGATCAATATGTCTGTTTGACAGTTTAGCAAATGTGTCAATGACTTTATGTGAATTTATTAGTTTTGCTGCTGAATGTGGTAACACCACCTGTCTGTGCTTTCTTTTTTTAACCTTAAGTATCTTGCGGCTTATTTAGTATAGGCACCAAGGTGGTATATGATGGGTACCTGGGCATGTACTCTTATAAGGAAAAGTGGTTTGATCAATCGTTAAGGAGTATTCTATCAACAGCATTGCAGCAAACTTTATTCAAGAATACTGGTATGTGCAAAAACTATTCTTCCTTCTAAAGCAGTAGCCACCTTTGGTGTCATAAAACACTGAATTTTTATTATCTCAACACATGACATTAACTTTAAAGCTGAACCACTCTTTACAGATACATGCATATGTTATTTTGAAAAATATTTCTCGAATAATGATATCTGAAACTAAGTAGTAAAGTTAGTTCAGTGCTTTGTTTCAGCATTTATTGGCTGTGCTCCCAGATGCATATTTGAACTGACTCTTAATTGCCTGAGCCATAAGTGAATTAAATCTTATAGTTTCTGCTGGGAAGTGCCTCCTACTTTAACCATGCTTCCTTTTGTAGTACCCCTCCATGTCAGCTTTTCACCTAAGTCATTGTAAAATGTGAGCATTTCAAACAAAGGCGGCCATCAACATTACTTACACTTTTCAGTTTAAACAGTTAGGTGTTACCTGAATCAAATTATGCAAATGCTTTCTGAGTCTTACATCATCTACAGTTTATCAGACTTATTTATGTAACGGACAATATATAGTTGCAATATCAGAAGAAATGTGCACTGCTATGAATAATGCCTCATACTTTGTAGCATCTCATATCATTTTGAGCAAATAGTAGGCACTGTCAAATCATTCTGCTGCATATCATAATGCTGGTAAGATAACTTCATCATGTAAGAAAATTAATATTTGTAAATATAAGAGCGCATTAGTCAAAAATCTTGAAACTTCTGCCATGGTTATTTTCTCAGCAAGGTAGAAGATTGGAAATGTATCCAGTATAAGGGGTTTTGCACTCTTTTCTTGCAATTTCTTACCTAAACTAGATCCAAGCAATACTGATGATTATGTTGTCATATATTAATTAGCTCTGTCTGTTTTAATTTGGTTATGTATGCTGTCCTTGTGGAAAGCAGTACATATATACTGAGGCCAATAAAAGTACAATACTATAGATAAACAATATAAACCAAAGCAAGTGTTTTGTCTATAATTCACAACAATAACAGCCATTTGTTTTTTCATAGTTTCATAGTTTAGTACTAGGCTATCTGCCCTGGGGCATTTGTAGTAAGCATAGTGATGTGATGTTCGCCACCCCCCCATGAAGTGGTACAAAATGTACAGAATAGATTTAGAATACTGTGCCTCTATCTAGTAGTGACACAGTGAAGGTCTCCTTATATAATAGAATTAGTTTACTGTGCCCCTGTCTAGTAGTGACACAGAGGTGACCCCCCCTGGGTAACTTTACGATCTCCCATCCACTCATCAAGATTTCTCTTGAAGAGAGTCAGTGAGGGGCTCTGCCTAACATGAACTGGGATTCTGTTCCAGAGCATGGGAAGCCTCTGAGTTATGAATCTATTCCTCCAGCATGTCCTATTCATACTTGTGCCGAGGTTTAAGTCTTTAGCTCTCGTGGTTCTGATGGATTTGGATTTTTTGGGGTGAGGTGGAGCATGTCCATCAGTTCCTGATTGGACATGGCCTTGTACGTCAGGCACAGATCACCTCTGAGCAGGTGGTATGTTACTGAATAGAGCTGGAGTTTCTTTAGTCTGGCAGAATAAGACATATGTTGGAGACCCTTGATCCTCTTGGTGAGGTACTTTTGTGGTCTCTCCAGCTGCTGCAAGTGCCGGGTGAGGTACATACCAAATGGGGCATTGTACTCAATCATGGGTCTGATGAGGGAGGAGTATAGGGGTACAATGACATCCTTGGATCTGGATGTGAATCCCTTCATGATAAGGTGTGCAAGGTAGAAATGTTTTCTAACCACTTTGGGGCGTGGGTGTCAAATGAGATGTCGCTGTCGACTTGGGTCCCTAGGTCTCTGATTACTTTTCCATACTCAGTGGGTTAGTGTCTATGTGATAATTTGTGGGTACTTTGTTTTTCCCAAAGGGGATGACTATACATTTTTGCATTTAGTTTAAGGCCCTGACTGTGGTGTCAGTTGTGTTGTCAGTTTCTGTGAGGCTTTGTAGGATGTATATGTGCAGCTGGTGTATACGATATGGCACCTAGTTTGCAGTCATTCAAGTAACTGTTCAGCCCTAACCCTCCCATGTTTGCTTTAATATCTGAGAAATAAATGCCAAACAAGAGGGGTCCCAGGACAGATCCCTGTGGGACACCACTTGTGACTGGCTTTGAGTCTGACATGGCTCCAGCGATTTTGACTTTATGGGTTCTGTCCTTTAGCCAGTTTGCAACCCATCTAGTGACATAAGGATTTACATTTAAGTTGTTGAGCTTATCTATGATGCCTGAGTGGGTATATTGTGTGAAGGCCTTAGCCAAGTCCAGGTAGGCTGTATGGACTGCTTTGCCCTCATCAATGGCTCTAGTGACTGTTTTGGAAAAAGAAAGTCAACCAGGTTCAAAAGGCAGGATCTGCCCTTTACAAAGCCGAACTGGGTGGGATCAAGTGTCTGTAGGTCCCCAATGTCTCTGTTTATGAGTTCCATAATGATTCTTTCCATAGCTTTGCAGACCAGGCTGGTTAGCTTATGGGGTAGGGTAGTTCAGGGGGGTCTGAGGTACCCCTTTGTGGAGTGGGACCACTGTTGCTGCACGCCAGGTCCCATTGATGCTGTGTTTTAGCTTTGCTGAAAGGCTCTCACCTGGACATCTGAGATGACAGGGAGATTACATTCAGCTGGGATAAGTATTTCTTCTTGGGGGTGAGGGGGTGAGAAATCTGCACTGAACCTGTCAGCCAGAATGTTGGCAATATCTGTGGGTTCAGTGTAATTTTTGTCGTTGTGAACTAACTCTGAGCATATCTGAGGGTTTCCGCCAGGTTTCTAAATAACATAGCTGAAGAAGGCTTTGTGGTTATCTTTAGTGTCCTAGCTGCATTTTTCTCTCAAAGTTGGCCTTGGATGTTTTATGAGAGAGAGAAGTTTTTTTTCTGCTAGACAGAGACTGTAGAGATGTTGGGATTTCTGCTTCGCAGCAGTAGCTTCCTTCTTTTTTTCTTTGTTGTACAATAATAGAATGGCTGAGGTCCACCTCAGACAGCTTTTTTGCCTTTGGGGTTTGGATTTTGGGATTGCATGATGATCCATGCATTCTTGGTCCATAGAAAGCATAGAAAGTGAAAGGATTCAGCATTGTGGGAGGTTTCCACTGGCCCCCCAGGCTTCTTAAGGAGAGTCTCTCAGTCTTAAGAAGAGAAGTCTGCTTTTGCTTTTTTTTTCACTTTGGTCTTTTGTGCTGGGGGTGGGTGGAGTATGTATATATCCAGCTGATTTTTGTGGTCATATCTCTCACTAGTGAGGGGTATACCTCGTGTGGAGCATTTTGTCCCCATGTTTGTGATGATCAGGTCTAGTATATTATCTCCCCAGTGGGAGAGGGTGACTAGTGTTCCCAGTGCATTGAATTTTATGAATTCCAGGAACCTTTGCTAGGGGGTGTTAGGGCTAGAATAATGCACCCAATCTATGTTAGGGTAGTTGAAGTCTCCCAGTATGATGGTATTTTGTGATACATTCATATCCTCCAATGTCTTCAGGAAGAGGGAGTAGTTCCTGGAGAGGGGGAGGGTGGTCTGTAACATGCCAGTTGTATAGCAGTTTTTGCTCTTATGGTTAGCCGCACCTGTATGGTGGTCTGGCGCTTCATGTGGTGCTATCCTAACTGGAGGTGGGTGTCCTTGATGAATATGGACACCTCCCTTGTGGTTCGCCCGGTTTTGGGGCCAAAAAGCTGGGGTTCTCGAGGAGCCTGGTGGTACCGGGGTGCTCTGAAGTTACTGCACAGACGCTATGTTCTCCATACCAGGGAGTGCCTCTGCGTTGACTGATCTTGAGATTTAGCTGCTGGCATTGAGCAGCACTACCCTTAGTTTTTTGCATTTTTGTTTTCTAAGGATTAGTTTTTGTTTTTTGAGCCTTGCCTAGTGTTTTGAGCCTTGCCTAAAAAGGCTTGCCTAAGGTGGCAGGCCTTGCCCAGTGGTGAAGCCTAAATATCCGGAAGCCCAGTGGTATTGGCTAGCCCAACATGCTTGCCCAAGCAGACAGACATTTGATCGGGATCCCCTTTCATACCCAAAGTACCTTATACAAATACCAGTGCTTGAGCATCTTGTCTTATACCTGTGCATCATTTCTGGTGAGGGTGAGATGCTGTCAGAG
Source organism: Protopterus annectens (assembly GCF_019279795.1). Classification (NCBI taxonomy): domain Eukaryota; kingdom Metazoa; phylum Chordata; order Ceratodontiformes; family Protopteridae; genus Protopterus; species Protopterus annectens. Next base: position 570,802,838 of record NC_056725.1, read on the forward strand.
GGCAGGGTCCTGCCAAGGGTCAGGCTAATCTCAGAGCTCCTCTATGTCTCTTTTCTCTATGTCCAGATTCATGTAGTCGGGAGAGTGCATCTCAGCATGGACAATGCAGGCATCATATTTGACTTTGGAGTGGCCTTTGGGTGAGTCGTGTGTTAGTGGCGGATCGTGAAGCGTAGGGAGATCCAAGGCACCTCTCCCCTCCTTGTTCAACCTGGTAAGCTGGACATCAGTGTGCCCTAATAGTCACCTAGTCACCTATTACTGTCCAGGCAGGGTGTTTGTTTGTAAGGAGGGCTGTGGGCTGTGACACTGATTTGTTAAAGTATGTGTTGCATGTTGTGTGTTTTGAGGTGGAGGGTGGATTTGATGTCTGCTTTGGGGAGCCTCTGTCTGTTGTTTTGGTAAGTTATTTATTGACCGCATGTGTCTTTGTGTTTTTATGTGTTTGGTTTGCAGTTGTGGTAGGTCTATGTGGCATGACACGTGGTATAGCCTGGTAGCTGGGGTTCTCTCTAGAGCCTTAAACCAGGTTTCCAGTTAATGTAACAGACGCTGATGTTCTCCATATACTGAGGAGTGCCTCGAGTGCCTTGGCATTGAGCAGCATTACCCTTGGGTTTTTTCAAGCATTACCCTTAGTTTTAGGTGGGTTTGTTTTCTAAGGAGGTTTGTTTTTTTTGAGCCTTGCCTAAAAGGCACTATGGGGTGCGAGCCTTAGCCAGTGGTGAAGCCCAGTGGTGACTTATACAAGCCATCCCTTTATGAAGCAGCTGGTTTACCCAACATGCAGACCCAAGCAGACAGACAAAATGACTTAAAATGACACCAGTACTTGGAGCCACCATTAAAGGATCATCTTGTCTTTGGTGTACTGTGGAGTGAGGGCAAGTAGGGCAAGATGCTCCAGTCAGGGTCATACCAGCCTGGGCTACACATAATCAGAGAGCCTCTTCTTCTCTTTCATGTAGTCCAGGGAGGTACGCCTCAGGTCATTCACGCCAGCATGGATGATGATGGAGTCATATTTGTACTTGCTTGGAGTGACCTGAGTGCGCAAGGGCGGATCCTAGTTCCTACAGGCAGCCCACAGTCACCCTCCTTTAATCAACCTGGTAAGCTGGACATCAGTGTGTCTGACTATAGAGTCACCTATTACCAGTGCATCAGGCATGGTAAGCCTTGGCCTTATGGGCTGTGGGATTGTTTGACACACTGATTTATTGAAGCATGTGTGTGTTGTGTGTTGTTTTGAGGTGGAGGATTTGATGTCTGCTTTGGGAGCCTCTGTTACTTTGGGTAAGTTTCTTATTAGAGCCTCCGAGTATGTGTCTTTGTGTTTTGTGTTTGGTTTTTGCAGCTGTGGTAGGTCTATGTGGGACTGGGTTTGTTGTGTGTGTGATTACCATCTCCTCCCTGTCTGGTCATGCCAGCCCCTGAGTTGAGAGATTTCAGCTCCAGTTTGGGGCCATAGTTGCATCTCTCATGTGTTTGTGTTTGTTGGGAGGAGGAGAGGTTGTTCAGTACATGGAGACAATTCGTAGCATTGTCTCAAGATTCCCAGATTAACCAGCTGAACTGAGAGGATGCCAGTAATCTACCATCTCGACATGCTAGAATAGTATAAGGGAGTGCTGCGCCATCTCCTCCTGCTATATAGTTGACTTAGAAGAGAAGTTTGAGAACAAGTGCACAGATTTAAACAGGGATTCAAAAGAGCTAGAGTTAAATTAACTTCAGGAAACTTTCTTTATCTAAGACTTCTGGTGGTACAGCTTGTGGTTTAAGGGTAGGAGCTGTTATGGAGCTTCATCCTGCAGTCCTGGGTTGTTTTATTACTTTAATTCTACTTGCAAAGTGGGTGATAAAGTGCTCTTGTGTTGCCTCTGAAAAGGGGCACATACATACATATAGACTTGCATGGTTAACACATAAATAACAAGACCAGGTACTGGGCCAGTACAAAACATTACTTAATGTCTTTGTAACCACATAAAATAAGTGCTAACATCCAAGCATAAAAGGAAAATATGTATAACTATCAGCACATTTCTGTAATAGATCTATATGAGTCAGTTCTGTACAATCAGCCAAAGCACAGATCATAGAATCTGTGAAGGCAAAGTAAGATTTGGGTTCAGTATTAACGAAATCGTGGAGATGAACACAAGGTGTTGTGTTTTCACCTTTTCAGCTTTATTATTAAGGCTATGCTGAAGTGCAGTAGGAGTGTTCTAATAGTTTAAAATGAAAAACTGTGGACAATACTGGAGTGTTGTGAGGCCCCAAACCCCAGGAAAATGGCCTCCTCATTTCTAAAAAGTCTATTTCCCTAAAATGTCCACTCTGGAGGGCATTATTGCTCATAGAAAATAAAAACAGCAAGGATTTGCAAGTTCCAAATAGTTTTACAAGCTATAAAAAACATATACTTAAAAAATATTTCAGTTCTGAAGAGAAAAGGGTTCCAAAAGTACTGTTAAGCTGTTACCATGTTCAGACTTTATAAAATGTGTTTGCATCAAATAACTGTAGATATATTTTGCATGAGACTAGTTGTATGGGAGTTTAACAAAAGGATTAAAATTAAAAACTGCTAATGACCTTCATCTTGTAGTCTTGGACTTGACTCTGTTAGTCTTTATTTAACTAAACAAATAATTTTAACAGTGCTTCTGTGTCGCCCCATAAAAAGAGGCATATGTTCCTAGTGAGCATACCTAGCTAACAAATAAAACTAGGAACTGCCTAACAGTTGTTCAGCTTTTCCATGGCTTAATCTCAAGCAAGTTTTCTTATTTATAAAATGATGATATGATGGCCTCCAACATTTTAGACAGAGAAAAAGAAATCTCAACATGAGCAGTTTAAATCTTACAGTTTTATACATGACAGCCTCACTTGTTAGCCATCAGCTGTCTGTACAATGTAAAAAGAGGTTCCTGTGTTTGTAACACTTACCTGAAATTATATAATTGAAAAGCTGCAATGCTAAAATGGCAAATTTTACCAACTAAAATAAAAAAACAAAGGCAAGGGTATCTTCCAAACTATTTTATATACAAAAACAATAAACGTTAGTGCTTTTGTCCACAGCCAATGTATGAACTGTATACAGTGGCTGTGGACGAAAGCGCTAACTTTTATTGTTTGTGTATATAAAATAGTTTGGAAGATCCCCTTGCCTTTGTTTTGTTATATAATTTCTCGTTATTCTCTTTGTTATATAATTGAAAAGGTAAACAGTAAGCAGTGTCATATTGCACTGCTTTGTGACTAAGGAAAAACAAGTGTTTCTTTGGCCCAGTAGAAGGCTAAACAAACACTTGTTTTTCCTTAGTCACAAAGTAGTGCAATATGACACTGCTTACCATCTAGTTTTGAAAGAAAAAAAAAAAAAAAAACTTTTTCCTGTCCAGGAAGTAATTATGGATGCAGCTTGAACCAAAAAAAGTGTCTCAGCGGTAGATTTTAACTAAGCTGCTGAACTGTTCGATCCTTTTTGATTTAATATTAGGTGAGATACTGTGACAAATTACAGGTTCATAGATTAGTACTAAACTAACTGTCCTTGGGAGCCATTTTAAGCCTAGCCAATTAATCCCTTGTGAGACTCAAACCCAGCACCTTGTGTTTGTAAGGCAAACACCTTAACCATCAGGTCACCCTCACAACTTTTTGTTGAACAAAAATGAGATTGCTAAAAGTAAAAACTATATTATTTATATGCATAGATGTAAAATGTGATTATTAGATGGTTATAATATGTGCAAGTGGTGACAGCAGATTTTTTTATATAGGAACAGCATTAGTATTTTTTTTGTTTGTTTAATCATTGGCAATTTTTTTTTTTTGGTTAGTGTCTCAAGATGGTAGTATGCAGGTTCCTGAGAGCTCTGTGGAGAAATGATTGTGTTTGTCCTTGCTGTCTGCATTTGATTTTAGCAGGGAGTTGTGTTGTGTTAACAACCAAATGCGTCTGCTGTTTTAACCAAACATATTTCAGTATTTGCAAATGTCATTTTTAAGAAACATCTTATTTTGCATTGTTTCCCATTTAGATTATTCTGAATATGTATCTTAACATGTCTTTTCAAATATATATTATTATGTGTTTGAAAAATATATTCAAGCTGAATGTCTGCACTCCTGATATAAAATAAACCATTTTATGATTTCAGCAGCTTTATTTTAATAGCGCTACTATTATCATGGTCATCCATTGCTCAGTTGTCATTATACTGAGCAGAGTTTATCGGCAGACTTCATGTATGTCAAACATCTTGGAGATTTGGACACGTACTGCAGTGATACCTGCAGTTTAGGATATGTTTGCCATACCGTCTGGGGATGACTCTGATATTTCTGTAGGAAATTCTTCTGACAATACCCCAGACATCTGTGCAAACGTCTCTTTTTGAAAACGTAGCATCATTTACACAGCCCTAGTCTAAACCACCTTGCCGATCATGGTCAATTTCAGCTTAATTCCTCATTTTGAGCATATGGCTTCAGGTTGTGTCCATAAATACTGCAGGTCAGAGAACAGGGCTGGTATGCTGTTGAATGGCACACTAAAGCACTTTGTGACGCACAAAACCTGCTTGACAATTGGGAAAGATGTTATATGTAGTCATAGTTCTCCAAGTATAGATGGTATACAAATGCAAATCCATCATTTCCTCTCTACTGCAATACTGGAACGCTCGCACATATACTAATAATTCTATGTCAATGACTGGCACTCATGTTTGTCTTGTATCTTTAAAATCACTTTTGTATTACTGTAACCTAGTATTTTTATAGCTTGTATACTATTGTATTTTGTCACCTCCTTGTAATTAGTATTCTGTATCATGTCTGTTTTGATACTGTTGTATCATGTCTGTTTTGTTTTTGGAGCTTTTCTCCCCGAGCCTCTACCAAAAATGGACTCATCTGACCCAGTAGGCATCCCAGTAAACAAATGCAAATAAATAAATCACCCTTGTTTCTGAATAAAATACCGTCACTGTACTGGCGAGACCCAAACAGGTAACCCAAGGAAATCCAGCCACATAAAATCAAGAGGTTTGCCATTACGCTGTGCATCAATCCCCCTTTGCAGCTAATATGTTTCTCACATACAGAGCTGAATAACATATTATTTCTGCTTAAAAAATGTTTTGCACAGTAGGAAAAAGCCCTACTGGCAGCAGTGTACCCAGTGGTGCATGCAAACCTGCTTCCATAACTATACCTTCCCTGTCCACTTACAGTGATACTGCCAAGCTCCTGCCAAAGGGAGCTTGCAAATCACCAAATCTCCTCATTATCATATTATGGCAATGATCCAAGGTCTATCATTATACCTAAAAAAATGAAACAATTTTATGAATTACCTCCCCCAGTCATGACGGTGGAGTACAGTGTAATGGTACAGAATGCATTACTAAGGTGCCTTTTACAGATGTGCTGCATAATGTAATCATTAATCATGTGACACAGTACTTTATTAAGTAGTTGGGTACTATGTGTTCTAATGCACAGTTCAAAAAATGGGAGGCCTGTTTTTCACCACCAAGGACTACCATGATCCAAGTCTATGGATCACAGTACTGCATGATGGTGTACAAAATATGGCGAGCAAGACATATTAATACGTCTACACTCTTTCTCTGTCTATGAATAAAATAGCCCTTTCTCTTTACATCACTTTACCATATGAAATTTTCATAACAAATTATTTTGTCAGCTCAGGTTTCCACATATCATCTACTCTGGGTTATTTCTTACTGTATCTCCATCATTCAGATTCAAAGAGTCATAAAAATTCTCTGCTATAGCAGAACCACTGTACCAATTATTTTTCTTCAGTTTGTATTGAATCTGATTTTCAATTTAATTTCACCTCTAAGCTGAGTCAATAAAGATAAACATGACATTGCGACCATTTATTGATTAAAATAGACAACATTACTGATGCCACAAGAAAATAACATGCCAACCACATCATAATGCAGTCATTAAACCATATCATCATATCCTTATGCCAGATGGATTAACGAAGCCCATTCTGACTGAAGTTTAAGGTCCAGGTGCATAATAAATGCCTGAGATCTACCTATAAAGCCCTTAAGACTTGCCTCCTGCCCCAGTCATAGCTTGTTGTGGCCTAGACATAGTACTGCAACCAACCTGCCCCAGCTGAAGAGGCAACTGAAACACTACCAGGTAGAAAACAAGGTGGTCCACCAAACAGCATGGAAACATGCCATCACGAAACCAATGGTCTCTAATCCAGGATAATTAGAATTCCTCATAACAGAATGTTTAGCCCACCTTTCAAAGAATTCTTTGACAGTCAATGCAATATCCAAATTAAACAACACAAAACCCAGGCTGTTCAAGTACACTCTATCCTGGCTAAAACAGTCTATGTCTGGTTTGTCTAAATCATTGTATTTGTTTACTTGAAACAAAATTTGGCTGGCCACCCAAGACACTATGCAGCTAGTGAAATATCTGGAAATTTCAACAGCACTGTTCTTTCTGACTCCTCTCCACTGCAGATGTGGCACAATTGAAGACCAAAACAAAACTAAATCAGGTTACAGGGAATGAAGCATGTGAAGATCTGAAAGGATTCTGGCCAAAAGAATTCTCTTGTGGGCTGAGGTCAAATCATTCCCCTCAAAGTGAATAACTAATACCTTTGATAAACTTCCAAGTGCTACCAACTGGCACCAAACCTCCAAAAATGGAACCAGGACATTCTTGACCAACCAAACCACCAGACTGTCTATTTGCTATGTCCTAATGAACCGATGTGTCCCACCAGGAGACAAGGATCGAAGGGCTGGTCTCTTGATAAAGGAATGTCCCACAATCCAAACAGGTTTATTCTCTGCAACACAAAATCATGGTGTTATTGTATAATATGGAATAAAAAGGCATCAGACAACCACCTTCCTGTTTGTTTCAGCACCTCATTGGAATGACCATCCAAAGCTAGATTGGATGTATACCCTATCCAAAAGAGTGAGAAGGATAGCTACAAGGATCTATGCCTTGACAGGAAAGAGGCTTAACTAATGCTGAGTTGGTATCCGCTAGTTTGAACTGTCTACCAGTTAATGAGGTAAACACAGGGCCCACCCACTTACAAATAGAGGTTATCTTTCATAAAAAGGTAAATCAATGGACTGGGAAAATAACTAAAAGCCTAAGACTATCAAAATGGACTTGGTGTCCTTTACTTACATTTTCCAAGCCACATTAATAGAAAATCACTGTGAATCATCATGCCCTCCTTTCATATTGCATTTAACAACTCACTAGCATGAAAATCCCTGGCATAAAGGCATATAAACAAAGTTGCCCATCTGGTAAAATTATAAAGATCTACAGCAGTGAGAAACAAACCTTTGACAATAATAGGAATGAGATAGTGCCCAATTGGTTTCCTATGGTCCTTCAAGGCCTCTTTTGTATTTTTCCAACATTTAATGATCCTGCTTATCACCCAGTAGCCTGAGTAATCATTAAGCCCCCAAAAAATATGCTAAAGTCCCTAGGGTTGCCAAATGTATGCAGAGGGTACTGGTAGAAACACCTTCACTAAGGCAAATCCCAAGATCTATATCCCCTGGAGACTGATGTATAAAAACATTTGAATGTCTGCACTGATGACGAGTAAGCCCTTCTGGCAATCTGAGCCCAGAACTTTGGTAATACCTATCCAGCTATCTATCTCCAATTAACCATACTTCCAGAGGAAAGGAGGTTCCTGCCGGTTCCACATCCTTGGCCAACTGATGAAACCTGGTGAACTGAAAAGGTGAGCGACTATCAGATGCATTCTCAGTACCAGATAAATGAATATTAGAAAAAATTAAGTTAATCTGCAAGCTAACAGCCTAATGACAGAATCGACCCACTGGATTTGGAAAAGCATTTGTCCAGAGCATGGGTGACCAGAAAATTGTCCAAACAAAAAGAAATCCTGCTGTTATGCAACTGGTCCCACCACACTAAGGTGGCAACCCATATAGGGAATTTTTCAAGGAAGGTAACTCCTTTCAGCAGACAGAATCTGTGAACAGGTCAACCTCACTGAATGGTACCCAAGGAGACTGCCAGAAGACTACTCCATTAAAATGACACAAAAATGTGAAACATAGGTGAAGCTCATCCTTGGCTCTGTGCATGAGGTGCACCCTATAATGTCTGGGCTTATTCCCTTTGAACAAATTAGAGATGGACTGCAGAAAAGTCATGTCCAGTGCAATGATCTTGTATGCAAATTCATTAAACCATGAGGCTGCATGATGTCTCCTATGCTAGCCTTATGAGTTCCTATAAAATCTCGAGGTGATGAGTCTGAGCTGATCCAACTTGAGAGCCAGGAGCTTGAAAGACCTTGCTAAGCTAGGAATGTCAGCACCTGACTCGGCCCTTCTAACTTATCTTCTACCAAAGGAGACCCCAAAGTAAAGCACATGCCCTTGAAAGTTGTCATCCCTTCAATAGCCCCATCTTTGCCCTCCCCCACTTTCAAGAAATCATCTAGATAATGAACTGCTGCATAGAAGAACAGGCACTTTCAGATGTAGTTTTTGCAAGGCATGCTCCTTCATCAATACCACCAATACATTTGTGCATCCCACTACAGGGAAGAATATCTCTTATTGTGGTTATGCAAACTGTACAAGTAAAAACATTATTTTTATATATATATATATATATATATATATATATATATATATATATATATAGCAGCATGTATATCATGCTCAGCTTACTACGTAGGTAAAACCAATAGGATGTTTAAAGAACGCATTCTCCGACATCAAACAGATATTAGAAACAAAGTGGAAATGAATGCTTTATATAGCCAAATATGTGCTAATAAAGAACATTCTTTTAAATTTATGGCCTTGTCTTGAGTCTATGAAACACCATGAGGTGGTGATTTATTTAATCAAATTGAAATTGAAGAAGCCAAATGGATTATGAACTTGCAAGCTGATTTACCACCAGGACTAAATGGTATAGTCCCTTTAAAACCTATACTAAAAGGCAAAGGTGTAAAAAGAAGGAGATGAGATGAACAACTCCCCTAATGTGGGTGTGTGTGATTTTGAAGTATTTGATTGGAAGTTATCTGTTTAGTTGCATTTGGTTCTCTGATGCTCTTAAACGGATGTTTTATGCCTGGCTAGTAAGGATTTGAAAAAGGTTTATACCGAAAGCGCTTATCCAGATTAATTCCAAGCCAGAGTTTTAGTTATTTTAATAAAATTGCGTTTCATTTTTAACCTATATCACCTTTGGTGACAGACTTGTTTCTTTGCTTGCTTTTTACCTTGATTGGTTTGCCTTTGGTGGTGCGACTTTCTTGTTTTTTTCATTTTCATATCAACTGATCTTAGTAGAAGATTTAATTGGATCTGGAATGGCTTTATGAATGTTGCCCTTTTGAGTTTAGAGGAAGACATGATCACAAAAGGAAGAATGTTTGCTGAACTAGTATTTAGGTTTTGGATAGCAGTAATAGCTATGGGGTAAGAAGAAAACTCAATAGTATTGGGGAGTTCCGAATACCTAAGGTAAGGAGTATTACATTTGAGTCAAAAAAAGTGCTGCATATAGGTTCATAGGTTCATAGGTTCATACTAGGCTATCTGCCCTAGGGCATGTATAAGCCTAGCCAGAGTGTGTTTGGCTTTCGCCACCCATTTTAAATTAATTTTGCTATGCCCTTTTTCGAGGTTAGTATACTGTGCCTCTGTCTAGATAAGAGAGATAGCTAAAGAGGGAGAAGGCAATAAGAGTAAATGGCATACTAGTGCTAATATAAAAGGAAGAAATATGGGAAGTGCCATAATTGTCCTAGAATAATAGGGCAATGGACAATGGAGAGTACCAAGGAAGGCTATCCTCCTGAGGCAATCAGAAATTCAGCATGTGATAAGAGCTCCCACCTGTTACTACAATGGAATAGTATGATAAAAAGTGGCCTTAAGTTAGCATTTTGTTAAATATTCTCATCTGTTATTGTTAGATGTTATTGTAAATATCATTTCTTTCTTGTATTTAAAGGCTTGAGTAGGTAGCCAGGGTACTAACCAGTGGTGCCTCGTGATATTGGACTGCAGGACTGCAGCCCCCCCCAGCTGTAAAAAGAAAACAAATACTCAGACTGCTGTGAAAATGTCCAGACCACTAATTTAAAGTGATCGGACCATTTATTGCTCACTGCTGTAAAAAGAAAAATAAATTAGAGGGAGTGTACATTTCCCAAACTGGACTGGTTAAGCAGCAGTCCGGAATGGAATTCAAGGCATCAGATTGCAGATGCCTCAGGTTGTTAACCACATAGACTGGAAGGGGATCAGACTGCAACGTCTGCAGGTTGGATAACTGAAAGCCTGTTGCTCTCATGTGACCATAGAGGCAAGCTGAAGCAGAGTTTAGCCAGGACCAATGCTCTCATGGGTCCTGAAGCAGAAAGCAGAGTTTACCAGGGACCAAGTTTATGAGGCAAGCTGAACCAGCAGAGTTTACCCGGGATCAAGGCAAGCTGCCCGAAGCAAAAAGCAGAGCCGAAATTGGCAAGCTGCCTGAAGCAGAGTTTATCGGGAACCAATGTTGTTTATGTGATGGACAAACAGTGTTCGAGTACTTTCAAGTGGGTGCAGAGTTAAGCTGAAGCAGCAGAGTGTTACCCATGACTGAGGCAAGCAGAAAGCAGAGCTGTTTACTTTCGTTTTGATGTGCAGATACTAAGTCCATAAGGAGCTGCTTTTAGTGTGTGTGTGTGTGTGTGTGTGTGTGTGTGTGTGTGTGTGTGTGTGTGTGTGTGTGTGTGTGTGTGTGTGTGTGTGTGGACAGAGAAGTGCAGGTACTAAGTCTATACGGTGCTGCTTTTGGTGTGTGTGATGTGTGTGCATGTGTGTGTGTGCTTGTCTGTGTGTGTGTGTGTGTGTGTGTGTGTGTGTGTGTGTGTGTGTGTGTGTGTGTGTGTGTGTGTGTGTGTGTGTGTGTGTGTGTGTGTGTGTGTGTGCAGAGTTAAGCTGAAGCAGAGATGCTTTGGTGTGTGAGTGTGTGTGTGTGTGTGTGTGTGTGTGTGTGTGTGTGTGTGTGTGTGTGTGTGTGTGTGTGTGTGTGTGTGTGTGTGTGTGTGTGTGTGTGTGTGAAATGCCCCATGTAAATATACCTGGTGGCTAGAGATAGGCTCAAACCCTGTACCTTGCATGCAGATAGCAAGAGCCTGGATTCCCTATCCACCACCATAGAGGCAAGCTGAAGCAGAGTTTACCCAGGACCAATGCTCTCACGGGACCTGAAGCAGAAAGCAGAGTTTACAGGGGACGAAGTTTATGAGGCAAACTGAACCAGCAGAGTTTACCCGGGAACAAGGCAAGCTGCCTGAAGCAGAAAGCAGAGCTGAAAGAGACAAGATGCCTGAAGCAGAGTTTACCGGGGACCCATATTGTTTATGTGATGGACAAACAGAGTTCAAGTGCTTTCAAGTGGGTGCAGAGTTAAGCTGAAGCAGCAGAGTGTTACCCAGGACTGAGGCAAGCAGAAAGCAGAGTTGTTTACTTTCATTTTGAAGTGCAGGTACTAAGTCCATACGGAGCTGCTTTTAGTGTGTGTGTGTGTGTGTGTGTGTGTGTGTGTGTGTGTGTGTGTGTGTGTGTGTGTGTGTGTGTGTGTGCAGAGAAGTGCAGGTAAGTCTATACGGAGCTGCTTTTGGTGTGTGTGTGTGTGTGTGTGTGTGTGTGTGTGTGTGTGTGTGTGTGTGTGTGTGTGTGTGTGTGTGTGTGTGTGTGCAGAGTTAAGCTGAAGCAGAGCTGCTTTGGTGTGTGTATGTGTGTGTGTGTGTGTGTGTGTGTGTGTGTGTGTGTGTGTGTGTGTGTGTGTGGGTGTGTGTGTGAAATTCCCCATGTAAATATACCTGGTGGCTAGAGACAGGCTCAAACCCTGTAGCTTGCATGCAGATAGCAAGAACCTGAATTCCCTACCCACCACCACTTGTGAAAAATTTTCAGGTTTTTCCCCTCATATTTTTGTAGTGTTCTGTTCCTCATACAATCTGTGGTTTTCTGGAATGATAGACGTGAATTTCAGACTTCATATTCTTCAGAAGGTACATGTAACACAAAACCTTTTATTCTAGCAATTTTCTAAGTTTATAAGTTCAATATTTGAAATGTGTCCCTATTTTTGGGGCTGCATTCCCCCATTATTCCCTTTGTCCAGGTTTTTCATGCTAAGAGGTTGAGAGCTATGGTAAGAACGTAATTCACTGTATATGATTGGGGGCTGTATTTGCCCATTATTCACTTTGTCCAGGTGTTTTGTGCTAAGAGGTTGAGAGCTGTGGTGAGAACTGAATTCACTAAATGATAGCCATTTAAGTTTCAGTCTTCCTATTTTTGCAGAAACAGCTAATCTGGTATTGTGGCATGTTGCTCTGACTGTAGTGCACAGGGTCCTGGGTTCAAGACGTGGCAGTGAAATGCATGGTTGTAACACAGCATTCTATTCTAGCAACTTTCCAAGATTATACAGGCAATATTTAAAATGTGTCCCTGATTTTTTGGGCTTTTGTCGTCCCCCCACAATAAATTCTGGCTTTTCCAGATTTCTTGTGCTGCAAAATTGAGAGATACAGTTGAGTGTCGAGTGGATTTTACAAGAAGCTGAGAGCTTCAGGGGAAGAGAAGTTTAGTGCTGCTTATGTTGAGTCTGCTTGCTTTGTTAATAGTGCAACAGGTAGTGTACTTGCTTTCGATGCAGAAAGCTGTGGGTTCTACTCCCACAGTAGGTAGATGCAGTGCTGATACTGTTCTGTGTTATAATTTTAAAGGGGGTGGATGCTACAGTCCTGAGAATGTTCTCTTTGCCAGAGATATCTAGTAAGTATGAACCTGTTATCAGTTTGCCTTCCAGTCCCTATTGCAATATTACTAGCTTATCATTTTTTTTAGTGCAACATAGGCAATGTATTCATCAAGGGCAACAGACACTTTATTTGTAGATGAAACAATGAAATATAAAGTTGTTTGCTAGCAGCAACCTCTTCATTAGATGCAGATCTCTTTAATGTGGAATTATTTATATGACTGGTGGATTGTAGAAGTTTGAGTAGACTTTTTGATGGAAATGTTCTATATTGGGCAGTTTTGTCATTATTGGTGCCTGCATTTTGTTTCATTGTTTACTGGAAAAATGTTCAAAACAATAAATTTTGTAATGCCCTCTCACAACTGTACTGTATTATACAATATAATTTAATACAATCAGGAAAGTATATGTTTCATGTGCAAGGGATCTATGATTTGAAAACTGCCCAAATTTAATCTGTATCTGCCACTGGCCAGATGTATTTTCTTTGAATGTGGGTTCAATGCTGTTTCAATGAATGTGAGTTTCAAGAGAAGAGAAGTTTTAATGCTAAGTCTATTTTTATTGTGAGACCGCATTGCTTTGTTTAGCAGATGTCTATTGGTGTTTGTGCTATAAAATATAAAATAAAACTTTTAAATGAAATCATAATCATCATAGAAGTAAAGCAATATGCACATTACAGTGTTTATTAGAAATTGGGTGAAATAACCAAGTAATGGGATATTGGAATGGCTGCAGGGGGGAGGCCCCATTCGACCATGATTTTGTGGGGGGGGGTGGCAAACTCAGAGACAGCCCAGGCTGAATTATACCTCTCAAATGTCCAGATTTTCACAGAATGAATAGATTTTTTGCTTATTTTTGGTTTGTTCCTCATAAAATTTGTGGTTTTCTGGAAAATCATTTAGGAATGAAGTCACTAAATAATCACAGACATTGAGTTTCAGACTTCATATGCTTCAGACAAATGATTCCTAAAGCAAGACCTGTTATTATATCAACTAAGTTTATACAAGAGCAATGTTTAGTACTGTTTGTATGTTACCCCAAATATATTTGGCCTTGTACAGATTCCCTGCGTTAAGAGATTGAGAAATATGTGCAAATAAATCACTTTATAGAATTGGTTACATCCAAACCTCTCAACTGTCCCTGATTTTGGCTCAAAGTGTTGCTCTCCCCCTAATAATCCCTCCACAAAATGGCAAATTTGGAAGAAATCGTGGGGGGTTTACAATTAATAAGTAATTGTAATGATCAGAGTTATAGATTACTCTTAATTTCAGAAATGCATGTAGATTCTTATTTTGTCAGCTGCTCAAGTTAACAGTACTAATATTAAAAAAGTGTCCCTTCTTTGACAGGTCCCCAGCTGTATTGTGTCGCTATTTTATAGTTTTTCATCATATTTTTGGTCTGTTTTTCACAAAATTGTGGTTTTCTGGCAAATTAGTGGCAAATCATTAAAGATTGAAGTTAGAAAATACTGACAGACATTTAAGTTTCAGATTTCACACCTTTCAGAAAATTCATACTAATGCAAGACTATTCTATTATCTTTCTAAGTTTATAAGAACAATATTTAAAATTGTCTTTATTTTTGTTGCTTTGTCCCACTTCTATTTATGGCTTTGTACAGATTTCTTGCTCTAAGGTTGAGAGGTATGACAGGTGTCATGGCCATCACCGTCAGCCATAGACATTTCAAATTGTGACATACCTGTTGTACTCCACTCCCCATGTAGTGACTTTGGATGTGTCCAAGCAAGGCAAGGAGCAGTTGTGCAGTGTAAATCATCCCCCATCCAAGGTAGGCACAAGTACTACAGTGGGTTTTCATCTGTTCTTGATTTTGCAGAATGTTCTGATTTTCTGTCATATTTTTATACTGTTGATTTATGCTTCTTCTTATTCAGAAAATGCATGTTGTTGCAGTACTTGTTGGTGTGTGTTTAAGTAGCAATGCTTTAATGACCATCATTTAAGCTTGTCTGAGATTGTAAGATGCAAGTAAGCTTTAATAAGCATACTGTTAAAGAATTACCAACATTGAAAGCCTTTCTGTTGTTGCCATGCAGAGAATATTTACATAACTAGATATTGTATAAGCCTTAGGTATTGAAATGCATATGACAGTATTTGTAATAAAGGACAGGATTACAGTATTTTCAGAACCTCATTACATTTGTTTGAGACTTGCAGTCATCTTTGCAGGCTTTACCCATAAACTAAACAGAATACCAATCTATCATGTGTGGTCCATAAAATGTGTGGTAATCCTTTAAGCAATTTATCTTGAGCTTGTTTTTTGTTTGCTGTTCATTTTTTACTTTGATCATGTTTTCCCCATGAAACAAGTAGATAGCTGTTGTCAGGCAGCAGGTCTTTTTTGGATAAGAAACATTTTTATAAGTTGGGGTATTACAGAGATTGCTACTTTCAGCATGTTACTTGGTACTTTTATAAAGCTGAATATAAATTATAATTAGAACTGCAATGCAAGGAGAAGTGGTTTGAACTGAGTGTTGCTTGTTTTTTATACTTGATTTTGACTGGCATTCCAGTAATGTATTTAAAAAGTAATTTATTTTTTCATGCCTCACAACCTTTTTGTTTCCATCAATATATTAAGTAAGCTGTCATGCTACCAATGCATTGAAATATTTTTTTCTTCTACACTTCAGTTTGTCTTGATTGGACTCTCATAATGACGGTTTGGCACCCAGGGTAGCGGATTTAATTAATGTCCCAGTTTTTGCATTTTTTAGCATAGCTCCATACCTTTCTAGGTGGCCACACCCCTTCTCATTGGCTCTACCCATTCAGCTGTCTCCTGCAGCCCCCCTTTGATTTGAAGTCACCAGCTGCCACTGGTACTAACAGAGCAGTAGATATACATCAGAGGCTAATATTAGTGAAGAAATGCATTTATAGCAAGTTTGAAGTGAATAAGATGGAAAAAAGAAAATATGATGAGTGACACAGCAGAATTTACAGCAGAAGAACTTAATAAAGATGAGGTGATATTAAATAAAATACCTGATGTCGTTCGGGGAAATGAGCAGGCAAATTAATTTATTAAGCTGCCTCAGAACATGACACTAAATGGCTTTACATTAACTGAGATTATGATACTGAGGCACAATTAGGCAGCAATTATACTTGATTTGTTTCTGAAGACTGCAACTCACATTTGTCATTATTTAGTGACTGTAGTCTACAGCACTTAACCAGAAAGCCATAAATTGTAGAAGGAGCAGACCACAAATAAGTGGAAAAATGTGGGACTGCTGAAAACTATACCCTCAGCACTTGCGCACACACACACACACACACACACACACACACACACAAACACACACACACACACACACACACACACACACACACACACACACATATATATCAATTACAACTATGTGTATTGTTGTACACCTCAAAGGAATTCATCCACCTTAGTCTCTTATACCTTTTAGTACAGCCTAGCCAACAGTGATTGAAATGTAATCAATTATTTTACATGCAAACATGCACATACACACACACACACACACACACACACACACACACACACACACACACACACACACACACACACACACACACACCTATTACAACTACGTGCATGACTGCATACCTCAGATATCTGCTTAAGATCAAGTGACTAAATAAATTCCTAAATAATGGTCCAGAAATGTATCTCATCTCAGTGCTACCAGACCCATACAGTGCAATTTATTGTTACTCATCTCCCCTTTCTAAATGTTTTAGCTCAAGGGTCAGATACCAAGACACAAAATCAGTAACAGATTTTTAAATATCTTTCTTATATTCTTAGAATGTTGCTAGGATAATAGAATTTGCATTAGCAAGCATTTTTTGAAATCACAGCATAAAAAGGAGCACTTTCCTTTAAGAGTCGTTTCCTTTTGGCTAGGAATTCCCAAGCATGCTGTTTAAAGTCAATTTACAAACACCCACCCACCCACACAAGCATGCACATACATACACACACACAAATACAGAGACACTACCTGCTCAGACATTGCTAAAATCATAGAGGTAAAGGGAAGTAGTTATCATTTGATATATTGTGCTGTCTTCACTGGCACTGGACCCACAAAAGCATCTGGTCAAATGGGTCTGAATATTCCTATAAGAACATTTTTCCATTCAGCTAGGATACCCTCCTCCTCCTCCTCCTCCTCCTCCTCCTCCTCTGCAGAGATGGATTTCTAGGGTTCAAGTCCCAAATGAGCTCTAATATTTTCTTTTCACTTCTGTGATTCTAGCAGGGCCTGAGCAGAGGGCTTCTCTGCATTTGTGTGGGATTATAATTTGACCAAGCATTTTCTGAAGAATTCAACATCTGAAACTCACAAGCTTGTCATTACTTAGCAACTGCAATATGTATCAATTTACCAGAAAGCCACACATTTTACAAGGACCAGACCAAAATCCCTGTCAACTTCTTTGCTAAAGAATTCTGGACAAAGCAAAAATAATGAGGGGACAAATGCCCAAAATATTATATTTTATTTGTTAACATGTAATCCCAATGGAGAAAGTATCCGTTGCCAGGGGCATCCTGTCTGACCAAGTGACTTGCACAAAGTCACACAGTAGGAAAACAGAGGTGAAAGATTCTGTGTCAAACCCTGTGTTTTTTTGATTACAAGAAGCTGCTCATTAACATCTTAGAGACCTAAGAGGCAGGTAGCTCTAAGTCACCTAAAAAAAGTTAACAGAGCAACAGGTTTTGCACCAACATGCATTTTATGAACAATAAGAACTATGACGCTCTAGTGACTGGTATTGATTGAATGTAATCCTCGGGATTTAACAGAACATGAAGAAGTTAATGAAGGCCTGGCGTTTGATGCAGAAGACTAAGAATCAATGCTTTTAATGAGATGGTTCCTGTAGTCAAGATGGTTTTGTAGTCAAGCGTACAGGGCTCGACTTTTTCTACTTCTGGTTGCCCACTGTGTGACTCTAAACAAATCATCAGTTAGTGCTCCAGGGTTTTCCCCGAAAAATGAGTTTACCTAGTTTAACAAATGGTTTTTAAACAGATTAAAAATATACATGGCAAAAATATGAAGCAAAGATATTCATGTGTATTTTTTGAAAAATAAGAATTATGAAACAATAATGATTGAAATTATTTATTGACTGACTATAATCCTTAGTGATTTACTGGAATGTTTGTTTTAGGAATTTATTCAGGGTAACATTTCGTAGTAGTGGCAGTGGTTCATAGTGTAGGTCTGTGGAATTAATTTTGGCACACACAGGACTTCTGATGTGCAGGCAAACATTCTGACCTCTGAGGTAACACTTCATAGTACAGGTAGGTATATGGAGTTTGTTCAAGCACAGGACTTCCAATGTGCAGGTAAATGTGCACACATGCACACAAGCAGGCACATATTTAATTCATAGTGGAGACAGGCAAACATTCTGACCTCAGAGGTAACACTTCATAGTACAGGTAGGTATATGGAGTTTGTTCAAGCATAGGACTTCTAATGTGCAGGTAATGTACATACATGCACACAAACAGGTACATATTTAATTCATAGTGGAGACAGGCAAACATTCTGATATCTGAAATAACACTTCATAGTACAGGTGTATGGAGTTTGTTCAAGCACAGGACTTCCAATTTTCAGGTAAATGTGCACACATGCACACAAACAGGCACCTATTTAATTAATAGTGTAGAAAGGCAAACATTCTGACCTCTGAGGTAACACTTCATAATGCAGGTATATGGAGATTGTTCAAGCACAGCACTTCCAATGTGCAGATAAATGTGCACACATGCACACAAACAGGCACATATTTAATTCATAGTGTAGAGAGGCAAACATTCTGACCTCTGAGGTAACACTTCATAATACAGGTATATGGAGTTTGTTCAGGCACAGGACTTCTAATGTGCAGGTAAATGTGCACACATGCACACAAACAGGCACCTATTTAATTAATAGTGTAGAAAGGCAAACATTCTGACCTCTGAGGTAACACTTCATAATGCAGGTATATGGAGATTGTTCAAGCACAGCACTTCCAATGTGCAGATAAATGTGCACACATGCACACAAACAGGCACATATTTAATTCATAGTGTAGAGAGGCAAACATTCTGACCTCTGAGGTAACACTTCATAATACAGGTATATGGAGTTTGTTCAGGCACAGGACTTCTAATGTGCAGGTAAATGTGCACACATGCACACAAACAGGCACATATTTAATTCAAACAAAAGTAGTGTGACAAACATACCACCATGGACAGCATAGAAGGCTTAGATTCCTTTATTTAAAATCCTTGAGAAAAAAAATCCTTCAGAATGGATAAAATCCTTCAGGAGAAGTAAAACACACAAGGTATAACGTAGAGGTGCACCGTTCAGGATAAGCACTTTCGGGACTGCCCTTCCTCAGATCCTGTTTCCTGTAGTGAGATTTTCTCAATTAAAAGTGATCTCAGCCAATCAAAACACTAGCATTAGCCAACACCTCCAGTATAGACCAATAACAGATCATCCAATTGAAATAGCTAGGGGAAACACACTTTTCAATTGTATCCGATAATTGACATGTACTAAAGCATCTCGTCTTTAGTATAGGTTTTAATGGTACCACACCATTTAATCCAGGTTCCAGATTAGCTCTCAAATTCATAAGCCAATTAATTAAAGCAACTTCCCTTTAATTATTCACATCCCCTCCCGTTAATGCTTCAGAAAGTAGTTGTAATACCATAAATGTAAAAGAATGTAAAGGGTGCATTTTTACGTGTTGGGCCAAAGCATTCGTTTTAATTTGATTGGTGATATCTCGTATGTGCCGAAGGATTCTTTCCTTAAAGTGGCAATCAGTCTTGCCTACATAGTAGGCACTGCAGTTCTGACAGTTGGCCACATATACTAAATGTTTGCTATTACAATTGGCTCATACTTTCAAAGAATAAACCTGAAAAGTAATTGGATGGCAAAAGGAGTTGGAGACATCTATATGCTGACATGCCTTGCATCATCCACATTTAACAGTCCCTTTTCTGGCTTCAATTGTCTGTTGTCCTAAGGCAGTTCCACTTTTATGACAAAGGAGTAATTTGATATTTTTCTTATTTTTGAATGCAAATTTAAGTTCATCTCCTACTAGTTTCCTTAACTTCTCATCTTCAGTTAATACTGGTCAAAACTTCCTAATGGTATTATATATTTGTGGAACATTTGTGGTATAAGTTAAGATGCATCTTAATGGTTGGGGATGGACACTTTGTCTACTGCCATCTTTTTTAATGGCTGATTTACAAGAAAAATAGGGTTGGCCGTTTATTTTCCTTAAGTTCTGCATGTCATTAGCCTACATATTGATATCTTTGTCTGTATAACCCCTATTTTTCAAATGAATTTTAAGTTGCTGAAATTCTCTTCGAATTCATGGTCAGTAGCACATAACCTGGAAATGCAGCTGGCTTGGTTTTCAAAGATGTTATGGAAAACTTCCCTCTATGCATACTATCTTTATGCAAATAATGTTTTTTTCCAGGTCGTTTTCCTGTGGATATTGGTTTCAAGTCCTGTAACTGGATGTAAATATAGTTTGACATTGAGAAATTCAATTTCTTTCTTGGAATGATGTACCTCAAAATCAAAAAAGTAGTAGTGCTTTTCAAGAACTCAATAAATTGACATAACTGAGTATCATCACCTTCCCAGATGAAAAAAAAGTCATCCACAAAGCGACCATAATAAATTGTGTTGCTGACCCATGGATTAGTATCAGTGAAGACATGTTCTCTCTCCCATTGAGCTAGCACAATGTTGGAATAACTATTGGCACATGGGGTGCCCATAGCTACTCTCCACTGTTGCCAATAGTATTTGTCACCATAAATAAAAAAAATGTTTCCAAAATTAGTTCTAGGAGTATATAAATAAGCTCTATACCAGGAAGTTTTGACTGAGCAAAATGCTTAATAGCTGAAATGCCATATAAACTGGGAATAACAGTAAATAAACTCTGGATATCTAGAGTTACCAGAATAAAGCGTGAGAAGTCTTTGAATGATCCCATCTTCTCAAACATTTTTTTAGGAAATCTCCAGTGTCTTTGAGTATAGTATCAACTTGTGGGAGAAGTTTTTTTAGTTGGTCTTTGACATATACTGAAAGCAATTCAGTAACCCAGCCTCTTGCAGCTACTATGGGGTGCATATGAGGGTCATTTAAACTTTTATGAATTTTAGGTAGCTTACTAATAGTAGGTATTTGAGCATGTTCTACCTTGAAGAAATCAAATAACACTTGTGAGATGAGTCTGGAGACAAGCATATCAGACAAGGTATTTTGAACTTACTCTAGCACGTTGTCAAGCTCCTTTCTAGTGGTGCATTGATAAGTTTTATCATCCATTAACATCTCTTCCATTTTCCTTTTATAATCCATCAAATTCATTGCAACTAGTGCCCCACCTTTGTCAGCTGGTTTAACTATGATATTATAATTTTTAATTAATTCTAATAGAGCTTTTCTTTCTCGGATGTTAAATTATGATAATGTTGACCTATTTCATTTTGCCTTATATTAGCAACATCATTCTCGCATAGACATATAAAAAGATCAACAGCAGGATGATTTATTGGCACAGAAGTGCTGGGTTTCTTATATTGCTTCTGAGAGGCAGTGGTCTCATTTCTAGCATTATTGTTGCCATTACCAAAAATATTCTTTAATGAAACATTTCTCCCAAATTGCTTGATATCTATCACAAACTCACTCAACCTAGAGCAGAACACTGGAATAAAAGTTGAACCTTTACTCAGTACTTTTATGTGGTCATCACTTAATGGAAAATTCAAGAGGTTAAATACCAAGCATGTAGAAGTTCCTAAATCATCGGTTACTTCTGTTTTTATCTCCTTGCTTAACAATCTGTTTATTCTCTCTTGTGGTGTCCTGATGTGAAAAGGTAATGTCTGAAAAACTGGGACATGGGCAGTTCCATCTTTAGGTCTGGTACCAATCCCCGAGGAGGTAGAAGGGTGGACAATATTCAGACTTGATTGATTACTATTGCTTTCATTACCCAAATTTATTAGTGTAAGTTCATTATTGGTGTGTAAGGTCATAGATATAACATCTTGTACTGAATCAGTGTTGACTTCAGCAGTGGAACTTTGTTTTTTTGTATTTCACTTGTGTGTAGCCTTTGGATAGTTTGACTATGATCTTTTATTTCAGTGTTAACTTTATTCTTGCCTGTTCCTGCTTCATTAGAGTCATTAGATGTATTTTGTTTAGGCCATTCAAAAACATTGCCTAATTTAAAATCTTTATAATCCCTCAGAAGTTTCTTACTCTTTCGTTCCTTTAATTTTCGATCGTATAAATTCAGATGACTCTGTAGAGTTTCAAGTTTGTTGAGACGAGCTTCATTCAGATCAATGAGTTCCATTTCCACTTTTCTTTGAAAACCAAGCCACCCGCATTTCCAGGTTATGTACTGCTACCATGAATTAGACTTCTGAGGTAACACTTCATAGTACAGGTATATGGAGTTTGTTCAAGCACAGGACTTCCAATGTGCAGGTAAATGTGTACACATGCACACAGACAGGCACATATTTAATTCATAATGGAGAATTGCATTTTATTCATAGTAAAGAAGTAAACAATTCAAACTTCCTGGCTGTCCAAAATACTACTATGTTTATTTTGAAGTGGAAAATCTCCAGGAAGTCTTCTCTCATTGTATAAAAGCAACACAGAAGGCCAACGAAAAACACTTTAATAAAAAAACACAATCACCTGTAGCACCTTGGCTATGTAAGCCTTTTACAGAGTATAAAATTGTCCTTGCCCTAACCTACGTATATACATCAACTAATTACCAATTACATAATTACATAATTAATCAATATATTTTAAAATACACCAGTTAAAAAACTTTATATCAAACATTTCCAATTATATTCTTTATTCACTCCTTTTGGAAAAAGTATATTAAATGTCAAGATAAAAATGGATTCCTTTCTTCTTAACTGTTTTTTTATATCATATATTATGATTCTTTCATTACTTACTTCTTCTAATATTGTTGCTGTTAGCCCTAAATGATCACCATTATGTGCTTGATGAAAATGTGTAGCTACTGGACTTGCCTCATTATTTTTCCTAATGTCTCTTAAATGCTCTCTCATCCTAGCTGAAAAACTTATCTTACTTTCCCCGATATAATACTTTCCATAGGGGCATCTCAAGGCATATACTACCCCTTCACTTTTACAGCTATAACTGCCTTGTACCTGAAATTTCTTTCCATTAATCTGGTGGAAACGTCTTACTATATGCTGATATCCTACACATTTACCACAGGGAAAGGTACCCTTTTGGGCTATCACATTACCTCTTGCTACATTTGGAATACTAAACCTACCATGTACTAGAAAGTCTTTAATGTTTCTCCATCTCATATAAGAGAAATTCAATTTTTTTGTTATATAAAAAATTTAACCGTGCATCTCTTCCTAAAATGTCCCAGTAGAACTTAACCAAACTTATAAATTTATCTGTAAATAAAGTCAATTTTGTAATAAAATATATGTAATCCTTTATATCATTACCTTCCCTTAGAGGCTTAGACCATCTCTAATGTGACATCTTTGTTGGTAAAACCTCTCTTTCCCACTTACTTTCTTCACAGCTTTATTAATAAAATCTATTATATATCCCCTATTGACAAACATTTGAGCTGCTTTATCTAATTCTTCTTTATACTCATTTACATCACTACACAGTCTTTCAATTCTAACAAATTCACCATATGGGACTGATTCCATAGTATGAAAAGGGTGGCAACTAGTGCCATGTAATATATGACAATTTTATACTCTGTAAAAGGCTTACATAGCCAAGGCACTAGAGGTGATTGTGTTTTTTTATTAAAGTGTTTTTTATGGTTTTGTTGGCCTTCTGTGTTGTTTTTATAGAATCCGTCTTTTCTTTGTGGTTTTAAAGTCTTCTCTCATTGGTTTTATATTCGAGCAAATGAAAGAGATTTCCTTGAGCTTTCTGCACATCAAAGCAACTGAATAGTAATCAAGTTTGGGAGGGGAGATGTGGAAGGTATTTACACTGCTTCGTTTTTTTTTTTTTGTGTTCACGAAGCCCTTCATCCAGCATGGGATAGGCACTTGCCAAGGTAACCTTGTGCTTGATCCTGCCCTGGGTTAAAGTAGGCTTAATATAAGTACTAACATTCTTTTAATAATAAGACACACATAAAATGCAATTTAGTATTGATGTTTCTTCAAGAAAGTGGCAGTGGGTCTTTTTCTAGTTAAAGGGTATGGATGCTTAAGTAGAATAGCCCCATCCACATATGTAATTGTGTAACAAACCACCAGAGCACTTAGAAAAAGTAAGAATAAATATCTTCGAGTAAACTCTGAAAAGGAATGCTTTTTTTCAAAATGTAAACCTTCACAAGACTTTAGCAGCAATAAAATATTTATGGTGGAAACTGCATTCCAAGTATAATACATCTGAAGGAACTGTGTGGCCACAGACATATCTGTTTCAACAATAAGGGCTCCCTGCTAGGCACTTGCTGGAGTTGAACTACACAGTTAACATTTGCTAGTTCTACCTTAATCTGACCATTTTATCCACAAAGTGCACTAGAAATTTTGGTTGGGCTACTATCAGTGGATATGGTCCTAACTTTGCCCTGTGTACCATCATTACAGTACCTCCTTTGCCAAACAATCTAACTCTAAATATCTCCAAATCCACAACTTTGTTTCTTGGCTCTCAGCAGTTTGCATGCAATTCCCCCTTCCTATCACAACTCCAGTAATGAACCACCCTCCTTGGTGAAGCAGTATAAGAACCTTCAAGTCATACTTAATCAAATGATCTCATTCAGAAACCACTCTAACAAAGTGGTTGCAAAAGTTACTGCTCAGCTAGAATTCTCTTACTCAGTCTCAAACCACCTCATCAAAGATGTCAAAAATGCTCTGGCAAACAATGTGTTCATTCCAAGGCTAGAATAAACCACAATGTGTTAATTCCAAGGCTAGAATAAACCTCACCTATTACAACCCTTTTCTCTGCCTAAGACACCACTAATATACAAACTGCAATAAATGTTAAACACAGCTTCAGAATCTCTGTTCTCACTGTCTCACCTTAAAACAAGCAAACTGGTTACCACTCACTGCTCTTTCCACCTTCCACTTATCCTCCCTTACTTTTAAAATCTTAAATAGTAGTTTCTGCCCATCCTTTAAGAGTCAGTTCCAAATTAAATCCCCCCCCCCTTATTTTCCCAAAAGTCAGCTGACTCTAATCTGATCCCATTTTGGTCTTTCCTCAAGTGAAAGGAAATTCATTAAAATTTTCCAGCAAATTGGAACCATCTTCTTGCTGAACTCAGAAAGATAACAGAGTCTCCATAGTTTAAAAATAAACTGCAGGATCCTGTAAAGGACATACATATGTACCCGCCTTTACAAGACAAAGGCAAACCTCCTCACACCCATGAACTAATGTGTGCATCTGTTACCAGGCTCTTATTTGCTCCCATGACCTATAAGTTCTAATGATTGCCTTGTCATACAGAATGGATAACCCTCACTTTGTGAATATGTGAATTGGCCTTTATAGTAAATTAACCGATATCAATAGATTCCTTGCATGTTTCATTCTTCTAAAATGGTAAAACAGATACCATTTCCCATTAATTCCTTCATCGTTATAGTGATCTTTGCAACTCTCAGATCATGCTACTCTTTCATCCCATTTACTTCTCCACAGCTATCCTAACAACTTTCATCTCTATGACTTCTGCATTTATTGTTTAGGAGCTCTTGTAGCTAACTGCATGAATTGTATGCCACTGTTATATACCTACTAGAACTGTCTGCCTACATATATTATCGTTCTTGCAAAAGAAACCTCTCATTTTGTACTTGTCAAACCCATGTAACTTTGAATATTCTTTTTGTTCTACTTCTGTCTAATTTTGTGCCGTTGACACCTGGGTTATGGCTGAAAATGGTGCTTGGAACCGCCCACCCATGCAGCTAACAAAAATTAAATAAATCATCTGAACTCTAAGCAATAGTTAACAGAGTCCGAACAAAAACAGGGATGACCTTAAATTAACAAGGAGGGGCATTCAACTTACAAAGTTTGAAAGTTACATAATCTGCTGAATTATAGTTCTGTACTAACAATGCTGGTGAAGTATTAATTTATAGTTGTTAAAAAAGAACAATTTTCATTTGGGAGATGAGGTGCACCTTTCATCTTGTTTAAGCATTGCAGAAACATTGACATTTAGCTTTGTCATCATTAGTCAGGGCTTGTTTATTTTGCTTGTTGTCCCTCATCAATTGTTTATTTTGCTTTTTGCCCCTCAACGATTCCAGAATATGATGCAGAAACAGGATAATCCCAGCCCATGCTAAAATTATTTCTGTTGTTATAGTTTTAACTCTTTTTTCAGATATGTTTTGTGGTAGGAAAGGCTGATTTTGTCTCATTGCCATTCTTCTAGAAAAGGACAATTCAGCAGCTAGCCATTCCTTCCTGCCATATTTTACTCCACCCTGTATAAGTGTACAAATGGCAGATGGGTATAAAGTGAGATCTAAGCAGTCTTTAAAGACCCTTTAAATGTATAAATGGTAGGCTGATACATAACGAGATTTATGAAGTCTTAAAAGACCTTTAGATTATTGAAGAATCCTATTTTGTGTTACAAAGGGTATGTGTTGTTACCCAGATCCTTTGAATACCAGGCTGCACTGGAGAGGCAGTTTTATGCAACCCATATCCTCCAAGGATCAGGAAATACAGCAGTTTGCATACAAATGAACAGCTTGCTTTGGTATGATAATGGGGTCCTGCACCATGAATCAGTTAACTGGGATATGTAGCAAAGGTTTCAAGTATACTATTGTGTTGCAACTATATATATATATATATATATATATATATATATATATATATATATATATATATATATATATAAAATCTCCTTTAGCCTTTTTTCCTGATGACATCACATGGTCATGTTTCTGTTTAATTAAATACAATAATCCCCTCCATTCACCTCAGTGCTATTCATAATTAATGGTATTTTTATAAATATAAATTCCTCAGTTCTGTTCATGTTTAAAAACAATACTCTCTGTCTTCTCTCCCTTGTTTTCATCTAAATTAAAGATTGACTCCTCCATCCAGCTCCCCACAGTCATCAGCACACAGAAAGACTGCTAGGAGTTTTGTTTCCCATAGATAAACAGCACTTTGAATTGTTTCAAATACTGATTTCCATAAGAATGGCATTTCGTGTTTTAGTAAATTATTTAAATCCACCTAGCATTTGTAGGATAAAAGAATGACTACTAGTGTACAATCCTTTCTCTCCCTGTCATATCCACAGAAACAGCAGAACACAGGAATGAATCCCTTCTGAGCACAGTTTCATGTCATCAACAGCAAAAGATTAGAAAAGTAGTTTTGGCAAACCTGACCCATGTTGTCATTTCCCCGACATCGTTATGAAAGATGCCCTTGCCCACCTGTCTGTTGCCACATGTTTCCTGTCACCTTCATCCTCCCCTTGACTTGTCATACTTCTGGAAAAGCATCAATGTCTGCTCTTACCTCAGCATTACAAATGTTGATGATGATGTCCAGGCAGCAACATGACTGAACTATAACTCCTATCCTCCCCTTCCCATGTACATGCAGAAATAATAAATAATAAATTCTAAATAAGAAATAACCTCTTTTCTACTTGCTTCAGTGATGGCAGATCCATGATTAATTAACACAGCAACTTAAACACTTTGCTGAATCATTTATTCAAGTTACTCGTAATCTGGCATAAAATAGAAAGTCACATATACAGATGCACTTGCATTGTGTTATACTATGTATGGAGTAGAAAAAGAGACCTCTCTGCCATGTAACTGTGGTGCAAGGACTTGCTGTTCCCAAACAAGATGGGAAGAGTAACATTCTCTATGTCACATTATGTCAGCTGTCACATCATATTTTTGTGTGATGGCAATCCACACCAAATCATCTCCCATCATATTATCCTGCCAACATAAAAACCTCCCAACTGTTGCCTATACTAATGTTGCTTGCAGAGTTCAGGTGCACACATTGCATGCAGATTTAAGTTGCTGATCTACCCAGACTTCCTTCTCAGGAATCATGCAAGCATCTCTGCTAACAAATATCTCACTACATCTGTTTTGTTTGTCTGAGACATTTGGCATCCCACTTCACATGACAACATGTCTCTGAATTGCAACCTGCCATTTTTTCAGATATATAGTATGCAAGGTATTGTGCACTATTTCTAACTCACCTTTTCATTCTAACCAACTATATTTACTGTATCCTTTTGAAAAATGATTTTGTTAGTTATCTTTAAAGCATTTTCTTACATTATTAGGAGTTATTTCTACTTACTAATGAGGCTTGGTAACAAACCAATGTATCCAGGGATATCTTCGGGGGGGGGGGGTAGGTAGAAATAATAATGGAATTAAAGAGGGTAAGGGAGAAAGCTAGTTGAGGGGTGTGAAAGGGTTAAATGAGAAAATAGGATGATTGGGAGGAAATGAGGTAAGTGTAGGGAGGGGCTTGATTGGTTTTATGCAAGTGGAATTAGGTAAGGAATCACATTTTGGTATGAACTTGCTACCCACCCTCCCTCCTGTATGATTATGTTCAACAAGGTTTTAAGGTTGAAAGTAACTTTGCTACAAATATGCAACATAAATAAGGAATAAGATAAAGCTTGCTTAAATGCAGAAACAGAGTTTAGTAATATGTGATTAGCATCCATACTAAATGACTGTGGCTTATAAGGAACTTGCTTATGAGTGTATTAAACACACATCAAGAAAGCTGACTTCTTACAGACATGACAATAATGTAATTTGCTTTCTTTAAAGAACTGACAACAGGACATGTTTTTCTAAGAAAGTTTAAAAATATGCTTTTCTAATCCACAAGTTGTTTCCTTGAAGACAGTTTACTTATCAGCATTTGCACAAGAACAAATGCGTCAGCATTTGCGTCATCAAGGCAGTATCTTTCCAAAAACAAGAGGGAGTGCTTAACTAAAAATATATATAAAGTCTGTATTAAATCCAGTTATGTTAGGGGTATTGGTAGGGACACATTTGTCCTGAGGTAAATGTTATATCTCTCATATCATCTGTACTATATGAGAAGTAAAGTAGAACATTTTCTGAAGCTGTAACAGAAGTACGTGTGGTTTATTATAAAAGTTATTGGTTACTGCTCTGAAAGACAGGTGCTGTGAAGTATATTATCTCATCAGTGTATATTCTGCAAGTTTCTGTATGCAACAGACTGTGAATGCAACTATAACCAGACTTTGATTTCAGCAGAATCCAGCCAGCAAGACTGAGTGTCTTAAGAAGACTTCAAAGCCATCACAGTAAGCATCAGAGTAACAGTACAGTGCTTTGGCATCTCAAAATTAAGTTTTCACCTCCCTCCCAGGATTTTTGGGAACATTTGGGATTGTGTGGTTATTTTACAAGTTTGGGTAGGCAGAGAAGATGGGCAGGCTTGTTCCTCTTCTGTTTCCCCTCTGGTTTCAAATGTTCATTTTAAGGAATTGGGAAATTCAAGTGAGCAGTTGGATGCTGCTTGATAAGTAAAAATAAGTGAGTGGAGGTAAGTATGCTGCTTACTTGGTTGGACATTTTTAATTCAATAAGTTAACAATGAAAGTGAGTGATGGGACACTGATTGATAAGTGAGCAAGGGTAAGGACACTGCTTATTTGGCCAGAGTGAGTGAGGTCACACTGCACTAGTTAACATACATATGGATGTTTATGCTGTGATTAATAAATTGGTCAATATCATTATGTTTCTGGAAGTTTAATAAAGATTGTCAAATGTAATTTGGTGTGATGTGTGTTTATTGAAAGGAACTGGGACAAAGGAACCAGAGCTAGTTTACCCCTTTTTCAGTGGCATGGTCTTTCAATAAGAATTTTTAATATTGTCTTAATTTTTAACCTATATATATATCATAATAATATCACTGCACACTGTTCATATCGACCCAATATAAATCATGTAGCCATACCTGTCAAAAAAGTATAGAATTGTTTTATACTCTCCTTCTATTTCCCCTCATCATCTTCCTACAACAAAATGAAATCTTTTTTTTTTCTCTTTCTTCATTTCCACTGTTCTTAGGTTGGCATAATGGTTAAGTGTTTACTTTTAAGGCACAAGCTACAGGGTTTGGTTCATACCTTTTGGATGAGAAATTTGGCTAGGCCTAAAATGGGCTACAGGGGCAGGTTGCCTAAAACTAATTTATGAGCCTATAAAAACCCTAGCGTGCCCATCTCCTCCATGCATCCCTACATGCATGCCTTCAGTGATAATGTTAGGGTCCTGCAATCAGCAAATTCAGACAGGGCATTGTTGAGCTACATCCACCAACAATACTAGCCTGGCTACAAGTACATCACATCCTCTCCTCAAAGATGGCAGGGCAGACCACAGCCCACTTACTCCCATACTACCTTGCTGTGCTTTCTGACTGGAGGATCCTTGGTCACATTCATCACAGATAAATGACCTCTGGTACCAGAGGGCCTCCCAAAAAATTTACCTTTTCAAACTCAAAAGATGATTCCACCACTCCTCTGCTGTTCGTTAAAAATCCATACCATTTAAGGTAAAATTATTTGTGAATCTTTAAAGACACATTGTTCTAATGAAGGCAGTAAAATGAAATTGTGGTGCTATGGCAAATATAATACAAATATGCTGATTCTCATGATAGTCTGTTCAAATATGTCAACATTTAGCAGCTGCACACAATAATTTATAATGCCACATGTCTTCTCTAATAAACATTACAAAAGTTCCATTGATGGCTATGTAAACTTGCAACATTATTGTTTGCTGTTTGAGTAAACAATTACTAATGGACATTAGTTTAATTTACTCAGTGCTATCCTGACATATTGTCTATGCACATTAGGGGTCCAGTTCCATTAGTGCCCCTTGTTTTCTACTTTTCTTTACCACATTAGGTACAACTTCCTGACAGGGCTCAAAAATGCTTCTAGAATATATTTTCACTGTCTTCAAGATAAAGCTTTAAATTCAATAACCTTTATGGTATTGCTAGGGCACAAGACAGTTAGTTGAAAATAACTTTTCAGTTTTACGTTATTTGCTGTGCTTCTCTGAAAATGTTTAACTGAAATATTCTGGAACAAACAAAAGTACAAACTGCAAATACCAACTGACCAGACAAACAGCATGTTCTTCAACACCTCTAGACCCTTCTGTCATCTGTATTATTTGCCAGTAGGTTTGACAACTTCAGAGTTAATATGTTTTGTGAGTGTATGGGTGTTTGTGTGTGTGCAGTGTGTTTGTGTGTGTGTGTGTGTGTGTGTGTGTGTGTGTGTGTGTGTGTGTGTGTGTGTGTGTGTGTGTGTGTGTGTGTGTCTGTGTTTGGATCCCTGTCATTCTGTTGACTTCATTAGGTCAACGGGGTTCAGTCATGTGGATTTAGTCAATTTGGTCAAGTGTATTATATGTCAAAAGGAGAAAGCTTGGTTGGGGAAGATAACTGTTTTTGATTCTAATGCCAAAAGTTTTGCATGAAACAAAAGTTTCAGCATTAGGGGGTGTGAGTGTATGAATGCTTGCAGGTTAGGGATGAGTCAGGACTAAAATAAGAGAAATATTTATCGGTGTGTGTATGTGTGTGTGTGTGTGTGTGTGTGTGTGTGTGTGTGTGTGTGTGTGTGTGTGTGTGTGTGAGTAGAAGATAAGTGTGTCTGCACAAATGTTTCTGGGTAACAGTTAGAGCATGGGCTATGGAAACAGAGTTATTGTACATATTTGCTTTTTCTATATTGTATGAGTCTGAGTGTCTTGTTTAGTGGTAGTGTTACATAAAGTCTGTTTAAGGAAATAGTAGGATTGGGGTTAGGGCAGGAGCAGGGTTATGGTTAAAGTTAGTATTCATTAATAAGTTGATACAAGGGGGTTAAGCCTCCTGCCCGCCCTTATCAATGCATGCTAATCTTAATCCTAAACTTGTCTTTAGCCAAAACCCTATATCTTATTATAGGAAAACCCTTTACCTAACACTAGCAGTATTCTGACAAATTAGGTCTGAATGCTTTGGTAGGGTTTTTGTTTAGGGATCGCAACAGGGAATGTGATCATTTTCATCATCTTTACATATGCTTTTCATTTAATTGTTTTTTTTTTCAGAATGTAGGCATGAATCAATTGTGTTTTGATGTTTTTACATTTCAGTGCTTTGTCATAAACCAGAGTGTTCATTGGGAAGGCTCAGCACTTATTGACAATGTTGCAGTGCATTTTTCTATAAAATTATGCATTTACTTTTTCTTTTAATTTCCTCAAAGCAAACTGGTTGACAACATTATAAGTGACAGTGTTCAAACAATTGTTCCATATCAATTCAGATTTTGTATTTTGTGCACATGGCACTCAGTTCTATACATCAAACTTCAAATCTGGACACTAACAGTGTAAAAAGTATTACAATTTCTTTTACACTTAATATTGTTTTTATACTTGTATGGTAGGCATCTTTTAACAGTAGCATACACTGCTTTGTGAAGCAAAAATAAAATAAAAGTTTAACAATGGAAATATGTGTGTGCATGTGTGTGCGTGTGTGTGTGTGTGTGTGTGTGTGTGTGTGTGTGTGTGCATGTGTGTGTGCGTGTGTGCGTGTGTGTGTGTGTGTGTGTGTGTGTGTGTGTGTGTGTGTGTGTGTGTGTGCATGTGTGTGTGTGTGTGTGTGTGTGTGTGTGTGTGTGTGTGTGTGTGTGTGTGTGTGTGTGTGTGTGTGTGTGTGTGTGTGTGTGTGTGTGTGTAGGACAGCATGGTGTGTGTAGGACAATATAACGGGATTTTTGTTCTGGCATTTACTGTTCTGTTAAGCTGTGTGACCTACAACAGGACTAAAGAGGAATAATGGCACTTTGCCACGGTAGCTATATGAAGAAAAAATTCAGGCAGCAGTAAGAGGTTTAGTGAAAAGGAGATGTTCTCTAGAAACTCATTCCTGGTTTTAGTCTTGTATCTCCTCGCTACAAGCTATACGCATTTTTAACTTTTATGGTACTAGCAAACTAGAACTCCAGGAGGAATGGATTATCAAACGTAGTGCAATGGTGAAGAAAAACAATGATATATTATCAATTTAGAAGTTTATGCATTAAATGAGAAAACTGAATTCATGTGCAAATTATGACATTTCACTTCAAAAGAAATGAGGAAAAACAATGGAATCCCAACAAAGCCATGATCCTTTTAACATTTGCTTTACACTATGGCAAACTAAAAAAAATCAGTGTAATAAATTTAGCTTTTGTATTGTTAAGATTTGGGTACTGATGTTTCTGCCTGTTTATTGACTTTACTTAGTTTTGCATTTTTTAATCAAACAAAAAAGGAGGCATATGCATGTCTTTAAAATTCAAAATCATAGTTCTTGATAACACAGTTGCCTGCTTTAATGGTACACTGCATTTCAAATATTTTTAAAGGCAGAAGTAATGCCATACAAGTCAGCTGTCATATGATACAAAGCACCTTTCTCTGTACAGTGAATGGTGTGTACTAGTGTGTTGTGAGCTATATGCTTCTCATTTCTCTTCCATAGCTCTTTAGTGAAGTACAGCACATATCAGATTGTAACTTCAGAATGTGATTTTAAATTTGCATTTGTCTTTTTATTCCCAGTACTGTAGGCATGTGATGTGGCCACAAATAAATGACACTCTTGATCAATAAAGGTATGCATAGTAGCAAACAATCAATTTAAATTATATCTTTTTTAAATTATTTATCTGTTTTTTTATTCCTTTATTTATTTTTAGTATTATGGTAAGCAGATAGAGAATGAATGAAATGAATTATTTAAACTAACCACACGCTGCTTAATCTTTATTTTTCTTAAGTTTAAGATGTTCATTCTAAGAATGTCCACCAATAGTGTGATTATTTTTGTGTATTCTCTCTTTTGGATCCAAACTAATTCAAAAACATTATTCTGGGCAGTTAGTTAATAACTAGTAATGTTTCAGTCTATATTTTACCCATTTACTTACAAACAAAGATACTGCTAACAAGACTATTAAATGTGGAATATGCATTTATTAGTGCCAGAACACAGATCATCAGCACTTGATAAGTTAATTTTAAGTAGGTACTCTACTGAAGATACATGGCATGTCAGAACAGGAAGAGCTCACTAGTTATATTACTGAAAAATATAGCTCAAAATATGCATGCATTTATAGTCTTACCACTGTATAAACTGGAATATGCTATACCTGTGAGCAGCTGTGGTATCTTACAAATGCATTCCAAATATACAATCTGATAAAAAAGTATTGACATTAAAATAACATTTTTAACCACTACTGGAGCCAAACTTTACTAGTCCATTATTCAGGATTTAAAAATAATGTATTCCAAGTTCAAAGTACAGACTTCCTGTCTTGTTATTTTTCTTTGAATGAAACATGTTTCTGTGAATGGAATTTTTCTATTGTTCACTTTTCAAACTACCTCTTACTTGTCAGTCAGTCATGTCTGAAGTTTTGAAGAGAAACTGTTTGCACAGCATTCATTTTTTTAACTGACACAATGAAATGAAAACATCATAAGAAACATAGAAAAAAAGAGATAATCCTCTAAGCATAAAGTGCACATAATATTACCCCATAGATGAATATCTTCCACTTATAAACAACTACGGATTGTGTCTGACAAACAAACCTGAATGATGTTTACATGACAAATAGCATGGTTGAGATCCAAAGGAGCTGTGGTAAATAATGTCTACCACTTCAAGGAAATCAGTGATGCCAAGTTAAACAGGATATACAACAAAAGGAAAAAAAAATACAACAAAAATCAGGAAGGGTAATTCTCGTAAAGATAAAACCTGTCTCATCAAACTAAATAGGCAACCTCAAGGGCTAATTAGCGCAAGTAAAGCCAACTTTGAGGTTAAGATAACCTCCCAGGTGAAAGATAACCATAAGGTCTTCTTCAGCTATGTCAGAAACCACAAGGGTAGCACACAGCAATGGGCTAAACTGGTGGTTAATGGTACCACATTCATCAAGTCTGGCATTATAGCAAACCTGCTAGTGGACAAATCTGATTCCAAATTTACCCCCCGAACCTGAAGTATCCCTCTAAAAATACCCTCAGACATAACCACTCCAGCTATAACTAGGGAGCATGTACTGGCTGCACTCACTAAAGCCAAGTGCATAGCCTCATAGGGCCAAAATAACATCCCAGGATACCTCCTGAATAGTTTAAAATATGACTTATCAGGACCCCTGTAATCATTATTTAACTATAATCTTAAAACAGGCCTTGTGCTCCATAAATGGAGGACTCTGATAGTCATCTCTTTTCATACTGGAGGGCCCACCAACAGATCCTCAAAACTACAGACCCATTAGTCTGACTAGTCTTGTTTGCAAAGCCATGAAAACAGTATCATGGAAATTATCAACAAGGACATAGGAGACCTGCAGACACTGGATCCATCCCAGTTTGGCTTTTTCAAAGGAAGGTCATGTTTACTGAATCTGGTTGATTTTTTTAAAAAGATAAGTAAGGTACTGGATGAGAGGAAAACCTAGATCAGGCTAAAGCATTTGATACAATGCTTTACTCAGGCATGGTCAACAAACTTATAGAACTAGATATAAGTCCCTTTATAACACTCTGGGTAGCTAGCTGTCTTACTGATAGGACCCAGGAGGTTAAAACTGGTTAGGCCACAAAGAGGCTGGTCACCAGTGGAGTTCCCCAGAGGTCTGTAATAGGCCCACTCCTCTTTACCATCTACTTCTCAGATGTCAAAGCCAGTGTCAGAGTCCTCTGACTAACCAAGTTTGCAGACGATTGCAAACTGGGAGCAGCTATTAAATCCTCCCCAAGATGAGAACAAGCAAGAAATGCACTGTAGTACCTTTTGGAAAGTCAATCACCCAGGGTAATTACGTCATCAATAAAGTGCCCCTAAAGTTTGAGTCATTAGTCAGGGATCTGAGAACTTGTAGATAGTAACCTAGCCTTTGACCAAAATGTGTCCAAGGTAGTAAGAGAATCCTTGGTGTATGCCGAGGCACTAGTTCATTTTTGCTTTTTTACATGTTGTTCCTGGTTTCCAATAAAGTTTTTTTTTGTGCCAAATAATGTTTTTCTAAATTTTGGAGTAAGAAAATCCATGTATGTTACTCAACTTATAAGGAAGGGCATGGCTTCTAGATCCAGTGAGATCATCGTACCACTGTACTTGGCTCTCATTAGGCCTGTCATAGAGTATAATGCTCCCTCAGTATGTACCTGACCAGCCATATGCAGCAACTGGAACATCCACAAAGGATCCTTACAAAAATAATACAGGAAGTAAACACAGTGTCTTTCACTGAACACCTCAAAGCCCTGTCTCTTTACTTGGTATCATACAGACATCTGAGAGGTGATTTTTGTTTGGCATACAAGCCGTCCCTGGACCCTGTTTTCATGAACCTTTTGCTCATCCACAAAACAAACAGCATCAGAACTACTAGAGTAAAAGATCTGAATTTTGTGACATAAATAGGACATGCTGGAGAAACATATGTTTCACAGAGAATTCCCATTCTCTGGAACATGCCTCCCATCCATGAGAACCAGAGCTCCTTCTTATCCCTATTTAAGCCTAACTTGGACCATTGAATGGGTATCAGAAATTCACCTCTGCTCTAGCACCTATGTCTCTGACAGACAGAGGCAGTCTATAAATCCCTCTCTATATAAATCAAATTTGTGGGTCACATTTGGATTGCACAGGTAGATTTGTAAAGACCCTAGTAGTCATTAGCCTAGTATACTCCTATGAATGTATGTTCATTATATTTATTGAGATACAGAAAGTTTTCAGTCAGCTGTGGAAAGCAAAGAACCTATGAAACAAGCCTCTGACTCAAAATCAGTTTCTAAAATCTCAGTAAATAAATGAATTAGTACATGTGTTGGACTTGACCCAGCCATTTGCTATACAAACTCACAAAACACATAATCAAAGCTAACTGAACTATGTTCCTCTTTTATTGATCAAATGTACTTCCACTTCATCCATTTACTACAAAGATGGTAAAACTCTGAAGTAACAGACTATGGGCCACCATCACAAAATGCAAGAAATGCTGAATCACCAAATAAGATTCGGAAAAAGGTTTCCAAACAGGGCCCCCATCAATAGTTAGTGAGGTTTTTAGAGTATTTACTAAATTGGCCATCCACTTTGTGTAACATTGCTTCACTTAGTTTGAGGCTGTTACTTTCAAACAAATGTCTACTGATAAGTGGGGAAGGAAGCTACTTAGATACAAGAACAAAAATTAAACACAAAAGTAAAACAAATCATAGCCACTGTTTCAAGTTGCAACCCTGCTGTAGCTGCACAAAGTAATGACAGTAAGTGAATACAATGGAACGTGTGTCACTTTCTTTGAGTAAAAAAAACACTGCTATTCTGATGGTCTTGGTGTGTAACAAATGACTCCGTTTTCCAAAAAATGGCTTATGGATTAGCAGTGCCATACCCAGTGGCATCTGTTTGTGCTGAGCCACCAGCTACTTAAATATAGTAACTTTTTTTTCATTACCTATCATCCTTGCCAGCTTTTGGCCTCACATCTTACTTGTTGCTAAGCATTAGATTTTATAAATCTATTTGTTTCATGGGATATGGTAATGGTGTTAATAACTGATGGATCTATCAGTGGTGGCCTAGAAACAATATAAAAGTGGATAAAGCGGACCTCTACAGCTCCAGAAGAGCAAAAATTATTACCAGCTGTTCTCCTTTAGACAGAATAATCTAGCTTTACCATCCATATGGCAATGTGGGCTTATATTCTCCTAAAAGTACTAAGTATTAAAGTTGTTGCAGTGTGGATGCAGGCCTTGTTTGCAGTGTATGTTTGATACAAGGCAGAAGCACTGAAGAAGGGTCTATGTTACCTGAAAGCTTTGCACATTAAATCTGTTTATCGGTACATTGGTGTGACTGCTTTTTTTGCTCATTTTATACAAGGCAGGTAGCTCAACTTTTATTGCATATGAGTGCAACAAGTCTGAGATTTGTCTGTAAATATTTTTTAGAAGGCACATGCTATGAGTTGTTAACATTCTTCATTCTGTAACCTTGTGGTTAATTCCTTCTGTCTCTGCATGCATAATATGTGAGGGAGATACATAATCAGACTAGTAATTCCACTTTATCCTGAAATGTAGCACCTGTGAAGAATGAGTCTTGCCTTACGAAAAATGGAAATAAAATTCTCATTTGTTTTTTATTTAGTGATGCATAAAGCTTACCGTGGGTTTGCTACCAAGCTATGTAAGAACTGCTATTATCTTCCACCTTTGTGTGACAGATGAGGAAACCAAACCAGAGTTGTGGCAATTTGGATCTTAGACTGTTACACCTCATCCATTCATTCATTGGCCAGTACCTAAGTTATCCTATTCGAGGTCAGAGGGGAGCAGGAATTTGTACAGGAAGCATCAGGCATAAGGCAGAGAACTCATCTTGTTTAAGACTCTACTCCATTGCAACATCCACACAGACACAAATACATTGCACCAATTTAGGGGACTGTCAATTTATCTGTGTTTATGTCTTCTGATGTAGGTGGAAATGAAGACCCCCCCCAGAGAAAACTTATGCGAACAGAAGATAGATCAGCAGACTCCACAAAAAAGTCAAAACGAATATAAATATGCACAATATAATGAGCAGTTTAACAAAACATATGAAAAATAATCAGCACCAAAAATACAGTGACTGCAACACTGATGTCTCAG
Organism: Protopterus annectens; assembly: GCF_019279795.1. Lineage (NCBI taxonomy): Eukaryota > Metazoa > Chordata > Ceratodontiformes > Protopteridae > Protopterus > Protopterus annectens. Next base: position 570,841,731 of record NC_056725.1, read on the forward strand.
ACAACTTGCCTATATGGGAATTAGAGAATGCTCAGAAACATTGGTTTTAAAAAGAAGTAATTGATCTCCCACAATCAAATTTTCTCTCCAATTATAAATTAAACAATTAAACAAAGCTAAAAACAAACAAGCAAGCAATGGCTTCTGCAATATATTGTATCATTCAACTTTCTTGATTTTAACTCACATGGCTTGAAGTGTGGTATTTTAAAATCAGAGCTGAGGCGCTCTTTCATAATTCCAAATTACTGTCTCCTCCTTCGCTGACTCCAAATTATACAGTACAACTTAGGTGTGCATTACTGCACATCCAGGAATTCTAATTTTACACTTTCTTGTAGTTTCTCCTGTGTTCCACTTCCTTAATATACAAGTGCATTGAATACCAAAGACCACATTATCTGCCTGACAAAACGCCTAATAATATTTGATTATATCCAGTCACTGTCCAGTGTGCAGCATGTCACTGTCCAGTGTGCAGCATGTATAACCAACTTGCAGATTTAACATCTATTAAATTTATATGTGCCAAATCTGTTTTGATTCTTATTGGGATTTGTCTAATTTGATGTAACCATACTTTATGTTTTTTCTTGCACTTTTATAAGGCATAGTTGTAACTTCTCTTGCTTTCCTCTTTCAATTTGTCCAAACTAACTGTCAACAATTTTTCATCATATTTTCTTCAATCCCTGCATGCTAATATATGAAATACTATTTGTCCAAGTGACTGAAATTCACTGTATAAGGTCATATCTATTCACTTGTTCTCAAAAAAAAAATCACTTTTTTTGGAGAGCATTTCACAAATTAGTGGAGTAGACTGACTGCTAACTTTGAGAAACATGTTTACAGTATAGGCTTTGATGGCAGAATACTTTTAGTTTTGCTTATCACAGATTATTTAATAATGGGCAAATATGATTTGGATATGAAAGAACAATTTATGATAAAAAATCAATAATCAGTGATTAATCTATAAAACTGACAATGTCAGGCATATTTACCCATTTTTGATTTTCTAAACAATCTCAAAACAAACGGTGAAAAACAGAGATAATATTTATCCAAAGTATACAAAATAATTAAGAAGTTCCCTGTCAAAGGTAACTATTGGAATTATGCTCTCTAAATAAGTGAATCTATTTTAATAAACATAATTTTAATGTACATCCTCTTTACTTTGAAGAATACTCTGTTAGAGATTTCTACTTAGATCATATATCACTCTACATAGCATTGACATTATATACAAAAAGGAACACATTGATTGTTGGACATGCAAATCCTTAATCAAAGTAGATTGTCAGTATGCAGGTAATAATTCTAATATTCTATATCCTTTTAGTAAAAATGCAAACCAAAGATGCCTGCAAGCAATATGGTCTGATAAATTTATATTAACTAAACTTTTGATGCTGTTTAATTTTTCAATTCCCAATGTGTACCCAAGTATCACTTTTCACTTCTCTGGAGTTGATTAATAATAGCCAGGAAAAGGACTGCCAAGAATGTTTAAAGTGTGGTTACTCTTACATTCACAGAATATATAAATATTGTTGCCATTGTGTGTCATCAAGAAATGTCCCCTATTAAGGTGGAAATAAACAAAATAACCAGAGAATCTAATTAATGGATAAAACTGAACTGATTAATAGAGAGATATTAGCCTAGGTCCTGTGATCTGCATATGGCTGTTTAATGACTTTTAATAATGTAATGTATATAACAGAAATGTGATTGTACCTGTAAAGTTCAATAATTTTATGTATTTATTTATTGGCATTTGTTAACAGAAAACTCTAACCAGGTAATAAATACACATTTTCAGCAGAAGCCCAGGGAGCAATGGTCCAGACAGTTAAATAACATCAAATAAAACAATAGTACAAAGGTAATTTAAAAAAGCATATATACATACAGGTTGATAGTGGAATGCATAGGATACAATAAATCATAAGGAGATGCCAGTGAGGTAAAAATAAAAAGAAATAAAAAATGATGATTAAATATAACAATGAGTGTATACAATAGTGTTAGAAATATAGTCTACTGTATTAGGAAATAAAAATAAAAGATACAACTCCACCCTAAAAGTGGGGAGATGGCAGGTGTTCATAGGTTCATAGGTTCATAGGTTTGTACTAGGCTAACTGCCCTTGCGAGCCATTTTAAGCCTAGCCAATTATCCCTTTTGAGACTCAAACCCTGCACCTTGTGCTTGTAAGGCAAACACCTTAACCATTAGGCCATCCTCCCAACCCCAAAAGTTAGTACTAGGCTAACTGCCCTTGAAAGCCATTGTAAGCCTAGCCAATTATCCCTTGTGAGACTCAAACCCTGCACCTTGTTTTTGTAAGGCAAACACCTTAACCATTAGGCCACCCTCCCAACCCGTTGTTGATATTTCAGCATGTGAAACTGGCAATTTAAGGCCCTCATAGCTAGAGTGGCTGAGGTATATACTTTCTTTCCCTATCTGTCTAGTGCTCTAGAATCCCTTTCAGACAGTACAGGATTTTTAGCAATATAGGCCTTAACCCGTTTGGGACCCTGGGAAATGGTTTCTGGGTCAGCAACAGGGCTTTTATATAGGAATTTATGTGAGTCAGGGACTCTGTAGTATCTGTCTGGTTTGGTTGGTGCAGGAGGTAATGAATCTGGGTTAAGGCTAGATTCTGAATAAACATCATCCACAATGTCCAACACGGGTGGAATAGCAAGGGGTCTGTGCTGGGGTAGTAAGAGGAACTCTCGGAGCCTTTTCTTAGAATCAGAGTAATCCTGGCCTTCCCAGTGGAAATGTTCCCTCATGGTATGTAAAGTTTCCCCAAAAGAGTAGTCTACTGGGGGAGATGCTGAAGGAACAGACTCTTCAGCATCAGAGTCTTCATAAGGGGGAAAAGAGTACTCCTGTTCCTCAGAAGAATCTGAGGAAATGGAAACCTGGTCAGAGCGTAGTCCTCCTCCTGTCTAGGCCTTTTGTCAAGTGGGGGACGGGAACCCCTGATTAGGGTAATTAAGTCTTCGACCATCTTAAGCATCTGTTTCTTAGGCATGAGGCCTTGCACTGGAGACTGCTGTACAGGCTTCCTTACTTTTAATGGAGTTTTCAGTTTTGCATAGGATTTAATAGTAAGTGCAGTCGGTCTGAAGACACCTTTAGTAACTGACGGCCTTTCAACTGCACCGGGATCCCCTTCAGCCATGGAGTCGGAAGGGCCTAAAGATAAAGGCTCTGAAGGCCCTGTAACCTCTGCTTGGGAGTTGGATGCAGGCTGGGGTTCTATATTAGCGGTCGTCAGGGGCTGCGTAGGCACCTCACTGAAAACCAGAGAACCGGCGACTGGCCTAGCAGAGGCCTGTGTGTCTGGTTTGGGTCTCGGCTGCCAGTCCTTATCTTTGCGCTTTTTATGCATCCCGGTCATTGGCTGCTCCGACGGCATGGTATAATTAAATTTTCTACCAAAATAACGTTGGGCGAAATCAAACCAACTTTTAATAGTTCGTTTGTTAAACCTAGCACAAAACCGGCAACCTGTGAGTTTGTGGTCTGGGCCTAGGCAAGGGATACAATAAGAATGAAAATCCTTATGAGGTATTTGCTTCCCACAAGAAATGCAATTAACTTTTTCTGACATCGGACTGAGGCAAGAAAAGGTACCCCAATGGGGTACTTCGCTTTATTGAAGACTTCGGTCCAAAATTCTATTTGAAAATCTCAGGAGTCTGCTGACGAACTACTTCTGCAGAAAGACTGAAGAAAATGGCGTCGGCTGCCTCTTTTATACCCCTGGCGCACTGACGTCAGGGAAGAAGCGACAGCAACAGACGCTGGACCAAGACTTTGGAATTTTGGGCCGACTGCGGGACCGCCTGACGGCAGGATAACCCAACTGTGATGACTGCAGCAGGGTAACACGACGAACATCCCAAGTGCGATGACTGCAGCAGTGTAACTCTATGAACATCTGCTTCTGCTTTGGGCTCCTCGGCAAGAAAGACTGATATGGCATCAGCTACCTGTTTTTATTCCCCTGATGACCTTATGTCAGTCCTGAAGCAACAGCAACACACGCAGAAATACTAAGTATCTGGTATTCGGGCCGACCGAGGGCTACCTGCAGGCAGACAACCCAAGTGTGATGACTGCAACAGTGAAACACGAAGAACATCCAAGAACTCTTAAAGACAGGCCTGGGGCAGTAGCCAGTGTTAAGATAATAGAATCTAACCAGCTTTATTAAAGTTGGTCTATCTCCATGACAAACTCATGGCGATTTAAGTCTGCACTCATTAGAAAAAAAAAAGTCTTTACATAACAGATTCATAATGCACGGTTTGAAGCATTTAACTACTACTGAAGTTAAAGTAACTGGTGTACAGTTTCTTACCTACTGCATATTGCCTCCTTTACATACCAGGGTTATATTAGATGTTTTAGATTAGCAGGGCACTGACCCTAATTTTAATAAATGTCAACTTTTTTTTTTTTTTTTCAATTAATACAGAAGTGAAGACTTCTATACGTTTCAAAACTACAGCTAGTATGTGCTCATAACCCATCAATTGGATGATTTTGAAGATTTAAAAATGTATTACCAAATGACTGGACAAATCAATTTTTGAATACTGTGAGATCTAGATAATCTCAAGTTTGAACAGACAGGAACCAAAATAAGACAAACTAGCGAAAAACAAAAAGACAGCTTGGAAACACCAAAGCAAATTCTCTCTGTTTAATTCTCTCTCAAATGACTGACAATATTTTAGAACATCTCAACCCTTCCCTTGCTTCAGAATCCCCACCTGTAACGGTGAAAGAAATATATATTCAAACACACATATACCAGCAATTCCATATCTCAAACTACCGTGTTGACTCTCAAAATATGACACCACCTGGCCAACCAAGGAGTCAGAAACCCACACATCCGAGTCAAATGAAATCAGACACCACAAATATGAATGCATTCTACAAAAATGCATGCACACATTAACGTCCAAGATTTTCAACTCCAATACACTGCTCAAAGACACTGTCTCATTCAAACCCGGGCAAAACACCGCCCCACTGCGTATTTGCCAACCTAACTCAAAGTGTTATAATAAGTGACAGAGAATTACAACAAAAAGAAGTATGGAATATAAGTTTAATAGCACCCTGTGTTGAAATGTAGATACACAGCATGATGAAAGGGGGTCTATGTTTATGCACCAAATAATTTTAGCGAGTGGCTTATTAGTGAATGTTAAACAGTGAATGCTGAAATTACTGAACATGCTTATCTTCGAAAAATAATTCATCAAATGGCCATAGTTGGCCAACAACAAGGAAGTACCATGATGCATAAGGTAAGCTAAAGAAACCCTTTTATAAATTTAAGAACAGCAAAACAACCAGTAAGTCAGCCACAAGCCTCAGTACACATCATAGGATACATTTAACGTCAAAAACAAAGTTAAAAATATCCATAGTTTAGCTCTTTCATCTTTACTACAGAGACATTCTCAGAACTGTGAATGCAACACACATGAAGCCAATTAATGAGCATTCAATAAGGTAGACACACCTCTTGGAATCAACCAATGTCTGCAGACATCAGTGCAAAGTAGAAAATCAAAAATAAACGCCATCAAAATCAAAAAACTCCACATTTTGCACCTGAACCAACAACTAAAATAAAATAAAATAAAAATTTACCAAAGTACATCATAATCTACTGGCTCTCCTTTTTAATTCACTGTTAATAGAAATATTGTCATTTATACTAGGAAAGTTGGTAGCATACAGCTTTAGCTACCAAAGCATTTCCCAGTGAAGCAGATTGTTCTGCCAGTCACCTGCATGCTGAAGAATCTGCATTTGTTTAAGAACCAAACATTTAAATTTAGTAAAACCAGCACACCCAATGGAATGTCTGACCAGTGCACTTTCCTGATCTTTGTGTTGAATACTATACACATGCTAATAAATACATTTATTCAAAGAGTTCTTAGTTTTTCCCACATAGAAAGTGGGGCAAGATGAGCATGTAGCCAGATATAACATTCTTTTTGAAGAACAATTAAAAAAGCCATACAGCCCAGAAGAGTCCAACTGGGTGCCATTATAATGTGTTTATGTAAGGACACTGATGGCAATGCCCACATTTCCTAGTAGGTAGTATTCTGTTATGATGATCGCTGTCCCTCTCCAACAAAGATTTAATGTTAGATTTGTTTTTGTAAGTGAAAGATGGCAATGACAGAGAAAGTTGTCTAATATTCTCATCACATTGTAGCATACACCAGTTATTCCAGATGATCTTTTCAATGTTTTTAATATCTGAAGTGTAATGCAAAAACATATTGAGTTGCCCATCAAAACTTGTAGAATTGTCTCTCTTATCTATCTGCTTCAACTCACTTTTCATGATAAGGGCATATTTGTTGTTTCTCTCAATCTATATCTCATTCCTAATGGAATCTAGGAGTGCTGCTGGATTTCCATGATCCAGAAACATCAATCTTAAAAATTCAAATTGTTCAAGACAAACTGCATCATCAGACGTCACCCTCTGATGTTCTAATAAACTGACTTTTATCCACCCCCCTCTTTTGATGGAGGGGGTGTGCATCTAGTAAAAAAGAGAAATGTATTGCAGTAAGTGGGCTTCCTGAAAAATCTTGTACTGAATTCATCATTTATTCCTTTCCTGATATCAATGTCCAGATAATTAACCTGGTCACATTTGCAAGAGAATGTGAACTTGAGAAAATTGATACTTTCTTACGACTGTGAAATAAAAAAACTTCAAGTTCATCAACAGTTCCTTCTCAAATGATGAGTAAATCATCCAAGTATCTGAAATAACCGGTACATTTTTGAAACAGGGGGAATTTAAAAAGTAAATCAAGTTCTCATCTTAAAAGGATAACATTTGTAAATAAGGGGGCGCATGCAGACACCATGGCCACATCAAAAGCCTGCTTGAAAAATTCCTCCTCAAATGTCAAGAAGTTATTATGTAACACCAAGTCCATGAACTCAGTAACCAAGTTATTGTCAGTTTCAGAGAGTAGGCTAAACTGTGTTACAATCTCACCAAACCACTCAATTCCCACATCATGGGGTAATACAATAAATAAGCTTTGTATATCACAGGTGACAAACAGGTAGTCCATTTTGGCCGATATTCTCCTCAACCTGTCCAAGAGATCCCATGAGTCTCTTATAATGTGTAGGAAGGAAACAAAAAGATTTTTCAGTTTCTGATCAATAAATTTGTCCAGGGGCTCCATGACTGACCCACTGGCAGCAACAATCGGGCGTAAAGTCAGAGTAGAGGTATCATAGTGGGATCACTACTAAATCCTGAATACTTATAATGCTGAAGACCGGAATCCCGAGACCAGATACCCGAAAGACGAGAAGACTGTAAGACCAGAAGCGCAAATTTCAAAATCGTGAAGTATGGAGATGTCAGGAGGTTAGGTAAGTATTTATGTTTGATTGTGTTGGTTAGGGGCTTTAGTGTGCGTGTAAGTGTTTGCTGTGACTGTGATGTGTGTGCGTGTGTGTGTGGGGAATGTAGGTGTGTGGTGGCGTTTATGTGTATTTGTCTGTATAGTGTGACCTTGGAGTTAGAATATTTATGTAGGGGGGTTGCAGGGGGGCTTGCCCCCCTGCTTTTATGTAGTGTAGGTTTGTGTGTTTGTGTTTTGGGTGAATGTGTGTGTATGTGTATGTGTGTGGTGTATGTTTAGTGTAGTATTTGGAATTTTAAATTTCGCACTTCTGGTCTTCTCGTCTTTCAAGTATCTGGTCTCGGGATTCCAGTCTTCGGTATTGTAAGTATTTGGGATTTAGTAGTGATCCCATTGTAGTACATTTTGGGGATGCCAAAAATCTTCAGAATGAAAGGAAAACCCACTCAAAGAAAATCATATAGACCTTGTGAAATCTTATCAAAAAGCAGTAACTCATCAAGAGCCACTTCGATAGCCCTATAAGCTATGTTAATTTCATTAATAGAAACAGCAATGTAAACACTGTCATCATGCAAAAGATTAAACATGCGCCATGAATAGTCCACATAATCCATGATAACAAGACCCCCGCCCCTTGTCTGGTTTCATACATCTAATGCTATGATTGTTAGTGAATTGTTGCGGTTCCTGCTTTTCTTAGACTGAAAGGTTAAAATATTATTTAGTATTACTTTCCAACACAGCTTAAATTTCTATTTCACATTGCTTCTCAAACATATTAATGGCAGGGTGCAAAGGAGGTTTAGCTATACTCTTCCTTTTAAATTTCTTAGGGGTAGTGCTACTGCCTTCATCCCCAAAGAGTATTTGGAAACTTAGCTTTCTGGTAAAAATTTTTAAATCAAGGAGTGTCCTCTACCCTTGCCCTGATAAAAGGTATAATGTTGAACTCCTTTAAAAACAAACTGTGGTTCTCAGGGCTATTTACCAATTCAGAAAAGCTAGAAATGTGGTAACCAAAAAAATGAAGTAAGATTAACAGTACCTGGAGTTCACCATCAATAGAACCTGTAGTTATCATTGATTCTGATTCATGTGACCTTTCCTGTTGTTGTATGACTTCTTGGTCCTGCCTTATCACTCCGCCTACTGACGCAGGCTACTTCCCTACAATGCACACTTATATACTCATCTATAAAAACATCCACACGGCCTTTATATTTTGAAGCACAAATAAATAGCTTCTCAAATATATCCACCAGCTTAAGTGAACTCAACCCTATACATTTTACTAAATTACATATCCTTTCCTCTAGCACTACAGCCAGACAAAAATTCTTCACAATCTCCAAGCAGACTATAAGGCCCACTCATTTCAACCAATTGCTTATCCTCCTTCTCAAAGTTTCCCAATGTGGGGACATTCACCCCAACCCAGGACCCCTTCAAACATTTACCTCTTCTCACACTAAGAACCTATTATTAGTAATACTAAACACACAGTATATGAAATAAAATAAATGAATTTCATTTGTGGCTATCACAGCATTCCCCAGACATATTAGCAGTTACTGAAACTTGGTTAAAACCTCACATTCAAGACACACAAAGAGTTCCTCTAGGATATAACATACTTAGAGCTGGCAAAGCCCATAATAAAGCCAGTGGTATAGCATTCATTTATCATATCATCTACCCAATCCTACCTCTCTCTAAACCTGCCCCATCTTTTAGTAATGCAGAAATTCATACGGCATCATTACAAATAAATAAACATAAACAAATAAGTTTTGCTGTAGTGTATACACCCCCGGCCAAAATATTCTCATATTAGAAGACTTTCTCTCTTGGACAACTGAAAACATCACCAATGAAACAGTCATCATGAGTAATATGAATATCAGTTGGCAGAATTTAAGTATATAATCTCCATTAAATAGCATCAACCTTTATGGTTTTACATAAATCATTAACAGTCCTACCAAAATGCAAAATAGTAACTATACAGGCACCACTTTTGATTGGATCCTAGACTCTGAGCCCCTTAAATATGCTAACTCCAGTACACTTCCTAATAGCCTAAATGATCACCTACCCACATACACAGAATCTCCCTTCAAATATCCAAATCCCACATCTTTAAAGCATCCAGAGAACTAATTTCAATCAATAATCATTTAATAGCATCTTAAAAGCCATTAACTGGTCTTCATTAAAAATATTACCTCTGCATGACGTCATTTGCCACTTTAACAAACTCTTTTTGGATACCCTAAATAGCGTAGCCTCTTTCCATACAAAAAGAATAAAAGCTAATCATGCACCCTGGATTATTAAAGCAATAAAACAATTATTACAGTCCAGAGATCGAGCATAGAAAGATTGGCACAAGAACAAAAATGACTCAAATTACTTACATATAAACAGCTACACAATAAAGCAAATAAATTAGTCATTGCTGATAACAAAAAGTATTCTTCCTACCACAATAACCCAAAAAAGTTCTGGAAATCTATCTCAACTCTCGTTACATCAGGGCCATACAAAACCCCTCACCCTCCCCAGATAAAGCTCCATCCCAGATAGCTGAAATGTTCAATACCCACTTCATTGATAGCATACTCAGACTTGTAACCAGCTCCAGTTCGAACACTAACTCTGATTCCATAGTAAATGTTCCTCTCTTCTCTGATGCCTCAGACAGTTCTACAACTTCCACCTCTCCTCACCACATTACACTATATCCAAAACTACATCTCCACCTTTCTCTTTGCAACCCGTATCTACTTCTTTCATCTGTAAGCTTCTCCTCAAACTAAAACTTTGCTCCCTCTCCTCTGATAATCTCCTATCAGAATATCTAAAACTGGCTGCATACACAGTCACCTACCCTGTCAGCATCCTTATCAATCGATCTATTATGGAGTCTCAAGTCCCAAATCCCTGGAAGAAATCTATCATAATCCCCCTACATAAGGTAGGTAAAACCAATGATCTAACAAACAATCGACCTATCTCTATCCTCTCCCTACTATCCAAACTGCTGGAAAAATGTATACACATGCAACTACTTAACCATCTCACGAACAATAATCTTCTAACACTCACCCAACATGGCTTTCGACCTGCACACAGCTCAACCACCACACTCATCACTTTCACAGATGCTGTTAACAAAGCCTTGGACTCTGTCCAAATAACCTCAGTAATTCTACTTGATTTGTCTAAGGCTTTCAATACAGTCTTACACCATAAACGTTTAAATCAACTCTCTACTAGAGGCTGCTCTCAATCCTCCAAAAATGGTTTACAAGTTACCTAACTAATAGATAGCAATCTGTTAGATAGCAAGATAGTATCTCTTCATACCAGGCAAATAAAACAGGAGTGCCATGGACCCTTATTGTTTAATATTTTCATCAATAATCTACACACTCTCTCCCGTCATAGCTCACTTATCAAATATGTAGATAATTCAACCATAATTTCCTCCTGAGACAACATTCAACACCTATTGCAAAAAACACAAGAAGCTTTCATCTCAATCAAGACTTGGCTAAATGGGGCCCAGTTACTCCTAAGTCCCAACAAGACTAGACTACTACTGTTTTCACCTAAGCCACTCTCATATGATTTTAAAATATACCCACAAAACAGTACAGTGATCAAAGTTATAACTCATGCAAAGCTCTTTACTTTTTTTATTTTATTTTTATTTTACATTTGTTGACCGGACTAGTCTAACTGGATGCATGTCCATTTTCAGTAGAGACCCGGGGAGATAAGTTCCACTTTAAACTAAATAAATCAAGACAGAACAAAAGTCCAAAAAATATCTAAAATACATATACTTGAAGATTTTCTTCAACAACTTGAATTATACAGAACTAAAATTATAGAGACTGTGACTACTGAGTTTAACAAGGCAAAATACAGAACTATTACCAACGGAAAGAGATTGATATTCACCATAAGTATATTGGGTATGAATGTACCTTTATAATGATGCATATAGGTTATAAAAATATATATAACATTGAGAAATAAGAAAATTATTAAATACCGGGATAAACTGAAAGACACAACACAACATTAAATATATGTACATGAAGAAGTAATTACAGTCATAGTGAAATAAATAGATTGGTCCATATACAAGGTGGAAGATATGAGCTCACTGAAGAAAACATTGTTGTTAAGAGCATACTCAGTGATAGTTCCTTGGGAATAAGATACTAAGAAGGGAGTGAGGGATGAATTTGCTAATACTGCAAAGTGGGTTATTGGAAGAGAGTTATAGAATAATGTTATACTGGGGGGGGGGGTTAGTCAGGGTTAGTACAATGGGCATCACCATAGACAACAAACTATCATTTGAACAACATATACACAATGCCATTGAAAAACTCATCACAAACTTGGAATACTACATAGTCATAAACACTTTATGGATCCACCTACTAAAAAAGCACTTGCTAATACCTTTTTACTCTCATCCCTCCTGTATGAAGCCCCCATATTCACCAACCTGCACATGGCCTTAAAGAATAAGCTTCAGTCATGCTATTATAAAATAACCAAATTTGCTACAGGTTCCTCTTTCTGCTATCACCACTGCCACACTCTGAAATAATTAAACTGGCTTGAATTTCCCCATCATCTTGATTTTCTACAACTATCCTATGCACACAAAATGATATGTAAACCAGATAGCTGCCCTGCCTTAAAATCTATTTTACATTCCTATACTCCATCTAGAACTCTCCACTCTAAAAATAAACAAGTGTTAAATGTATACAAACCTAACAAAAAAGCTAGACATAGTCCTTAATCCTATGCTATTGCTAAACTCTGGAATAACTTACCAACAAATATTAACACCATAGAATCACTTAAGACTTACAAGATCAACCTAAAAAAACCTACCTTCTTACCTCTCATATCTGTCCTTGCTCCTTACCAAGAAGCTAGCTACCTTATAGGTTCATAGGTTCATAGGTTGGTACTGGGCTATCTGCCCGAAGGCATATATTAGCCCAGCCACATTGTGTGGTATTCACCGCCCCTTTAGTAGTTCCCTAGACCCTTGTACTAGCAGCTAGTACCCTTGGCCCCTATCTAGTAGTGCTGCTGGTGTGATCCCCGGTGTGAACTTTCTGTTACCCATCCACTCATCAAGGTTCCTCTTGAAGAGTGATAGTGAGGGGCTCTGTGTTATGTAGATCAGGACCCTGTTCCATAGTAAGGGAAGTCTCTGCAAAGGGAATCTATCCCTCCAGCATGTTCTATTCATTGCTGTGTTGAGGTTTATATCCCTAGAGTGTGTAGCTCGAGTAGATTTGGTTTTGCTAAGATGGAGCATGTTCAACAATTCTGGGTTGGACATGGCTCTGTACGTTAGACAGAGATTGCCTCTGAGAAAGCGGTATGCAACAGAGAACAGTCTTAGCTTTTTCAATCGTGCTGCATAGGGCAACTGTTTGAGACCAGTAATCCTCTTGGTTAGGTACCTCTGTGATCTCTCCAGCTGCTGGGGATGCCTAGCCAGGTACATTCCAATTGGTGCATTGTACTCAATAATGGGTCTGATGAGGGAAGAGTAGAGGGGCACCATTACATCCTTAGATCTTGATGCAAACCCTTTCCTGATCAGATGGGTCACATAGAAGGATTTTCTAACCACTTTGGCAACATGGTTATCAAAGGAAAGCTGACTATCTACTTGGGTCCCTAGATCCCTTATTTCTTCTTCAGATTTCAGGGGATTACCTCCTATGTTGTAGTTTGCGGGTACTCTGTTTTTTTCCAAAGGGGATTACTATGCATTTTTTTTTCATTTAGCTTGAGACCGTGGCTTTGACACCATGCATCAGTCTCATTTAGGCCCTTCTGGAGGATCTCCATGTCAGCTGGAGACTCTATTATAGCACCCAGTTTGCAGTCGTCCACAAACTTAGTCAGCCACAGCCCTTCTGTGCTTGCCTGTACTTCTGAGAAGTATATCCCAAACAGGAGGGGCCCCAGGACAGAGCCCTGAGGCACACCACTCATTACTGGTCTGGATTCAGACATAGATCCTGCTACTCTTACTTTATGGGATCTGTCTGAGAGCCAGTTTGCGATCCATCTTGTGACATAAGGGTTTATGCCGAGGCTGGTGAGCTTATCAATAATACCTGAATGGGGAATGGTGTCAAATGCTTTAGCAAGGTCAAGGTAAGCCATGTGTGCCTCCTTTCCCTTATCTATAGCCTGAGTAACTGTCTCAAAGAAATCCACCAGGTTCAGGAGGCATGATCTGCCCTTGTCAAAGGTGAACTGAGTGGGGTCCAGCGACTGGAGGTTCCCAATCTCTCCATTTATGAGTTCTATAATGATTCGCTCCATAGCCTTACAGATCAGACTGGTCAGGCTCATTGGTCGGTAATTCCCAGGGTCAGTTGTGGCCCCTCCCTTGTGTAGCGGGGCCACCGTTTCCGTGCACCATTCTATGGGCACATATCCTGTGGAGAGGCTGAGACTGAACAGGGTATTAAGATGCGGGGTTAATTTCTTTTGGAGCTCGCGTATGACACAGCCTGGGACACCATCTGGTCCCATGGAGGCAGTGTTTTTAGCTTTAGATAGAGCCTTGTTAACCAATGTATCAGTAATAATTGGACTTACACAATCCCCTGGAATGGTAATAGGCCCTGTAGGTGGTGGTGGTGGGGATTTGCACTGAACCTGTCAGCCAAGATGTTGGCAATGTCAGAAGGGTCAGTGTATTTTGTTCCATTTTGTACTAGCTCAGAACAGACCTGAGCATTGCCATTTAGGTTTTTGACGTAGCCATAGAAGGACTTATGGTTATCCTTGGCATCCTTGGCAACTTTCTTTTCAAAATTAGCTTTAGTTGACTTGATGAGGGCCCTCAATTTCTTACTAATGCTGATCAGGGATGATTTTTCTACTTGAGATTTGGCCTTTTTTGTATAAGTCTCCTCCTTTTATTGTAAAGTTTGCTTATGGCCGGGGTCCACCAGACTGGTTTCTTCTTGCTTGAGGAAGGAGTCTTGGTTTTATTTGGGATAGCATGGTCCATGCAATCCTGAAGATGCATATATAGTGCTTCAACTCCTTTATCCTCTGTTTAATATCTCTTCCACTTCCTCCTTACTTTTAACACTCTCTACCTCATTTTCTCTTCACCTCTTCCACTTACCTTCCTATCTTCTTTCATCCCCATTCTATCTATGATTTTGGTCGATCTCCCCATTGCTGTAAATGTATACTTTAATCAGTTCTTTCATAAAATGTAAGTAATTATTCTAATATTTTATACTACACCACTCATTTCAACATCCTTGTTATTTCCCTTTCCTTACAGCACAGCTCAATTTCTTTTTTCCCCTTCTTTTAATGTACTTCTCTTATTATTCTTTACTGAAAATCCTTCCTCTATCTAATGCTCCTTTACTGTTTCTCTACCATCAGATGTTCTTTTTTCTATACTCCTCAATTGACAATTAATAACAATAGCTAGTATTCCCAGTACAACTTATTGTACTATTGTATGTTTTATAATTTTATTGAACTATTTAATTTTTACTTGCATAAATGCTGCATAAATGTGCATTTCTACTCAGTTATATAAATGTGTAAATGTTTTTTACTGCCGGAGCTTTTCTCCCAGGGCCTCCACAGAAAATGGGTTTCTGACCAAGTCGGACTTTCCCAGTTACCAAATGTCAATAAACAAATAAATAAATAAATAATGTTTTTAAACTTGAAAAAGCACTTATGCATCAAAGCACTTGTGTTACAAATTCATAGGGTGTTATTAGGCTAATGACTGCTAGGACCCTTACAAGCCTAGCCACACACCACAAGCCATTTGGGTCCCAAGTATCATGGGCATCTACATGAAGGGGGTGTGTTAGTTGGGAGGTAACTAGGGATTTGCAGGCGGGGTGTTATTTAGGATAATGCTTTTGTTAGTGGTAGCCCTCTATCCATAAGAAACATGGAGGCCAGACCAGAGATAAATTTATGATTTTCCATCCAGTTGTCAAGGTTTCATTTCAATAGGTCAGAAATTAACTCTGTTTTACATGGATGGGGAGCCTATTCCATAGTGTGGGGATCCTTTGGGATAGACATCTGTCTCTCCATCATGTTCTAATTGTGTCGCAATGAAGTTCAGATCCCTGGATTTGGTGTATTTAGTGCTATTTGTTTTGCATGTGTGTAACAGATCCATCAAGGTTTGGTTTGAGGCAACCCTGTAAGCCAAGCAAAGATCCCCTCTCAGCAGCCTGTAAAGAGACTGAATAGAAAGACAGAGAGTTTAGGTGATCTGTGTAGAATAGGATATTCATGCCCTTTCTTCTCCTGCTGAGAATTCTTTTTGGGTATTCCAACTGTTGCAAGTGTCTTATTAGATATTATGCAATGACACGTCTGATAAGGGCTGAGCAGAGTGGTACTATAACTTCCTTGGACCTGGATGTCATAGCCTTACCTATAAGTTGATTGACATAGAATAATTTTCTTACTGTCTAAGCTAGGTGTTGGTCAAAGGCCAGATTGATGTCTACATATGTTCTCAGATCCCTTACTACTGGGTTGACACTTAGGGGTGTTTTATCCATAGAGTAATTAACTTGGGTTAACAGTTTCCCTAAGGCATTATAATGCTTATTTTTTCATTCAATTCTAGGTCATGGCTTTGGAACTAGTTATTTTGTTTGTCTTAAATCCTCTTGCAAGATGTTGGTGTCTTCTGGATAATCTATAATAGCTCCCAGTTTACAGTCATCTGCAAACTTGGTGAGCTAGAAGCCTTGAGCATTAACCTTGAATTCTGAGAAGTAGATGCCAAACAGGAGTGGGCCCAGCAAAGAGCCCTGGGGTTCTCCACTGTTGACTGATCTCCTTGTGTAGGTGGTCTCACTGATTCATAGGTTCATACTAGGCTATCTGCCCTGGGGCATTTATAAGCCTAGCCCGATTGATCCTGACTTTTTGGGTCCTGTCTGTGAGCCACCCAGCAATGCACTGAGTTATGAAGGCATTCATGTCTATCTCAGACAGCTTGTCAACAATGCCCGAGTGAGGTATTCTATTGAATGCTTTGGCTAGGTCAACACAGTATGCACTATTTTACCCTCATCAATTGCCTTGACGACCCTTTGAAAGAATTCTACCAGGTTAAGTAGGCATGACCTTCCCTTAACAAAATAAAACTGGGATGAATGTAGTGTCTGTAAGTTGCTGCTGTTCCGGTTATCATTCCCATGCTCATGATTTCCATGGTTTTGTATATTAGGCTTGTTAGGCTGATGGGCCTGTAGTTCCCTGAGTCAGTTGATGCTGTAGCCTTGTGCTGGGGAATGACTGTTACAATTCTTAATTCACTTGGAATGTAGTCTTTTTTTAAGGCTGTAGTTGAAGAATGCCTCAAGTGGTCCTAATAGTCATATTTTAGCATGTGGTGACAAGTGGGGATATTGTTGGGATAGATGGAGGTGGTGTCCTTTGTTTTACTAAGTGCTGCCAGCTCCGGGTCCCTGATAATAGTCGGAGGTAGTATGTTGGAAGGAATACATTTAATCCTCTTGTTGGAGTGTGCACTATCTGTTCCAGGGTGTTTGTGTTAATAAAGTCTAAGAAGCGTAGTGCCTTTGAGTTTGAGGCAGTGTAAGCTTCCTAGTCAATAGAATTATAGTTAAAGTTACCTATGGATAAGATGTTTGGTTGGATGGTGAGTGCATCTAGTAGGTTTAGGTAAGAGTTGTGAGACTCTAAGGTCATATATGGTGACTTGCAGCTAGCTATGATATGGTGAGAAACCTTATCTGTGGTAACGTGTAGATGGATGAGCTCCATGGTGTCATCCTGTTTAACCAGTCTGGAGATACATTTCTTGCTAACATGGATCAAGACACCTCCACCTTTGGCCCCATTATGTACTGTTGTTGGTGTAAATGTGTGGAAGGCTATGTAGCCCTGCACTGTCTGAGTACTTTCTAAAGCTTTAAACCAAGTTGTTGTCAAGGCACAGATGTCTACATTCTCCAGAGGGAGTGGGCTTGGAGGCTGTGGAGTTTTTTTGTTTAGGCTCCTAACATTGAGTAGTAACACCATAATGTTGCTTGGAGACTTTTTTCACTATGTTAGAAGTTTTGTCTTTTTGGCATTACCTAAAAAAGGCTCTAATGGGGGGATAAAGTTTTAGCCAATATCCAAAATCTGAGGGGAGGGGGAACAGGTGCAGCCCATCCTTGACAAAGCAATGTGGTCTGTTGACCACGTATTCTCATGCTGAGAGATATTTGATCTCCCTGGAGTGACACCAGAAACTAAACCAATTATTACAATCAATCATTTTATGTCCATATTGTGGCATCAACCTTGGTGAAGGCAGAATGTTTCCCAAAGCAAGGTTCATGCCTATCTATGACACATATTCTAAGAGATCCATTATGTTTCTTTTCATATAGTCCAGTGAGTATGCCTTAGGTCATTTACACCCACATGGACTATGATATTATCATAGTGGTACCTGGGGAGCAGTGATTTGAATGTGTTCATGATATTGTGGATCCTGGCTCCAGACAGGCAACTAACCATTATCTTTTCCTTGTTTAACTTGTTGAGATGGGCACCTGTGTGTAGTAGAGACAAGAGTATTAGATAAAGTATATGGGCTTTGGTCTTAGGTTCATACATTCATAGCTAAGTACTATGCTAGCTGCCCTTACAGGCCATTTTATGCCTAGCCAATTTAATTTTTAATTTAATTTTTGTGATTGAAATAACCTGACCAATTTGGTTATAGATCGGCCTTATCCATTCCATGATCAATAATTATATATTACCACTTATTAGAATAACTGGGATCATACCATAGATAATTTGAGGGGGCCCATACATGATATGAAGCATATAGGAGCTGTCTCTGTCTATTAGTAGCACAGGAGACAGTCCTGGGATATATTTTCTGTTTCCTATCGATAGATCTAAGTTGTGCTTGAATATGGACTGGGATGAACTTTGTTTTATGTGGAAGGGGAGTCTGTGAGATATATCTGTCCCTCCAAACCATTCTGTTGATGTTGCAGAACAGACTTACATCCCCAGACCATGTATTTCTGATGCCATTTGACTTGCTGATGTGCAGTAAATCCATCAATAATGAGTCAGAGGATGCCTTCCATGCCAGGCATGGGTCACGTCTTAGCAGTCTGTTGGATTTTGGGGTACCATTGGATGTATGCTTATGTGAAATGTTTGGTGTTGTTTTGGGGGCATGTTTTAGTGATTGCTGAGAAGCAATGTTGTCGTTAGGTAGTGTTGGTGGTCTCTGAGATTTGGGAAGGTTTATTTTAAGCACCTCGCTATAAGACAATCTATGTATTTGTGATTAGCGGTATGTGTGAGGGATATAGTATGAGCATTGCTGACAACCTCATCTGCAAGCAAGATTTTTTTCCTCCAAGGAAGGTGTGTATTTGCATCTCTTGCAAAACATGTTATTTTCTTTAATAATTAACTGGCTGTCTGAGAACATGATAAAATTGCTGCATTACCTTAAAATGCTGAAATCTACCAAGATGCTCACAGAAAGATTTGGAAATTGCATATCTATGGTGTCCAGTCCTATAATAAGGTGGACTGTTTAGGATTAAGGATTGGGATTTAACAGGGGTCTCCTAGAGTAGTTTCTGGGGTTAAGGGCAAGTTGTTATATAGTGCTAGATTATGGTAGTATTATTCTATTTGTAGTCTAGCTGCTGTACACCTAATTCCACAGAGTGCTGAACTGTTTAACCTTATAGAGAAATTTTGCTGTCTAGGCATTCTCTACAATACAGGGCTCTAGTAAATGCAGCTGCTAGGAGGACAGCTCGGCGCAAACTTGCCTGATTTATAGAAGAGAAAAAAAACATGAAAACTGACTCCTATGCCCTCTAACCAATAAACAACCACACTCTGAGCTCCCTGGAGTGCTGTTCTCAAGTGCAGATTAAACAAAAACCAGTTACCAAACATCTACGCCCCTGTCTAATTCACACTTTTGTAAGGCTATTTGAAGGCAAACTGAACTAGAAAATCCAACAAACACAGAAATGACTATTTGTGCCAGAAAATCAAATAAATGTTTTAAAAAACTCTCAAACCAGTAGTGATCACTGTATAAGTACAAGTACAGTAAATGAAGAAACTATTCTTATCTTAGCTTGGGTGGCTCTGAATACAGCTGAGACACTTGAAAGAAACACTACTGTCTTTTTGATCTGCTTCATTATTTGGCATCTCTGGATTTACATCTGAAAACTCTTTTATGTTGCTAATTTTGAAATATAATTTTCGGGCAGCACATTTGGAGAAAATCCAATAAAGAATCTATCAATGTCTTGTTTTATCTGCATGAGAATTTTTGGAGATATATTTCAACTTTTATGCTCCAAAACGTGCATTCAAAGAATCCTCTGTGCAAAAAGATGTCTTGTATTTCATATTGTGTATTATTCAAACCACAATTTAATTTCAGTAAGCTAGCTAAATCTTTTGGCAGATATGCTGCCTACTCAGTGTATATTGCATGAATGTTTAATTTAAAAAAGGAAGAAATTACAAGTCTGCAAACATTTAAATTCATGTTGTGCAAGAGTCAGTGATGTAGCTCTGAGTCAAAGTTATATTGATGTTCATTATCCAATTCAAATATATGATTTTAGAGTGTGAAGAATTTCCTTAATCAGCATTTTTGATATATGTTGCTTTACTAATGAAGAAGCCTTTGACCATAGATTTTAATGAAGCCCATCTAATATCTTATAGGATGTTCTCTTCTTGATGTATTACAAATGATGACTTAACTAATGCAACAACACATAATTTAACCTCCTAATGTAGCAGTAATAGTAGATTTAACCTCTAGCTAATTCTAATTCTGATGTTTGGTGATGTAACAATTTTTGAGTCACTTAATGCATGAAACATAATCCATGCCATACAGCAAATTTTCCGATTTCCAAAAGCACAGGATAGACACCCAATCCATACAGTAATGTGTCCTTTCCTATAAACATAAAGCAGACAACCAAATGGTATCATAATGTCTTTTTTTCTTTCAAAAATACACCTCAGACAACCAAACCACAAAGCAATTTCATTCTGATTTAATGAATGTCTTGAGAAGAATCAAGATTCTAGTCTGTATTTGGCACTGCATCAGTGAAAACACCTTGACCAAAAAATAACAATTCTTGACCGTGTGCTGTGCAAAGAGTAAAAAGAGAGTATACTGTCTCTCCTTTGGGTGTAAAACATGATAAGGATCTAGGAATTCATATGCATTAATAAAGCTTAACAATAATTGTATATCACTATTAATAAGAGATAAGAATGATCCCAAGTTCATGTGAGAGACAGCCAATAGTTATATTCCAGTCGCTACCTAGAACAAAACCATGTCTATTTAAAACAGTCAGATAACACCTACAAGAGCTGAAGGATTAAATTAACTCTGCCATGATGCAGTACATAAACTGAAGTTAACTCTGTGGGGTATTGTAAAAGCTGACTGACATCTTCCACTCTAAAAAATTGTTCTTGGGTATCATTCTTTGAACACAATAGTGACTCCACAACTACTGTTTGTGTTACCTGAAGCTAATATATCTGGTAATCACTTCCTGTACGCATAAAATAGGGTTGCATGCATGTGGGTTTCTTTTATAAAATGTTTATTTTCATATTTTAGAAAAAAAAGTTTTTTTTAACTGCCACCCTGTATGTCATGCACATTCTCACATATGGACTTCTTAAGGAAATATAATTATATACTCTAAACCTAATTACCTTGCTACTCACTTTCATTGAAACATTACTCCTGGATGGCGATATCTACCCTAACCCTGGGCCACCAATCTCTACCTCTCACAGTCACATACCTCCATCCACACCTTCTGCTGCACAGCCCCAAGTCCACAGCTCATCACCTAAATCCCTAACTTTCTTCTCTCTTAATATCCAAAGCATAGTCAATAAAACTACAGAACTGCACTTTTGGATGCAACTCCACTCCCCTCAAATCTTAACCCTCTCTGAAACCTGGTTAAAACCTCATACCTCTAACACAGAAATTCTTCTCCCAGGCTACAATATCTTCTGAACAGACCAAATTAATAAAAGAGGTGGAGGTGTTGCCATCCTCTACTCAAACCAGCTTAGTCTCTCTCCACTACCATCCCCCCTGCCTTTGCTTTGCCCCAGCAGAAATACTAATACTAAACTATAATTCCAACCCTATAAGAAAATTGCCATTGTATCCATATACATCCCCCCAGGTAACAATATCCTTCTTGAAAACTTCCTTTCCTGACTCACCCTAAATGTTCCCTACAAAACTATTATACTCGGAGACGTTAATATAGATTGGGCCTCACTTTCTTCATCATCCTCTTCTCACAGTCTCAACCTGCATGGCTTCCACCAACTAATATCCTCTCCTACCAGGAATAATAAAAACTCTTCCTTGGGATCCATAATAAACTGGATCCTTACTTCAGATCCTGATCTCTACCATAACCATGGTACTCTGCCAAACTCTCTAAGTGGCCATTCCCCTATCTACATCCACAGATACTCCCAACACACTCCCAAAGAACACCTTTACAGGGAAACCCACAATCTGACTCACTTCAACCCAGAAAAATTCAGTTCCACCTTGTCAACATAAATTGGCCCTTCCTAAACAACTTTCCCCCCAGTAATGCTGTAACTACTTTCAATAAGTTATTCCTAGATGTGTTAAACTTAATGGCACCTTCCAGAAAAATCAGGGTAAAATCAAAATGTGCCCCCTGGTTAACTAAGCAAACACACGTTACCATGCAGCAAAGGGATACTGCCTGGAAAACATGGATCACAATAAAATTCCTCCCTTACTACAGTGTTACAAAGAACTTAGAAACGTATAAAAAACTAGTCATCAGAGATAAAAAAACATTTCTTTGCTTTCAACCAAAATAACCCACAAAAAATCCAAAAAAAAGTCTGGTCTACAGTCAACAAAATCTTCCACCCTAGTAAGCCTCCTACCCCTAGCCCCTTTCCCCCCTTAACACTGCCTCAAAGACTGCAGCTTTTATAAATAATTATTTTGTAAAACCAGTCCAAAAACTAACCCAAAATGCTACCACAGCCTCTTCTCCACCTTTACATCCCACTCCCCCTACCTCAAATACATTTTTCCTCCATCCAGTTCCCACTACCTTTATTAAATCCCAACTGAAAAAACTTAAGCCCTGCTCTCCCTCTGTAGATAATCTAACTCCATACTTTCTCAACATTGCTGCTAATTCCATCTCTTACCCTGTCTCTATTCTTATCAATCGCTCGATTACTGAATCTCATGTCCCAGAATTATGGAAATCCTTTTACACTATCCCTCTCCACAAAGGAGAGAACTCTACTGATCCATCTAACTATTGCCCCATTGCTACACTAGCCCCCCCTTTCCAAAATTCTTGAAAAGTGTGCCCACATTCAACTAATTAAATACCTGCTTTATAATAACCTTTTTACTCCCAACCAACATGGATTCAGACCCCCATCACAGCACATCAACAGCACTACTCTCTTTCACACAAACAGTAGCAGAAGCCCGTGATAACAACCTACTAGTTTCCTGTTTATTCCTTGACCTCTCCAAATCATTTGATACAGTCTCTCACTCCAAACTGTTAACTAAGCTTTATGACCTCCATTGCTCCTCCCCCACAATAAACTGGTTCTCCAGCTACTTAGCTAATAGAAAACAATCCATACGCCGGCAAAATATCAGCTTCCCTTTTCTTCCTGTCAGCATAGGTGTCCACCAAGGCTCTATTCTGGGTCCTCTCTTGTTCAATATCTTTACTAATAGGTTATCCTCTGCTACCAACCTCTCCACACTGTTACAATAAGCTGATGACTCTACCCATATTACCACCACCCATAGTATTCCAGAACTCCTCACTCTTACACAAGACACATTTGCTTCTATAGAAACCTGTCTCAATGATAATCAACTTATACTGAACCCTAAAAAACGAAACTTCTACTTTTCATTTCAAAACAACTTGCACAACATAAATCCACTTTCTCTATTACTTCCCTTAACAACCACCATGATCAGACCAGAACCCCACAGTAAATTGTTAGGTATCATAATCGATGACAAACTAAAATTCAACATACAAATCCATCAACGCATAAAAAAAAAAAACACCAGAAACTTGGTTTCCTGTACCGTAATCACAAATTTCTTCCTCCCTCCCTCCTCCAACCCTCACTTGTTTTATCTTTCCTATTACCTTGCTTTCTGTACGCAGCACCAGTCCTCACCAACATTCAGTCATCACTTCTCTCCAAATTAGTGCAAATTTACAATAAAATAGCTAGATTTGCCTGTAATCTTACCTACAAATCCCATCACTGCCCTGCCCTTAAGTCTCTACAATGGTCTGAATTCCCAAAATAACTACTTCTGTCACATCTGCATATAACACACTCAATTCTCTACACTCCTACCCTCTTTCCATCCATCTGTAATATGGTATCTCAATATAACCCTCGATGTCAACTTCACACATCTGACAAACATCTCCTGAACACATGCAAACCATCAAAACATACTGGTAAGTCTCTATATAAATACTCTGTTGCTCATACTTGGAACTCCCTTCCACTTAAAATCAGATGTATCCCCCATGAGCTCCAATTCAAACTCGAACTCAGACACTACCTTCAGAAAACCTGGTCTTGCCCATGCCAAACTCTAACCTGATTTATAATTGTTTTCTTCTTAATTCTACTTTTTGATCACCTGAATATGTCTTGTCCCCTCCTCTAATCTCTCTGTTCCCCCCCCGCTTCTTTCTAACTACCCTCTTTTCCTTCTTCCGTTTACCTTTACTCTTGTTGTCTTCCTTCTCTCTCCTTCTTCTTATCCTCTATACATCTATATCTTTTGTGTCTTGTAAATACTTCTGTATTTGACTTATCCTTGCTTTTTATCATGTTTGAGTTCTTTAAAATAGTGTATAAATGTATTCTGTGTTTTTTTTCAACTGTATATAATACTGCTTGTCAATGAACTAAATGAAATGCTATTTTTTTTTGATTAATTTAAACTGTATCTAGAGCTTTTCTCCTCAGGTCTCCACTGCAAATAGACCCTCAACTCAGTTGTATCAACCCAGTTAACAAATGATAATAAATAAATAAAATAAAATGAATATATACCTACCTGACTCCTCAGTTAGGGTGAGAAAAAGGATTCATTACTAAATCCGGAAACAGCACAATACTGACACTGAAAATACCGACGCCCAGAAGAACGAAACTACAAAATACCGAAAACAACAAAACAATAAAATAAAACCCCAAAACCAGCAATAACAACATGCATGCAGGGGACAAGCCCCCCTGCACCCCCCAAACCCCCCATAACTTAAATATACCTCCTCCGAGATTGCTCTACACTTGGGAAAATGGCAAACTTACCTTTACGCACTATACGGCAATCTCCATTATTCGCCGTCGGGATTTTGAAGATTTGTTCTTCTGGGCGTCGATATTCTGCACTTTCGGGCTTTCGTAGTGTTCCCGCGATAAAATAGTACAACATGGAGCCCTAAAAGGGATGATTCATGTACATTAAAAGTTATGACTAGCAAAACCCTAGGCAGCTAACAAGAAGTTTATCATGATCTCATGACAATAGTGCTAAAATTGAAAATAAGGTCAGCTAGCCCCACTGGCAAACTCTTTTTAACTAACATGGCTTGCTGAAAACTTGAAAACTTTTCTTATCCTCCCCCTCCACATAACATAACCTCAAGAAATAAGATTATTTACATTTTTTTTTGTTTGGTCATCAAGAGAAGTCAATCACACATGTAAAATGCCCACTACTCAATAGACTACTCAATGTATGACTAACTTATCCAACTGAACTGTTTTTTTGCAACATAAAAATGGGTTGGACTACAAAACGGACTGGCATAAAAATGATGATATGATACCACAAGACTGCCCGATTACATCTTTACATATAACACCACTGAATATCAAAACCTATATTCTTAACATAAAATGAAATAACTGACATGTACTGATGGGCAGAATAGAACAAATAAGTCTCAAAGTTTATATTAACCAAAAATTGCTATATATAAAGTACAATTTCATGAATATGCTAATGAATAAATAACTTGACAGTAATATTTGTAATTAAACATTGCCGACTCCACCTGGACTGCTAATGATGAGAAAAATCTGCCCAAGCCAGAAATATAAAACATGCCAAGTTTCTACTAGTAGAACATTTGTTGTGAAGTATATATCTATATATATATATATATATATATATATATATATATATATATATATATATATAATATATATATATATATATATATATATATATATATATATATATATATATATATATACAGTGTCACTAACTGAAAGATTTTTCGGAAGGAGTCCCCAACAACTATAGAAAACTATGAGGTAATTGTGTTATTAGTATCTTTTTTGCAAGGCAAGAGTTGCTAGTTACTTTTTCCCCTCAAGGACACTGATACATCAAAACAGTCATACTAATACTCCTACTTCTATTACTACTGATAATAGTAATAATAGCAGTAATAATAATAATAATAATAATAATAACAGCAATAATCAGCATCCCACAAAAATGATTGTTGAACTTTAGAGAGAGAGAGAGAAAGATTAACACCAACCACTGCCTAGAGACCAGAGTGAAAAGTTGCCATAATAGGAACACAAGATAAACTACTAAATAATTAAGAATTTCAAAAACTAATTTGAATGTCCCTGTTGAACCGGGGAGACTGCAAACACTCTAACAGATGAGGAATGTAACATAAATCATGACAAAGTGGGTAAATTACAGCCATATCATTAACAAATACTAGCTGATATAATGTAGCTCAAAAGAGCTTATATTTATTGCCTTATCAATCAGTTATCCATGCTTCAGCATTGTTTCCTGAAGATAAAGTGTAAAATTCTCATTCACAGACTCAAAGGGCATTGTCAAAGTATGATATTCTATGAGTCGGGAAAATAGATTCTCTTTATAGACAATCGCCTTACAGTTTAGTTTTAATGGAAATGTGAACATGGTGGGAGCTATTAGCAAAATGACCAGCATATATCTAGACCACACCATTATTTTCATCTGGCCTTACATTCTATGTATAGTGAGCTAAAAGCTAGTCTCAGTGGTGAGCAAACATGGTTGCATCTCCACTTTGTTACCACTTTGATTCACTCCCAGCTAAAAGTCATATCCACATCACCATCTCTACAATGACACCAATAATCCCTGTTAATGAGTTTCAAAAGTAATCTGTCATTAGTTTCTAGGAAATCCTACAACATCATCAAATGACCACCTAAAACTGCTGACTTGCCAACCAAAAATAGCATGGTTGGTTCATTAATGATTGCATGTATAGCATTTTGAGTTTAAAATAATGCATAACAGTATAAGCATGTTCTGTTCTGTTACAAGTGCTCAAGCCCCAACTGCTCAAAAACCATTGTCTTGACGCCAGGGACTTGTGTAGGCTGCCACTCATGCTCAGACTCAAATATGTTATGAGGAGGGAGCACTGCTTGAACTTGAATGTGAGTTTGGGTAAGTAGCTGCCGCACCTTACTTAGACACATTACTGAAGTCCCAGTGAGTTAAGTGCAGCAGCTGTGGAGAGGGATTGGGAGGGGGGGTTCAGGCAGTAGGTTCGGGCAGGGATCAGGGAAGGGACTTAGATATAGGGAGCAAGGGGGCTATTTTTTGGTTAGAGAGCAGGGAGAGAGTTTTATGGTTAGTAAGCAGGAGGGGAGTTTTAGTGTTCGGAAGCAAATGAGCAATTCAGCTTTAGGGAGCAGGGTTTTGAGTTTTGGGTTTAAAGAGCAATCAGGGACATTAACATTAGAGAGGGGAGTGGAGTTTTAAGGTAAGTGAACAAGGGCTGGGGTTGAGAACTGGGTGGGAGTTTTAGGTTTAGAGTTATGACTCTGGTAGGCTTATACAGTGTTTTTGGGTCAGACTTTGGGAGCGTTAAGTAGTTAGGGAGACTGGGTTAGTGAGAGTTAGAGCACTTAGTTTTTTGAGCAACTGGCTGTGAGGACGTGTGTCACAAGTTACAAGCACAAGAGCACCTGTTGTAGACCTGCATGTACTTGATTTCCAAGAGTAAGCACTTTTAGTGAGGGTACTATAGTGCAAACACATGTAATATCATGAGTGTCCTATTAAATGACTGACGTCTACGAATAATGCAACAAAAGTTCAGATATAACTTGCAATTGAAAGTCATTTATCTACCACTAGGTAGAGCAGTAACTTGAAACTCTTACCAAAAATAATAATAATCATTGTAAATACTACATACAAACTAATACATTTTAAACACACCATAGTATTTCTCTGAAATTGAGAACTTTTTAAAGAAGAAACACAGAAACCCTAGCCATTCATAGCTCCTGTGGCATTACAGCATAATGATTTTATTGAAATACAGTCAGTTAAATATACTGATGCAAATCTAAGAAATTTGTTTAGCAATAAAATATAATAAAACACCCTTCCATGAGAAGGACAAAGTGCATGGGTAACCACTTTGAATTTAATAACACATTGAACAAGCAGATGTATTTTGTTGTTGATGCCCTTTTAATGTTAAATCCAAAGTCAAATGATATCTCAAAGACGTTGCAACCATCTTTGTTAATTGCAGTATACATCAGCTTCATATCAATAAAATCATAACAATCTTCACATTCAGGGAAGTCTGACAGAATGCTCTACTCGCTACTTATTCAATAAACAATCATAACAGGAGACAATTTCAGCCAGAACAGGCAGAGTGGCAGACCTCTCACCTTAACCAGACTTCGGCAGCTTTACCTATCACTCGCCAAGCATCCACTGCACTTTTAATGCAGCATAACACCACTCGTAAATAACTTGCACTGAGGAGAAAAGAGAGCAAGGATGGGAAGAAAGCAGGAAGGAAGATAAAAGGAAAGAATGACAAGAAAAAATGAAAAAAAGAAAAACTAAAGGAGGGGCCCTTCCTATCATGCTTAAAGGAACTGCTGACCTCCACACTAGTCTGGGAATTATTGCCGACTAAACTATCACTACCTCTGGAAACCACTGATGTACCAATAACAAATCCCTGATAATTCCAGAAAGTAACCTCCTCTTAGGTATTATGGTGAGATTGTTCCCTCCCAAGTGTATAACCACACTTGACTGCCATACTGAACTCTTACCTCATCTAAAATAGACATTGACTGAAACCACCTCAAACCTCTTCAGTCTTGTCACTGTACTTCCCAGATTGATGGATTCAGGCCTAGGTTTATTGCCTCTGACCTCACCTCTGCTCTACGAGCTGTCCAGTACACAAAGGAATGGCCTACTGTGAATATTTGCTTCTTACCTGCAAATGAAAACAGATATTAAATTACAGTAACAACACAACATCCCTACTCTATCTAATATATGACAAAAACATCTTAGACTGGCATCTACTCACCTCCAGAGAACTTCCTTTGGCTTCTAAGTCTGATGACCTGCCTATTGTAAATAAATGTGTGTCATAATTGTCACCCTTAATACCCTGAATCTCCAATACCTTCTTAATTACACTAATAAACAGTCCCACCACCAACAGATTACCCAAAAGATTCTGGAAAACCACACTTTCTGAATCCAAATTCTGGGCATCATCTCAAGCTGTCCCCCAGGTTGCAGGAAATAGTAACCACTCCCTCCTCATGAACCAACACCACCTGCTGACCTTTAGCCCTTTGATTCATCTTGGGTGTTCTTAACCATACTAACACCCATTTTCTAGTAATACTGATATCCCACCATCATAAATCCTGCAGCAAATAACTTACCTGGAAAGTCCCCACATGCATTAGTACTGATAATATTACCCATAACACAAAATCAAAATAACAATGTGTAATACAATGAAAATATTTCAATAAAGAAGGCAAAATATGCTTACCTTAAGGAAGCCTCCTATCTGCATCAATTGGCCAAACCCTCTCCTGTCCCTTTAATAACTCCAAAATAATGCAATTCTTGGTAATATCATTAACACATGACCCTAATGTTACCAAATGTAACCTACAAAGCAGGACCTGAAGAAAGCAAAAGGAAGTCCAACAAGCTACACCGAGTATGATAAAATTTAATACTTGAAGCGCTTTTCGTCTGCACAATATGCAGACTTCTTCAGAAACACAATTAAAAACTTTAGCCACTATTTTAAGTATAAATTCAAATGTATTCAATTACCTAATTAGTAAAGGCAATCAATTTAACAAGCAGTTAGGTAATTAACCAATAAAGTATCCAGGGATACAACTGCCATTTAACATACATTAACTCCACCTACTTCAAAAAATGGGAATGAATTTCATGTTTTGAATCTATGAACTTATAAAAAACCTCTAGTACATAAATAGTACTGCTGACAAGAGAGTACACAAGTAATAAGTAAATAGTTAGTGTGTACTAATACTACACAATACACCAAATGAACAATCAAACAATAAGTTCTAAATGGAAATTATATAACTACAGTCAATATCAAATATAATACTGTAGTTTTACTGTGTTAAAGTTTTAGACTCGCAACAAACTCATCTCTGCAAACTTTTGAGTTTAAGAATACTGCTTATTGAGCATGATTCATTTAAACCTGGAAATGGGTACGCATTTAGCCTAATCTGCCATTTAAGTTCTAATTCTTCTAACAACAAAGGTAATGGGGCACCCCTCGTGTTTTCTTGTATTTGGTCAATGACTAAGAACTTAAATCTATGTTCCATATAACTAGAAATATGCTTGGCCAGTGCATTGTCCTGTTTTTTCTTAATAATGGCATACTGATGTTCGTAAATTCTTTCACGTAGTCTCTGCTCCGTCTTACCCACGTAAAACGCGGGGCATCCTTGGCACTTGGCCAAGTATACCACCATTCTTGAATTGCAACTGGCTCTACATCTCAGTTTGTATTCCATACTTTGCACTACAAATCTATTGCTTGTTTAATTACCTAACTGCTTGTTTAATTGTTTAATTACCTAACTGCTTGTTAAATTGATTGCCTTTACTAATTAGGTAATTGAATACATTTGAATTTATACTTAAAAGAGTGGCAAAAGTTTTTAATTGTGTTTCTGAAGAAGTCTGCATATTGTGCAGACGAAAAGCGCTTCAATTATTACATTTTATCATACTCAGTGTAGCTTGTTGGACTTCCTTTTGGTTTCTTCAGGTCCTGCTTTATGGATTTAGCAGTTGTTTGTCAATCTTGTGTTTTGAAGTTACCAAATGTAACCTCATAGTTCTAACTGCTTCCTCAGCTTTCCACCTAAACACCAAGTACCTGGCAACCAGCTCCACAGGCCACTGTCACTTATTCACTGGTAATCATATCACAAATCAACTGAAGGCTGAGATAGTTTCACTATACAACAGTCTTGTTGATGTTGCCTAGGACTGTTGCACCAGCCAACTTGCCACATTTAGTCAATTGTCCATACTACTTCAGGCACTAATGTTTGATTCACCTGTGCTTCAGATGCCAACCTCCAAAATCTGCCAGTCTGAAAGTGGGATAGCCTGTCATCCAGCACGTTGCAATGAACTGTAATGTGCTCAGCTGTAAAAGAAAGTTTAATGTTTAAAAATGCAAAACAATTTTCCTGAATAAACTTTAAAGAAGCCTAAACTTTGATGTTTTCTTTGTCCTGTAGCACAGCTAAGTCATCAAAGTGAAGGACTACCTTCTTGTTCTGAAAATATTCCTGCTAGACTACAGTTGCTGCCCAAATCAGCATGTGTTCCAAAAAAGTAACATCTTTTTTTCTTCTCCTCACACCATTTGCTTGCCATCTTTCTGCAAACCATCTACCTTAAAAAAAAAAAAAAAAAAAACATTCCCAGTCCACCTGCTGTATCAGTAAAGATATCCAACTCTGCTAAGGACATCCATTCCTTTTGCCAAAACGATAATTCAGTAAATTGTTGGAGGAATTCCAACCAAATGGAAGTATCATTAGGTTGGCTAACAACCTAGTACACCATCCCCCAGACCAAGCATTTAATATACAGAATTCAGCAGTCATAAGACCTCTATCACATTCCTTACTTTAACTTTGTCCTCATGTATGAAACCTTCCACGTAACCTTTCAACTTGTCCACTTTTACTGGAGGCAATTGAAACACATCTGACTCTGCATCTACCTCCAAGCATAAAAATGTAAGAACCTTAGCTAGGTCCTCCTGCTTATTCTTAGCTAGCGGAACCCTCAGCTTTGTGCAAAACTGCACAAACATTTTCATACCTAACTTGCCATCATCCCTACCACTGCTCGCCAGCAAAAAGTCATCCAAATAATGAATTGCTTGAAAGCTCCATGCTCTTTCTGCCACATACAATGTAATGCCTTGCTGAATTTTTCAAATATAGCAAAAGACACCTCACATCCCATGGACGTGGCCTTATTAAAGTAAAACTTATCCTGTAGTTTCATAACTAGAATGTGTCAATCTTAATTCTGAATCAGAATCAACCTGAAAGCCAACTATAAATCCAATTTAGTGAACCAAGGATTGCCAAATGATTAAATAACCTGCACTGCCTCATCCAAGGATGCATATTGCACACAGGTACCCTCCAGGAATGGCAGATGGCATATAAGACAAAACTCTCCTGGGGTCTTTTTGAGGACTAAACCTAACTGAGACAATTCAAAAGACAAAAAGGAGGCAGAGACTCAAAAGAGACCCAAAATCTTCTGTGATTACAGTTCCTTGTACAACAGTTTCTGTCTTACCTTTTCTTTCCCCTTCACTAATTTCAAATAATCACAAACCTTATTTAAACCTTCAGCCATTGACTTAATAGGAAAACCTGACAAAAACCCTTAAAAAAGCTCCTTTCCAACCCTTCTATCCAGATAGCTTTCCAGGATCCAAGTCAGCACACTTACCTTAATGGGGAAATGCCCCAGCCACCCAGCTGCACCTCCTGAAAAAAAGATAAAGATGCCCTTTACCCTCACAGACCATCCCTACCTCTTTCTGCTGACTTGCCACCATTCTTTAACGTAAATGATTCCCCTCCCAAGGACCCAGCACACGGGCCAAGTCACTTGCCCACATTAAAGGTGCACAGTGCATCCTACTCCTATCCCTAGCTGTCTCCAATTTATCTTTCACTAGATCCCCTAGTCTATCTAACATAGTAACCATCTATGTGTCTGGCTGCCTGCACTCATAGGTCAATGACTTGTCTGCTGACTTAAGCCAATGGAAATGCTAGTCATACCAAAGCCACACATTTCCCACTGAAGCCACTGGGCTTCACTAATTGTCAAAAATATGCCAACAACAGAAGGCTCTCTACTGAAATTTCAGCACTTGAAATGCTGGGTGCTGACAAGCCAAAAAAAAAAAAGACAGAAATCCTGTGAGAAAAGCGAATTTTGCAGATCGCTCTTCTCCTTTGAACGTCTTTTTTACAGGATGGGCAAGCCTCCCTGCACCCCTGATGTGGCAGGGGGGTTATTACCATAACTCAGGGAAAAGGGAATATTCTGGGAAATGGCCATCTCAGACTTCATATATGTAAGTCTATTTTTTTCGGCAATTCAGTCTGTGTTTTGGGACTTGCTCTAGCGGGCCCAAACATTTCAGATAGCTACCCATTGTTGCAAACCAGTCTTATGTAAAATAAAAGCCAGCAGTCCAGTCTCTTTTGCCTTAAGCAATTTAAGCTAATTATTGGTCTAGGTGTTCTCACAGTCATTTTAAGGAAAACAGTACTAAGTCCTTCACTCATGCAGTAAAGAATCATGTTTTGGTGAAAAATACTCACATCGACATTAGCAAAGGAAAACATTATCTCTGTTTTCCCCAGCTGATTTTTTAAACTGCAAAAAAAGAGATCAACCAACAAAAGTCAAAGTATTAAAATAAAAGAAAAAGCTGGCTAGGCAGAGTAGTATAAACACTTTTAATAAAAATATAAAAACAAAAGACTGTTAAAACAGGATGAGCGCTTTCATACATAAAGGTACTCCATCAGAACCAATACCAGACACCACACCAGACTGAAATTATAGCTTAATGCCTGAGATCACGTGACTTCAAAATTGGCTTAATTGGGATAACTTCATTTAACCCCTTGCCTTCATTGGCTCTGAACAAATGCATCCACTTTATCTCCACACATTCAGTTTTGGTCCTAACATCACCTCCTCTTGAGTTAGGTGTGTATAATTCCAATACCATAAATTTAAACCAGTGACTTGACCCTGCTGTCTTAACATGTTTTGATAATGCATTTCAGTCATCACCCTTCATTATGTTATAGACATGTTCTCTTATTCGATCCCTTAGACTCCGGTTCGTCTTCCCAATACAGAAACTTTTGCAGTCCACACAGGATGCACAATATACAACATTCTGACTGCTACAGTCAGCATGGAGTCTGATGTCATAAGCACGTCCTGTGTCTGGGTGTACAAACTGGTCATCAGTTCCTATAAACCTGCACGCATTGCAATGTTGGCAAGGATATGAAACTATTCTGCCACTCACTACATTGCTTTTTCTACTGGTCAAAGGCTTGTAACACATCTTTCTTAATGAGGGGTGATTATTGAAACAAAAAGAGGAAGCGTCTCCCAGTAAACCTTTACACTTCTCATCTGAGACAAGAATCCTCCAGGGCTTTCTAATAATCCCACAAATGGAACCTGAGTCCTTAGAATATGTAAGACTCATTTGTGTTGGTTGTCTCGGC
Source organism: Protopterus annectens (assembly GCF_019279795.1). Classification (NCBI taxonomy): domain Eukaryota; kingdom Metazoa; phylum Chordata; order Ceratodontiformes; family Protopteridae; genus Protopterus; species Protopterus annectens. The sequence goes on from NC_056725.1 coordinate 570,876,117, forward strand.
TTCATGGCCGAAGGGATTGACTGTTCGGTCTGTTCATTAAAGCATGGTCTAGTGCGGGTATCCCTCAACATGACTGTATCATTCTGAGCACTTGCCACTTCTGAACTATCATACCCTCTTCTCAAGAAGTTGCAAGTGAGAGTCTCAAATGAGTCATACATGTCACTATCTTTCATGCTCAACTGGGCCGTTCTAAAGAGCTGTCCATTAAGGACATTCTTTTTTACATGCTTGGGGTGCATACTGCGAGAGTGTACTGTATTATTGGTTTTATATGATTTTACATACTGTCTTGTATAAAGCCCTCCCAGGGTCTTATATACCATTATGTCCAAAAGGGAGATACACTCTACTGACCATTCATGGGTAAAGTGGAGAAAGCTTGTGGTGTTGCTAAGATATAACACAAACTGGTCAAGGGTTTCTGGTGTGTCCCCCCAGATAAGAAACAGATCTTCAACATAATGGCCATAAAAAAGAATGGACCCCCCTGAATCTGTTAAGGTCTGAAAACACATTTTGCAGCTCCCATTCTTCCAAAACCATATTGGCATAGCTGTTGGCACACACTGTGCCCAGAGATACTCCTGTCTGTTGTAGATAGTGCTCATCTTCAAACAGGAACACATTGAAATCCAATATAAGTTCCAGTAGAGTACAAATAAGATGCATCTTATTACTGTCAAATGCAGGGTTATGACCTAAGAGTATTCTTACATTATCAATACCTGCATCATTAGGGATGTAGGTAAAGAGAGAGACAACATCCATGGTGACTAGAAGAGCCTCTTCATTATAGTCATTAGTGGTCATACAATTTATTCAGAAAATCTCTGGTATCTCTCAAGATAGTCCCCATCCCATTAAGCACCGGATGTAGCTGGTTCCCTACAAATATGGACAAGGGCTCAGTGGCCCAGCCCCTACCAGAAACTATTGGCCGCATGGGTGGTTTTATTTTGATCTTTTAAACTGCTGTACAGGAAAATTGTGAAAGCAAAATTTAAATGTATGGGAAAAATTAAAGATATTTACTGCTGCATTATTTTAAATCCATAGTCAACAGTACTTCATTTAAACAGTCAATATTTAATAGGCAAAAGCAGAAGCTGAGTGTACATAGAAAATTAAGGCTATTTCATGTTGTGTTGTTTTAAAACTACAATGCACAGGTTACTCCAAGGTAATATACTAAAACAGAAAGACAGATGTAAAAGCACACAAAACATGGGTTTTGTGCAAAAACAGTTCATGCATCAGTAAACTCTTCTTAGGTTTAAATAATACGACTTTATATTGTATACAAAGTACAAAAACAGAGTTCATATAATTAGTCTACATGGAGTAAATCAGCATATCTCCTTTATGCATTCTTGCATACCAAAAGGATAAGAATGCCTGATTCTATTAGCACTAGACTGGAACAAGAAAGTATAAAGAAATATGCTGATTTGCTACATATGGAACAGACTGGTTTAATGAAAGGAATATAAGCATTTTGTGTGTCAAACTCAGCCCTACATCCAGTTCACAAATGTCAGAGAGACAAAGGTTGCACCGGCCTTCTCTGGCCTCTGGGCCTCCCTGGCCCTCTCCTGTACAATGGAGAGTGCTCTCTACTTGCAGCCCCCCTCTCTTCAGGTTGGTGAGAGGCTGGCCTAATGGTTAAGGTGTATACCTTACAGACATAAGGTGCAGGGCTTGATTCTCATTTAGGGTAGTTGACTAGGCTTAAAATAGCTCATAGGGGCATTTAGCTTAGTACTAATCTATGAACCTGTATATTTTTATGCCATTGTTCTACCTCCTCGAAGCTTGCACAAGTGTACACACACTACACCAACCTGGCTAAATAATAAATAAATGTAAATGCACTTCAAACTCATTTTCAGGATGATATAATAGATTCAGAGTAGTACTATCTCTGCTAATTTATGAATGACCCACAGACAATGAGTATCATCATCACTTGGGAGATGAGTGTCCCTTGCCAATAGCCATCAGTTAGTATAAAGTTGGTGAAACATAAGGTGGATGAAGTTTAAACTTGCTGAGTCAGACTCATCAATGATGAACTCACCAGTCATTATTTCTTAGAAGAAACCATTGCTGGCGTGATTTGATTTGCACATCAACAGTGATTCCACTTGAGAGGTCTTTTCACTTTTCTCCTTGGCTTTATATATATATATATATATATATATATATATATATATATATATATATATATACATACACACACACACACACACACACACACACACACACACACACACAAAGGGCTGTAATATATAAGATCACTGGAGAGCAATGTAGAGACTGGGAAGCTGAGTCGAGCAGAGCTGATTTGATCGTAGTGGCTCTGCTCTGCACAGCTTCCTTTGCTGAAGTAGCTGCTTAGTTAAGTACTTCTTATGCAGGATGTGTGTGTGTGGTTGGGGGGGGGTCTCTGCCTGTCTGTCTATCCTTCGCTCTGTCTTTGTACATGCATGGGTAGAGTAGTACTGGTTATTAGGATACCCATCTGTAGAAATGTGCCAAGTGGGTGATTCACAGTCATGAAAATAAAGATCTTAATACAATTCAGAATGCATGGTAAATTGCGTTAATGGTCAGCAAATTGACATTTCAGAGTAGTACAAGTTGCACTGTTCAGCATGGGTCTCTGAATTACAATCCCTCTGTCAGTGAAAAGAGCATAGGGACAGAAACATTATCTTATAAACAACCTTAACAGCTGTCACAACCTGTATAAAAATTTTATACATTACTGTAATTAGACAAAATAATCGTTCCAAAACAGAGGGAGCCTGAAAGGATTGATTTATCTGCTACAAGGCTTGTTGGACTTTTATTATAGAATGGCTTAGGTTCTTAGTTTCAGAATCCCAGTTTTACATGAATGCAAAAAAAAAAAAGCTTTGCTAGCCCAATAAATGTACCAAAATGATTGCAGGAAGACACTCTAATGAGAACCAAAGTCCACATAGTAGTCCATTTTGCATTTAAAAATATTGTATGCATAATGCCTCAGTCTTCATTCAGTTTGCATTCATTAGGTGGGATGGAATATAATGCTTGCAAAGTCTTACCAAATTCATGTCCTCAGTGAGTTTCAGCTCCGCCCCCATCCCACAACATAGTCTATAGTATATGGAGCATGAATTGTATTTTAGGGTAATCCTATGAAACGCTAATCACCTTTCTGTACTTGGGCTGTACAGTGACAAAATTGCCAGTGTTTAGTGTTAATATGCTCTCTTCAGTTTGAATCTATGTGTTACCTTAGCTAAAGGACATAACTCTTATCTGTTAGAGGTACACGATAATAAGGAAGAACCCGAAGGAGAGCTGCTGTGGGTACTGTGTCTGGATTTCTCATCTCACTGATGCAAATAGCAACTGCCCACAAAATGCATAATAATGCAGATGGTCTTTGGTGCGTGCCACATGAGTTATATAACTTTAGCATGACAAAATCACAAGATTAAAGGTGCAAAAGCTAGAGTCCCGCTGAAAGAGAAGGCATGTACTGAAAGCAGGCCTCATAAAAACTTGAAAAGCACTATCGCTTCTAATCATTACATTGCCATTTTGAACATTTATAAACATTATGAAATGCTTGTGTTTCCTGGTTGGCTAATTAAGATACCACATTTATTTAGTTAACAAATGAATTGTGAGAATGCAGTTATATCAAGAAAAGCATTGTTTCTTCACACCATTTTAACAGTACACTTGCACATCCAGTCATGTACTCAGGGGCAGGAGACAGGGGCATTTTGAAAAATGGCATGTTTGTAAGTTTCCTGCCAATAAGGGTGAACAAAATGACAAGTGCATGTCACATGAGTTGAACCCCTAGTAAGACAAGAGTGACTGGGAAAGAGATCTCTAAACAATATCTAATCTCAAGTGTACGTTGGCCCGTGACAATTAAACTTAACATGCTAAGACTCCAGACATTTTTATTACTAATGGCATACTGATCCTTCAATGTAAGTTTCTGTGACTGTGGCCACAGATCATTACTAAAATACTTTCTGCTGTTTCTCTAGTGCTGTGTCTGGATTAGTACTTCTTTAGCCATCCATATTAACACACTGTCTGAATAAAATTTTAAAATAATAGCTGTACTGAGCATATTCTGTAGCTAGAGCTTAGGGGTAACTCATATGTTACATTTGGCAGTCAGTGTAACTAAAGCAGTCTCAAATTAAACCAAAATGGAAACATGAGTGGCAGACTTTATCACAAAAGTGGAAAATAAGTGCTATAAATGCATAGAGTACAAACTGTTCTGGCTTGCAGTAAATGTGGTCAATGAACCCTACACATGCAATAAGCATTTACAGCTAATAGAAATATCAGCTAGATCTGAACAGCAGGTAGCTAGACTAAAAATACTGGAAAAGATCAAGCAGGATAAATGAGGCTACATTAACAGCATGGACAAGACTAGTTCAAATGATAAGAGATTGCAAGAGGTGGAGGAAGAAATAAAAATAGAAAAGAAGAATTTAGTATTCTAATTGACATTTCCACCCAACCATCAAATTTAGGACATGATTGATTAGAATGGCAGCTGATGGAACAAAACACACAGGGAATAAAAGTCCGAGTAGGCAGTAGCATCTTACATTTATGGAAAGAAGGCTGCAAGGAAAAGTAAAATGAAGGGAAAATGATGCCCTAGATAATAAGCAAAAATAATGAACATTAAAAGGACCAAGCAGTCTAAAGGAAAATGAGTATTATGAGCACATATGTGGCGAAGATAAGACATTCTAAACAGACTGCACTAAAATGCAAAATTAATAACATACAAATATCAAAGAAAAAGGCAGTAGACAAGAGGTACTATTTGAATGAGGTAAAGAAACTAATGGCAGAAAAAGAGTCACATGAACATGGTTTTACAAGTACTGTAGCAATGATATAATAATAATAACAACAACAATACTGATAATAATAATAATAATAATAATAATAATAATAATAATAATAATAATAATAATAATAATAATAATAATAATAATAATAATGATAATAATAATAATGCATTTGGGGAAAATAACCAGAGCAACCTAACCTTAAAATGTCACTAGAAGGGGGATCCACAGTGAAGGGAACAAGTATGGTGCTGTGAAGACTGGGTCACTTTTTAGCTTATTATGATTTCTGTAAGATGTCAAACAATGTGTACTAGGATCATAGGATCATGGGAAGTTACTAGGCTAATGGCCTAGGGCTCTTACAAGCTTAGCCAAGTTCTACCCTTACTTTGATGATCAGCACCTAATGCCCCTGTCCAGGAGGGACACAGGTGGAACACCTGGGGTGAAGTTACGGTTACCCATCCAATCGTCCAGATTGCGTTTGAAGAGGGCCAAATCTGTTTGACATAAAGTCAGAGTCTGTTCCAAAGGTGTGGTAATCTCTGGGAGACAAATCTGTCCCTCCAGCAGGTTCTATTTATGTCACATACCAGGTTAAGGTCTTTAGACTGAGTAACCCATGTACCATTTGACTTACAGAGATGCAGCATTTCCAATAAAGCAGGGTCAGAGATTGCCTTATATGAAAGGCAGAGATTGCCTATGAGCACTCTGTATGAAACAGAATAAAGTAACAGTGATTTCAGACAATCCACATAAGACAGATGCTGAAGACCTTGAATTTTCCTTGTGAGGAAACTTTGTGGTCTCTCCAATTGCTGCAGGTGCTTGGAAAGGTACATACCAAAAGGGGAGCTGTACTCAGTTATTGGCCTGATGAGCGAAGAGTACAGGGAGATTATAACATCTTTTTTTCTGGAGGCAATGCCCTTACTTATGAGTTGAACAATATAGAATGCCCTTCTTACCACTTTGGAGACATAGTGATCAAAGGTAAGGTTGCTGCCAACCTGTGTGCCCAGGTCTGTCAACACTGAGTGCATACTTAAGGTGTTCATAGGTTCATAGTTGTTTAACAGCCTAAAGACCACAAAGGCCTTTTTAAGCCTAGCCATGCATCCCAAATCTCTGACAAGTTCTGATTGATGTGCTGCTACTGATGTAGTTACCAGGAACATTGCTCCTACTGAAAGGGATGATAATATATATTTTTGCATTGTCTTTAAGTCCATGAGTTTGGCACAAGTCATTTGTTTGTGTAAGACCCTCTTGTAGAATGTTGACATTGTTTGGAGATTCTATAACTGCTCCGAGTTTGCAGTCATCAGCAAACTTTCTCAGCCACCAACCTTTAGTTTAACTTGTACTTTGGAGGAATAGATTCCAAACAGTAAAAGTCCCAGGACTGATCCCTGTGGAACACCACTGGATATAGGTCTGTTGTTGGAGCTGGATTCCCCTATTTTGACTATATGAGTTCTATCAGTGAACCAGTTAGTGACCCATCTAACGATATAAAGGTGAGATTGTCAATGATACTTGAGTGGGGGATAGTATCAAATGCCCTATCTAAGTCTAGGTAGGCTGTATGCATAGATTTCCCCTCGTTAAGGACCTTGGTGACTGTCTCAAAGACGTCCACCAGGTTAAACAGGCATAAACTCCCTTTGGCAAATCCAAACTGAGTAGGGTCAAGTGTTTGGGGATTACCTATATCTTTGTTGATAAGGTCCATGATGATTCACTCCATGGCCTTCCAGATAAGGCTTGTCAGGCTAATAGGTCTATAGTTCTCGGGTATAGTTGCTTGCAAAATGCAGACATCCTAATGATGCTTCCTGATTATGAAATGTTTCAAAGAAATGCCTATATGCGCAAGTATCAGCAAACCTAGGATAGATGCAATACCAATGTTGAACTGAAGGGCATGTCACAAAAACTACAAACAACAGTGTGAACACTGACACAACAGAAACCCATTCAATCTATGAATAGGCAGGTATGCACAACAGGTCAGCCCTTGGGAAACACATCTACAAATACAAGTATACCAAACAGTGCATTATAAGCAACAATCAAAGTACTAAGACTTGTATAAAAAACATACACATAACAATATGTGTGACAGATACACCAACCCAACTGTCATTTGGGTTGGGGAGTACATTTCAAAGAGTGCCTGCAGAAAAAATGGCTTACTGCTTAATGACATTTCAACATTTTTAAATCAGAGTTTTAAGCATAGCTATAGTGTGATTGTTTCACTTATCTTACTGATGCATGGCCATTAGATGAAATAATACGGACCCAAAAAATACAGGCCTGTGACAAGGATGAGATGCTTTTTATTTAACAAAACAGAAAAAGTAATCAACATAAATGTCTCCATCTGCTGCTCCTCAAGCCTGTGTATCCACCTGATGCACATAGCACAGGTCCTTCTTCACCTGAAAATAGAAAACAGTAAATATGAATGATGTATTCGTCACATAATAGGGATATGCATATCTCAGGTCATGTTCTAGAAAATTTACTTCTTAAGAAATCAGATAATGATCATACACATTTTACAAAGTTTCACACACACTTTTACATCTTTGAACACTGATTGGAGGACATGAGATTCAAACCTGCAACTTTAATGTGCATCCAGACTCTAACCTTGACATCCTGCTAAGCTAATCCATCTTGATTGATAGTGTGTGTTGTGAATGCAGTGAAAAGACTTGCCCCAGAATTTAATAAAATCAGTGTAGGCACTGTGCAGAGCCTACATGGAATCTATCCATGTTTGTGCTTGCAGTTCCCCCACAGCAGTGCATCATGCATATTAACGATGGCATGTTGCCGAGGGAGAGCCAAGGAACATGGTTATTGAATCAGTGTAGGGAGAGGTGTAGAGCTAACCATGATTATAGATGAGCATGAGACTCCCTGCAATGTCCTTCTGTTTTATTTTTATTTATTTTTTTTTAAAGAGCATGTTTGAGCAGCGCGGCACGGAGCACAGCAATGCCAGGCTGCACCCACATATAAGATAGCAGACACCTGCCAGACATCTAACAATAGAAACTGGATGTTATTAATTATTTATTTAAAGGTGTGTTTAAACATGTCTAAGCATGTTTGCCCAGCGCGGTGCAGTGTTCAGCACTGCTTATAGGTAGCTCAGTGGTACATGTGAAGATATACCGGATTTCTTCATATCCATGTAGCTAAATGGGTAGAGTTATGGCTTCATGCAGAGTAGGTCCAGGATTTGAATTTGAATTCAATATTCCATATATTCATATTTGAATATATGGAAGGGGAAATATGTATTTATTTTTGATATGCACATTATGCAGACAGTTTTAAAATATGGCCCCACTTTGCTCTGCTAAACTCTGCTTAACTGTGCTTAGACCTGCTAAGCACCACATAAAATGGTAATGGCTGCCAGTGATTGTGTGTTGCTCAGCTCTGCTTGGCTGTTTTGCGTGCTGCTAAGCTCTGCTAAGACTATGGTTTTGTGAGCTTTCACTCTAGTCAACTCAGTTTACATGGTGCTAAGTGATGCTGTGCTTTTTTGAATGTTGCCCAATGATGTGTAAGGGTGGGAAAGCCTATATTAAGCCTAGTAGGCAGGAATACAGCAGAATCCATTGGAGCAAAAGTATGACACAAACATCTTGACATTCTACAAGCATCTGTATAGTTGAGAGGTATGATGCCTACAGGAAACATATTCTACAGCAGGTTTGCATTGTTTTCTGTCATTGTGGCACACTGGTGTTGCTGGACTGTCCCCATATAGTGGCTGTAATAGCACACTGCTATTTGTCTGGCAGTAGCCGCATGACATAGCACTGGGAGATTGCCTGTAGGGGACATACCACAGTACACTGCAGTGCTGAGTATAGGAACATACAGCAGAATCTGTCACAGCATATAGGGTCATACCCCTGTAGTGCTTCTATCTTGCTGGGATCCACACACATAGTATGTTGCCAGACTGTGGGGTATGATGTGGAAGGGAGCAGTGGATAGTGCAGGTCATTATGGGCATGCTGAATCTGTACTTAGTGGACATCCCTGTATCTGGTCCTGTAATGTGTTCCCCTTTTGTTGTCTTTCAGGAACCATGTATCACAGGTGGCATGCCCCCTTTTCTGATGCAGAGAATGAGGTAATAATAGTGGATGCACTAATGCAGCATCATCATATGTTGCCCAGAGAGAAGCATAATTGTGAACAATGGGCAGCATTGTGGGCAAACCTAGTGCAGGATGTCATCCCATTGGCCAGCAGGAGAGGAACTATGAGCAGGTGTGGCACAGAGCCACAGATATGGTGAATGTTGCATGACTAAGGGTAACTGATTGTTGCCAGGCATCATGCCACCACTGGTGGAGAGCCTGCAGCAGAACAATCACTCTCAGCCACAGAGGAATTCCTGGTGAACCTAAGAACACACAACAGCTCCCAGGCATTCATCACACCATACATTGTGGAGGTGGGTGCCACATTGTCCCCAGCAGAGGAGTGTACAGGTAAGCTTACTGTGTCCACCATTTTAATACTTTATCAGTCATTGTGGCAGGCTGTATATACCTGTACATGGGTGTCAGGTCTATCTGCATTGGGAGGGGTTTGGGGTTTAAGCTCAGTTGTGCATACATACTCAGAATGTCAGCAATACAGCCAGTAGCAGTAGCTACTGTACAAGTGGATATATGCACATATTACCATGTAATGCTGCAACATATGGTGGTGCTGACAATACCTCTCCCTCACCTTTTCATAGGTCCATCAGGAGTTGTCCAAGACCATAGTCCTGTACCTTGTAAGCATGATACTGTTGTTTTATGGATGATATATACCCTATGAAAATTAAGGACTGCCATATTGAATTATGTACAAATGCTGTGTTCAGCGAGATTAGAATATTTGTATGTACCATTCTGGAACAGTTGACTACACTTCATACACTGGGTAATCACAGGTGTGTATTTGAATGAACATTAACATGTTTACACTTATAATTATGAGTGGCTACACAGCCTGGTATACATGAGGCAAGTAATCCAAGATGTCTGTTCAAACACAAGAGGCAGATATTACATACGTGAGGCAGTGACAAAAGTACTGGTGTATAATTCTCAAGATAGGTGAACTTGGTTTAATGTGCAGTTCTATCATGTATAGTGTCATATTGCATACCTTACAGGTAAATTGTACTGGCAACTTTAACTGGATGTAGCTGATGTGCATGTTATAAAGTCTTTGACCTGTATGTGTATATTGTTGAGAAGTTGTCTGTTGTGCATGGGAGCAGAGATGAGTAGATGTGAGATTGGTAATGCAGTTGTGGATCCTCATATGTATGTCTGTGTGGATTACCATACATAAAAGTGCAGGTAGTAATGCACTGCTTTTGCCTTGGTTTTCACAGGTGACCGGGGAGTTGGAGTCTGTCCCCCTCACAACCTGGTGTCAATGTCTCATTGGACTCTGATGATGATGATGATGGCCATAGTGAGGCACAGAGAGAATTGTTGGTGACTGAATCTGTCCCTGAGGGTGACATCCCTTTTCTGCCCCCATTGTCTCCACACAGTCAGTATGCCCACACATACCCAAGAGGCCACAGATATTGGACAGTCACAGGGTGGACGTATTAAACAGGGAAGTGTGGCAACTATAGCTCCAGTGAGTGTAGACACTGGCCATAGCCAGAGAGCTAGTGACATCCCACACAGGCGGATTGACAAGGGTGCTTGTGGGAGGCCTGCTGTCTTCCCACCACCTTTTGCAAGGTCACATCTCAAGTCACTTGACGTATGTTTCAGGCCATCAAGGAGGCACAGGCACATTTGGAATGGAACTCCAGATGTATGCTTAGGGTTATGGATGCAGCACAGTCTGACATCTGTGACTGCCTCTACTAGATTGGGGACATCCTGTATCGGTTCACTGATGTAGTGGACAGATGGTGGGCTGAGACTGTGTCTATCTTGGGCCACACATTGTTTGTGCTAGAATGTCTGGACAGAGTTGGGTGTCAGAGCCATGGACGTTGGTCAGCAATACCAACTGCTGAGTGTCCACATAGCCATGCACAGTTACGCTACTGTAGTGGCAGTACCTCCAGCACTACAGAGTGAAGTGTGCTGTCCCCACTATGACATTGTAGGCCATGGGCACATGGTCCTGGGTGGTCCCGTGGGGGACACAGACCCAGCAGACAGTAGTCATCATCAGGTAATAGCATCCCTTCTGACCTTGGGCATGGTGGTGCCAGTGTAACTCCTGGCAGAGCCAGTTCCCATGATCATGGTTGGAGACAGCAAACTGTCCACTCTACCATGTACAGTTCACAGCTGTCCAACATGCACATGTGTAGGGCTAACACTGGGCTTGACTGTGTACACACACACACTCAAACACCACTGTCACATCCAGGTCACCTACATACACACAGGGCACCTCTCCATGGCCCGTCCAACTTCCACTTCTTCCAGACTCACACACATGCTGTCAATTGTTTGGCACAGCCTAGACCTCCAGCACCCCCACAACACACCCTGTGCATGTGATGATACTTGTGCCACATTCCTGTCATCCTTGCCATCGATGCAGGGGAATGAAGCTATGTGTCTGATGCACAAGGTGACTACATTACTTGACATGTATGTGTGTAATGCAGTATCGTTTTGCCATGCCATTTGTTGTGGTACACAACAGATACTGTATGCTGGCATGTGTCATGACTACACACCATACTTTGTGTACCTTATGTTGTATGATGTACTGGTGTTAGTGTTACAGGATGACGTGTCTCATGGATCTGTGTATATTTCTATTACAAGAGTCTGAGGGAATAATCTATGGGCACATGGCAGCAATACAGCGGCACAGGATGGCATGGCAGCACAGCAGAAATATGACATCAGCAAGGTACGGCAGTACACATGCACAGCTTCTTAGGTGCATACATCTATTGCAGTCTAACAGGGACAATGGGGTCAGTCCATGTAATCATGCATTCATACTTCGTGATAAGGTCTGCTACCCTTGATATGTGTCACCTGGGCTCTCTGAACTTATATCTACAAGGTGCGGTGATGGAGTTGGCACATCTACAAATATTCTGTGTCCATTTGCTATGTTCCCAGGATTTGACTCTCAGACACTTGCGTATACACCAGCTGACATACCAGTCTGTACATGACGTACACATTTGGCAGCATGCCCTACTGCTTTAGTATTGCCATAAACCTTGTCATGGCAGTCAGCAGGAACATGGATGGGGGTACATCAGGGCGTACAACACCCAAACTGAGCCAAGCCATCTCACTGTACCACCCATTCAGGCAAAATGTACAAAGCACCCACTAAGGCATCCATAATACTGTCAATGTGGGGGTCACTATGTGGCCCACTGATGGTAGACCTACTCAACATAGGGACATCTGACTCCAATAGCTGTTCTGTAAGCAGCAGTGTTCAACAGGGCACAGTCACGGGTCCTCTACTGCTTGGATTGCATGTATCCACAGTACATATGGGTAGTGACTGACTGTGGCTAACAATGTTGGCTGCTGTTTGCTACTTGTGAGCACTCATACAGTCACTGTGTTATGTCGGTGTCTTGCATGACGGTATTACAAATACATGCCTGGTGACATAGTAATGGCCATAAACCCCAATCAAATATATATATATATATATATATATATATATATGAACTATCCTTTCCATGGGGGATACCTATGTCCCTGGTAAGTAGTATGGCAGCCTCTACATATGATGTACATACATAGGGGTGACAGGTAGTCACACACACCCAGCTACACAGGTGTACAGTTTATGTGCCACACATCATGTCTGTATAGTGGTATGGCAGGATTCATATGGCATAGCTGCTGTCACAGTCGCCAGTAGGTGTCATACCCATACCTTCCATATACTCCTCCTGCAACATGACACTATCTAACTACAATGACCATGTGTTGACATACTTTCCAAACTGTTTAGGCACATGCAGATGACAGTATGGCCCCACACAGGGACAGGGTCCTACCACATCATAATTATGTGCTCACCACTGTTCATCTGCAATGCATGTCAGTGCTGCCTGTGCCATTCAGTGTACTCATTGTATATGCTGCCTATCTCTAGGAAGGAATGTAGATGTATTAGTCACCCTAAGGACATTAAGCCACTATGTGACGTTAGTAGTACATGCTTGTTGGTGACATTTGTGTAGCAGATGTAACACACCCTTAACACAGACCCTCCATACTGGTATGGTACAGAGAGCACCTCAGTGCACTTCTGCACATGTCAGCTGTATGACTGGCTGGGCAGATGTCACCCCAACACTGCGGGTGTGACTGCGTCTCCTGTGGACATGGGCAATATGTGCTGTTCCTGTGATAAGGGGTAGCGATGTCTCCAACTTTGATGGCTGTATGGCCATCATGCTAGTAATGTGCACATCTCTTATTGATCTGTGACAAGATGTACAATGCTGTCACAGCCTGACATGAACACATGGCCAGATTCAGGCTAGCAGCACTTCCACTCACTGCTTACAGGACATGCCACGGTGCACACATAGTGCATGTTGGCTGTATGCACAGTGGAAAAGTTACCTATATAGTGGTACACAGTACAGAGGACAATACTGGATGCACACAGCACACCTCATGTCTGCTTGCACTATCCGATAGGACACATAATGCTTGTTGATATAAGCAGGCCACATTGTGGTCATTCATCTGGGAGGCCACATCACTCACAACCAGCAAAATAATGCAAAACCCTACCAATGTATATTTTACAAAGGTTATCATATGTAATCTGTATGGATATACATACACACACATTGAGATGGCTGCTGTGGCATTCGAGCTCCTACCTATCTACTGTTACACACTATACCTCACAGTACTTATTGCATGCACCACAGAGTTTATCTGATATTAAATTGTCAGCCAGCGCTCTTAACGTGGGTGTCATCAGCAGGCCATGTAGAAGCAATTTAGAAGGAAGCAGCTAGTTACAAGTACAAAAAGTGCATAACCAATGCACAGGGATAGCCAATGAGAGCAGGTCCATTGTGCTGCCAAGAGATATATTTACACCCACCAACACACACACACACACACACACATACACACACACACACACACACACACACACACACACACACACACACACACACACACACACACACACACACACACACACACACACACACACACACACACACACACACACACACACACACACACACACACACACACACACACACACACTCATACACATTGAGTTGACTGCTGTGAGATTAGAAATAATACCAATCTACTGTTACACAGTATAGCTCACAGTAACACACTATAGCTCACAGTACTTATCACATGCACCACAGATTACATCTGCTGAATATGCCTGAAAAAAATAAATAAATAAATAAAAAGAGACGACACTATCACTGCTTCAATAACTTCCATAGAACCACCAGGAGTAGATTTAGCACTTCTAGAACTTCATCAGAAAATGTTCTGATGAACTTCTAAAAGTAAAAAGAACAAAAGCACTAAATCAACTCCTAGTGGTTCTTTGGAAGTTATTGAAGAAGTGACAGTGTCTTTTCTTTTTTTTTTTCTTTTTTTCAGTTTTATAGTTAATTGTTTTTATGTGTGGAGTATCTGCTGAATATGCAATTTCAGGCGCTGTACTTGTGGAGTGAGCAAGGTAGGCTTGTGTTGGACAGCATCTGTGGTCTGCAGAGTGATATTGCTTGGTACTGTTATTGTATCTATTGTCCTAGGAGTAGAGTACCTGTTAATATCCCTGTTATGTGTGTAAAGTCACCAGTATGGGCATATGTGGCTGGTCGCAGTTATATAGACAAACATATGGCCAAGGACACTTTTCCCTGTCGAAGGCATGCATTGGAACCATTATACACCACCTGCTCACCTTTGTCTGTCTACATGGGCAACATTCCGCAGCCAAAAAGGTCTGAGGGTGAGTGGAATATGTACTGTTGCAGCCTTGGATTGGCTCCTCTGGGCAACTGCATTGATGTGGGAGTGCAGAAAACCGCAGCATTCGTAGGGTATGTGGGGAATTCATACATCCCCATATAAATATATTTAAATGTGTATAACAGGGATGTCTCTATAAATATTGCTGTGTGTGTGTGTGCATTATATATATATATATATATATATATATATATATATATATATATATATATATATATATATATGTGTTATATAGATATATGCAGCGAGTCTATGTATCATTGTTATATATTTAAATATATGTATATATATATATATATATATATATATATATATATATATATATATATATATATATATATCAGTGTTATATTTATTTGTGGTACATACTGCTAGATACACTACTCATGTGAGTGGGGGATAGGGACAGACAGAATGTATACGTAGTTGTCTGTATATGCAGATGTAGTTCCACATAGCAGGTCTTTGTGCTGGAGAGGCAACAGAATTGTGCTCAAGTTAGTTAAGTGTAGGAGCATGCCCAGTGGGACTGTAAGTACTTACAAGGTGACTCCAGGACAGAGCTACCTGCACTCCAGTCTAGGATTTTGAATGCTACAGACATTGGCAGCTGCACCTGTTTCCACAGTACAGCACTTCCCAGAATCTGTCCACGGCATGCCCCAGCTGTCTGCTCTACTTAATATGTGACTGGGGTACATAATGTAACACTACACACAGGGTGACAGTCTCCATACCTCTCACTGTACATGTTTTTGCAGAAAGTCCAGCATATATCTGGTCTGTTCCTCATACATTTGAGGTGTTCCAGTAACTTATTGTATAATGCAGTCACTAAATAGTACTACATACAGACATATTTGAGTGACAGACTTTACATCCTGCAGATATTCTGCAACCCGCTGTTATACTAGCCACCTTCTAGGTTAATCAGAGCATGTGTAATGTCTGTCTGTAGTTATGGCCCTTTGACCCCCCCAGCCCCATTCTCTCTGACTTTGTCCAGCTTTCTTACAGTAACAGATTGAGGGGTATGACAGTCTGTAGGAGTGCCACCATACAACTACCTCACATGCAAAAGATGTGGATGCTGCCAGATTCAGACCATCAACACCATCACCCATGCTAATATCCCTAGCCCACTGAGCCACACAGGCCAACAGACAGGGATCTCTCATTCATCACACAATCAACAGCACACAGACATACATTATCATCCCTGCATTACGTGTGACATCCAACATGTGCCCAGGTTCTATGTCACAGCCCTGAGGTTGGCTAGTGTGCTGATATATCATTGCTGATGTATTGTTACAGCAGTTGTATGGGAACATTGATGTGATGGGGGTGGGGGACAAGCAGCCCATAATCTGCTAGCATAAAGAGTTCTGTGACTGTCCTGTGACCCCACTGTTTACCATCTCCCGTGACTATGTAGTGGATATTCCAGCCATGTGGACTAGTGAATACTATAGAGCACATGCTATTGGACTGGGTGCCTGTTGTCCCATGTGGCTGTTAGACCTCTCCAAGTAGCCCAGTAGCCCACTATATTCCCTTGCATACATGTGGTAGGGCCATACATATGCTATTATATTCTAGTACTCCTTACAAGTGGTTCATAGGTGATTGACTTACCCTGCAATGGAGCAGTTAACAGACCTGTAATTCAGGGCTGACTCTGTTTGATGCATGCGGTACACAGCCAATACATAATTAGGTACAGGTTGTGTGGGCTATCTGGCATCATTTTTATGATATGTATGCGAGTCGGAGTAAGGTGTCAGTCCCTAGGGCCCTTGTTGTCTCTTGGCCAAGGTCAGGGCATACTGAACATGCCTACATCTGCCTATAGGGACATCTTCAGGGCATTCCTCCTCTGAGTCCTCCTGTGACTGTGGGGACCTAGGCACTGGTGGGGAGCTGAGTGTCCCTTCCCTTTGCTGATCCTGCTGCAGCTGTTTCTGCAGGATCATATTTTGTAGCATGGCACATACTGTAAACATCTGTGCACATGTGGCTGGAGAGTACTGCAGGGCTTCACCAGATATATCGAGGCATCAGAACCGTGACTTCAGCAGCCCAAACACACACTCTATAATGTTCTTAGTTTGTGTGTGTGCCTCATTATGGCATTCTTCCATGGGTGTGTGTGCATTTCTGATGGGTGTCATAATCCACAGTTGCATTGCGTAGCCAACATCTCCCAGTACATGACCGAGTGGGATGTTTCCCCCTAGCAAATATCTAGTACACCTGCGATGCATGCCAGATATGGGAGTCATGATAAAATCAGGGTTGCCAGCACACACATTCATGATAATGCCCTTGGCATTGCGCACAACCTGGCAGTTGATGGAGTGATATCCCTTGTGGTTGATGTAAATTCTACCCTCCTCACCAGGTGGTGCCTTCATGTGTGCATGAGTGCAGTTTATGACACCCAGTATCTCAGGGTAGTGTGCTACATGGTAGAAGTGTTACATATTTCTGGCACTCACCTCAGGGGTGAGGGGAAAATAAATGTGCTCACTGGCATGTAGTAGCATGGCATTCATGAACTGGTGGAGTACCCTGGATGCTGATGCTTGCAAGACCCCCATCATGTCCCCAGTTAATTTTTGGAAAGTACCTGAGGCTAGTATCCATAGAGCTACACATACTTTTGTGTCCACTGGGATGGGTTCCCCTCTGTTGGCTCTGGGTCTGACTTGAGGGCAGCAGAGCTCAGTGAGTTGTTGTAGTATGCGCCTGTCCACCCTGTAGCACTCTACAATCTGCAGCTCATGTAGCTCCAGGAAGGTTACCCTGGGCCTGAACACTCTTCTCCTTCTCAGTCTAAGCCTATTGTCAGCAGTAGCAGCAGCAGCATTGACCTCAGCATCTAGTACATACAGTTGTAGCAGACCTGCAGCAACCTCTAGCATTCCTTTAGTTAAAATTCCCAAGTCTGTACTCCGCTGGTGCAGAGTTTAGCGGAGAAATCAGATTGTAGGGTGTATGCAACGTTTATTGGGCTCTGCTGTAGGTGTAGGCTGTGTGATTGGCTGCCTATGATGCATTCCACCTGCCAAGTACATCATTAAGAACATTTAATGGCTGTAGGTTAAGTGAATCAATAATTAATATATCATTGGCTTTTGGATACACTCAGCACTGTGGCATGCCAATCAAACATGCGGAAACAAGCGCCCCAGAATGTAAACAAAGCTCAGCAGTCATTGTACACACACCCCTGAAAGGGCATGCTCAGCATGGTGGCACACCACATAAACACATAGAAACACATGTCCTGAAGGTAAACAAAGCTTAGCAGCCAGTGTACCCCCCCCGCCAAGCACAGTGGTGCACCGCACAAACAGGCATATGTGAACTCCAATGAGCGTACAAATTCTCAGACACACACCCCCTGTTGATGTCAGCTACCTCTTCTGTGGACAGCCTACATGGAAGGGATATGCAGACATAGATACCCATTTGTGCTATTCAGTAATCCCAACTCCCTTGCATGGGGATTCGTGCAGACAACCTGGAAAATACATGGTTCCAGGCCCTACCTCATTAGCAACAGCAGCATTCCACCATTGTGGATACTCCACACAGGGTCCTATACTACATTTCTGTCACATACTTTGAAATTTTTTTCCACTTTTTTGTTTCATAACTGTATGGTTGCGCACTGTGGCATGCTGTGCAAACATAACCAGATCATTAAAAAAATAAAATTATTTTAACTTATTTCCCATATATTTTTTAAACACACAGTGGATAGTTTTGTACATGTCTGTGTCTGCTATGCTATTTCTGTCCATCTAACTACACTTTTACAGCCCTTGTTGTCTGTTTAAAATTCTGTACATGAAATTTTTTTATGTACACTACGGACACCAACATGGGGTCTGCTGGACAGCCTCTCTGCTTGCTGGATCACTCTACCTCCCTCATTTGCATGAAATTCACCTGCTTATGAGATGATTTGCATGCCATGGATACTTCAGTGTTGGCACATGCGTTTTCGCCATCCAGCTCTGTTTACTGGTTCACAAGCCTGCTTACTTTCATGTAAGCAGCATGCCTCGATGCCTACATGGTAAGTAAGACTGTGTAGGCTTTATTAAATTCTCCCCTTGGTGTTATAATATCACTTGGATGGGAGATGGTGTATTAATATGGGTCCTGGCTTAATATTTCAATAAATGATCAAGTGCTGGGGATATGGGTAAATACCCAGCAAAAATGAATTCATGTCAGCACCATGGTCAGAAACATTAACAGCAATGGAAAACATACATTTGTCAGACAGAAGGATGGTGTTGTGTATCATACAGCTTCTATTAACAGAACCATACAAGTTGCTGTATGTGAGGGACACAGTGAGGTATGTGGGATGACTAAGATATTCTTTGGCAAAGTGCACATCACTAAGCAAATACATACATCGTCTCTGGTCTGCATTTCAACTGTAAGTCTGCCCATCACACTTCCTCAAAAGATAAGCATGATGTGGTTCTTTAATCTTACAAAAAAATTTTAAAAAAATTAAAAAAAAAAAAAAAAAAAAACATTTTTAAAAAATTTTTTTAAAAATTTTTAAAAAAATTTTTAATCTTACAACAAATAGTAAGGACAAACAGAGGTGGTGACGTAGAAAACCACACTGAAGAATTAGAGCAACAATGGATCACTAAATTACAAGCAGATAGATATCCTGGTTTGAATGGCTTCACCTCATTAGTTCCTTACCTTAAGGCCAGGTGCCTTAAACACTAAAACATGAGTTTTTTATATATATATTTTTCATTGTACTATTATGGTTATATGTGTGTGTATATGTACATATATATATATATATATATATATATATATATATATATATATATATATATATATATATATATATATATATATATTTTTTTTTTTTTTTTAATAACCATCAGGGATAACCCCCCCCCTTTTTTTAAATATTAATTTTTTAAAAATATTATTGTTTTTAAATATTATTGTTTTTAAATATTATTGTGTGTAAATACGCACCTTTTCATATATTTTATGCATTTTTCTTATGGATATTGATATATGTTCTTATGGTAGTGGAGTAATATCTCTTTAAATTGTGATGTCATACTAATTGTCCTAGTATTTAACCAAGTATCAGTTGTAGTGATGTGGTCTGATGAAGCAACATTAAGTTGTGAAAGCGCTTACCGTTTGTCTTCTGCAATAAAGTACAGTGACTGATTTCCAGTGTGTAACTTTGGTGCCTTAATTTACTTTTGCTTATGATGTGGTTCGTGAACTGAATTTAATAATTAATAATAAAGCAACACTAGATAACAGTTTTGAAAATAATATCATGTAACAAAAAACTTTGTCAGTCTGAAGCAAGCTTTACTAACCCTGTAGTAAAATAGCCACTGTGAACAGAGCATTATGGATAACAGGCAGAATTTGGAGGAATTTGATGAATAACCAAGTTAATCGTAACCATGCTCAGAATAAATGTTAGTATTAATAAGTTCAATATTCTTCTCTACATAACTGATACATGTGAAGTAAACCAAGATAACAATTTAATGATATGTTTCACCTATGTGGATTGGAACCCACTTCATGCCAAAAATCTAACTATGCCGGGTGAATTTTCTTAAAGCCTGAGCTAACAGGCAACACAATGTTTTTCTTAATAAACAGGTACTGCTTCTGTTTCTTCAAATTCCTGCAGATAATGAATGAATACAGAAACTTCAAACACTTATTGGCCATTATACTCTAAAGAAATAATGGCTATCAACATAAATGAAAACCCACATGTAAGCATTCGGACAGGCATTTATTTTGGCTTAGAAAAATGGGACTTTAGTAAGAATGTTGGCTTTATTAAGAGGAATAAATTAAATAAATTATTTATAAGTTATTATTCAGACATATACTGCTACAGTAGGCAATAATGTAATATAATGGATAACTACGAAATGCATATTCATCAGAGGCCTAGGTGCTATAGGCGTCAGTGATGCACAATGACATTTGATGTGTGAAATGATGTTGTTATATGTTAGAAAAAAGATGTACATCTACAAAGTTCAGAATTATGTGTATTATAAAAATTATTAAATAAATTAACACAGTGGGAATCGAGCCCATACTTATATGGAGAGCAGTTACCACATCGACTTAATTATCCTGATGAGCTAATTGTCAAAAAAGCCACTTAATGGTTATAAAGCCATCTATCTAATATATGTGGGTAACACATATATCTGTAAATTTGGTAGGAATGATCAGGTATACTTAGAATAGTGACATTTACTATAGAGATCTGCTGGCTGTCTCCACACCTTGGCGCCCCTCCCATGAAGCTCCTTTGCATCACTCCGATGCAGGTCTTCATAGTGGTGTGAACTTGCACTCCAGTTCAGTAGATCCCCGTACGTCTTTGGTGCTCCCTTGCAATTCAGTTCCAGATGTCAATCATTCCAAAGTTCCTCAGCCTGGCTGTTATCCGATGCTCCACTCCAGCATAGATGGTCAGCATCTGGGTGGTCTCCTTCTCAGTCCTGGAAGTAGCCATCTTGATACTCCAATGTAAAATATAGGAAAAATGATAAATGTTCACTGAGGTTCCATTCCATTTGCAGGTAGCAAATTTTTAGTTTTAGATTTGATTAAGGATAGTGTTAAGGAAGGTGATACATGCAATAGAACTGAATGTAGTGAACTGCAATGGATTGTTGATTTTAGAGGAAATTTTAGTCCAGGTCTCAACATTCATGTTTCTTTAAAATCTGTCTTGAAATAGAGAGGTTTAACTGACTAATTTTATTGGTTTTAAGTTTGTGATGTGTTTTGTTTTACATTTTTTATTGAACGAGTAGGTATTTAAATACTATGTTGAACTGTTTTGGTTCAGTTTCTTGTTGATGGTCTGAAGAAGCAGGACATCTGTGAAAATGCTTACCATTTTTATTATTTTTGTATTTTTTGGTAATTAAGTAATAAAAGTCCTTCAGCCAGTGTGGAAGTCTGTTTTATTTTTTTTTATATATATAAAAGTGTCTCTGATGTCATGTTATTGGATCATTGGAAGATAACAGGCATGTGCCATACATGGTACCATTATCAGTACTTACTGGATACTTGAGCAGTACACCTGGATGTTAAACTGAATGTAGACAGTTTACATGAATGTCCGTAAATGGAATTCCAAAACCTAGAATTTTAATGAACCTCATAAACTATGTATAGTGCAAATGGTAGTTAAAAATATGTGCACGTTAGGTGATCTTACTTTCAGTGATACCTGATTCATAGTTAGCTAATAAGGTAAATTGGCACCTGCTAACATTTGTATTTTGGGGAATTTTACATCTGTTAAACTTACTGGAGTGGTGTTTGATTAACCTTTATGCATACAGATGTTGCCATTTTCATTAAGGACATGGCAGTAATTTTCCATATGCAGTTGTAGAGACAGATTTACATTGTAAATGTGCACAGTACATAAAGACAGATTTACGGATCAGCCATGTTTCTAACCAATAATTCCGTACACTCTTTTGGTGTTGGCATGGAAACCCATGGATTCCAGCATTATCCATATGTACTATGTTATTTTGCTGTTACAGATATTTCTTCAGTGATGTTTCTTAACAAAAGTCTTAATACTATGTTCTTTTGTTGTTGTGGATATTTCTTCATTGATAGTTTTTAACAATAGTCTTATAGCTCAGTATACAAAGGATGCATACTCTCTGTGGTCTGCCTATCTATGGATCCTGGGATTTTCTGTTAGTTGCTCAATTGTTAGTTTGTGTAGTATTTTAATGTAAAATGCATGCAGATGCATGTGGCATGATGTTGCTGTTGTTTTTGGACCTCTGTTCATATATAGAATAAGGGCTTCTAGTCTCAGACAGCCTCTAAAGATGTTACAAGTTATGCTGATTCTACAATGGTTATGTATGCAGGCATTGTTGTCACTTTTCTCTCAGACAGCCTCTAAAGATGTTACAAGTTATGCTGATTGTACAATGGTTATGTATGCAGGCATTGTTGTCACTTTTCATATGTCACATTAGTATTTGTCACAGACAGTGTGTTACTGACTTTTGCATTGCACAGGAATGCATACTGTTTATGGTGACATCCGCTGTCCACATAATCGTCTGAATAACTGGGATGCCACGGAAACATAATCATGTGCATATCACTGTCTTTGAGATGGCAAACCATTCTAGGGGCAGAACTTTCTCCCACAGGAAAGCTACATCATACTAGATTGTCTGCTACAACATGGAAGGAGACTCCTTGGATGTGCAGGTAATAGAGTTTGGAGAAATGAAGTGTAGACTGACATCACCAACATGATTAATGCAGATGGAGGTCACAACAGATCCCATGAGGCCTGTCAGTGATGCTGCTCAAACATTATCCTCCATGCAGCCAAAAGGTTAAGATGATATGACAGATCAAGGGATGCCTCCAGTGTTGGACCACCATTGACCCCCCCCGATGACATCACAATATTTCTGGCCTCCCTGCATGCAGCCAGAGGGAAGCAATGCATACCTGGGGTGGGATAGATGCAGGAGCTCCAGACCGAACAAGTATGTCTTCCTTTACATGACAAGGCTGTAGAGTAAATCACTGCATATTGCTGTGGCATGCAAATTCATCCATTGTCATTTTTTGATTTACTGCAGCAGATTTGAACCATTCACATAGATCCACAAAGGGTAATGACAATGAACATAAATGTAATGACATGTACTCCTACAACTGCAGTACCGACAGAACACTGTAACCAACATGTATAATGCTGTCTGCATTAATATTCACTGGTGAAGCTACATCTGGACAACACCAGGGAATGGCAAGGGGGTGTCTCTGTTATTGTAACCACTATCTGTTATTACCTCAGCCTCATGTTATGGCACTGCTGTTTACTGTCATACTGATATTTCCCTAACATTGTACACTACAGATATTTCCAGTGGGGTCCCAAGCCAGGCAGGTACAAGTACAAACAGACTAGGTATGTTACTGCACCAGGATAACAGTATGCATCCATGTGTAGTACACATGTGATCCATGACATTAATGTCACTGTTTTTCAACAGAGGGCCATCTGGCCAATGAGTGCAACATCCATCATGTGAGTATCTACAGTGCCTGTTACTGTGGTGTATATATCATGCTTTCAGTGTTCTCTTGGCTAAATATGTGACTATGCTGTCTTTCTCTTTACTTTTCCACTGCAGGATCTGCTGTACAACACATAAACTTACAACAGCAGGACTCTGTCAGTGGTATCCTATTACCTATGTTTCATACATGTCATTGCTGTTACTCCTGTTGTTGTCCTCCATTAATACTGCATCATTATACCCCTGCATGGGACACACTGCATCCACTTCACCAACTGCACAAAGAAGTGGTATGTCTATGTAAAAACATTTGTGTGTTTTAACACTGTTCAAATTATTCATGCTGGCAATGGTGTGGTTAATAATGCTGACTTCATATATATATATATATATATATATATATATATATATATATATATGTGTGTGTGTGTGTGTGTGTGTGTGTGTGTGTGTGTGTGCCATATGTCTTTAATGATATACAGCATGTGATAGAAGCATGTTGTCCTGATCTGTGTCATGTGTCTCTTCTTTTAGCACATAAACTACTTGTATTCTCCATTAGCCCATCCAGTGATCATGATGTAGGATGTGATGTGTCTCAGTATGATAGCATGGTGACATGGTGATGCTGCCCATCCAAGCTAGAGGCAATCATATGGCTGCAGCTGTAGCCTCAGATGTGGAGGGAAACTTGTCTGGCCATTCTGATAAGGAGGGGGCATCATATGGTGAACAGGATGAGGTCAGTGAACAACAGACCAAATGTTGAGACTGCTACTGATGTTGACATTTCCCCACAATACATTGACACTGCCTGTCAGAGTAGATGTAGGCATGCAGAAGGTGTGCATGGCCAGGTGTCAGATGGTGTCCACCTACTCCTACAGACAAATGAACGTTCCCAGCAACATCAAGGATCAGACATCCATGCACTTGCCTGTGCCACAGATCGTGTTATAAAACAGCTATGTGTGCTGCATGAAGGACAGTAGAACAGACATGGTGAGGTAATGGCAACATTGACTCCTCAAAATGAAAACATATTGTGGCATGGTCAGTTGAAACCCTGGCCTCTAGACTACTGCAGCAGTGCCATAGTACAGACATGGTTCTGTGTGCCCTGACTGTGTTTAGCTAATTGCCACATGGGAAAGGCAGGCCCCCTCTCATCAGAATCAACCTTGCCCAGTGAGCATCAGTCACTATGCTCCAACATGCACACACTTCCACTGCTGGCCTATCTATTGCGGTCCCACCAGTCACAACTAGACAGTCAATTCGCAGTCATGCTCCTTCACCTCAATATGATGTTGTCATCCCATCAGTGTCCTCTGTAGAACAACCTGGGCTGAATGTTTCTGTATATGGTAGGGGCAGAGCAGACCGCAGTGTGAGCCATCAGTGGGGTCAGCCTAGACTACATTAGATTGAGTTCAACAGTTTAATAAACATAGTTAACTTCATGTATTACATACTTTATTCATACTTTATTGTGATATATTTGATTTGTGATATTAAAAGTTTTACATTATGTCCTGTTTTTCTCTTTTTTCATCTTATTATAATAAAGAGATAGGAATGTATTGCACTTCTGTGTGTCCCTTATTGTTTGCCATACACTAATACAACAATCTGAGTATGTATGCTCACCTGTGACAGTTGTGCCCTGAGTTGATGCTCCCTTTTGTGACAGATCTGTATATGTTCATGTTATGTATTATGATTATGGTGTTACGTATGATGATCAGTGTATACATCTAATTGTACTTGCATTAGATGTAAGCCATGCTGCTGTGGTGGGGCAACAGCTGAACATCATTGTTTAATCTGTGTACTTATATACTTGTGGCTTGTCATGACTCAAAGTTATGGGTCAGACACTGCCATGTTGCCTGGGCCTGCACTTGTGGTCACACCCTACATTGCCTACACTTGTGTGTTCTGCCACCTTTGTCCTCCTACTCATCCTCTGATAACTGTGGGATCTCATCTTCATACAACTGGTGTTCTTGGGGTAGCTCACCTACACCTGCAGCTGGTAGATCGCCATGTGCCTAGTCAGCATGCTGTGCAGCATGGCACACACCGTTATCATCTGTGCTGCCTTGCAGTGCTCCCCCAGACGTGTCCAGAATCTGAACCTAGCTTTTAGTACACCAAACACATGGTCTATGGTGTTTCTGTTTGTTGTGTGCACTCTGCTGTAGGCCTCCTTTGAAGGGTAGATTGGTTCACAATATGGGGTCATTAGCCACGGCTCAAGTGGATAATCACAGACACCTGTTGTGGGGAATAAAAACACATTTGGTCAGCATGGATATTTTTGGGGAGGTACCCTTAGCTTACATCCTAGCTGTGTTCCTGTACTTACCCAATAGCAGTACCAGCTTACTGGAATGCAGCCCTCAGTCCACTTTCCCTCCAAATGGCAGCATCATGGACACTTCCAGGGTGTGTTGCCATTATGTTTGTGATGCTGCCATATGTTGCACACACAGCTTGGCAGTTGATGGATGTCCATCCCTTTCTCTTTACATATCAGTCTACTTCAGGATGTACTGGTGTCTTGATAGGTATGTGTGTGTAATCTATTGCAATGACTACATGGGGGAAGTTTGCAGTGCTGTAAAACTTATGCATTACAGTTCTCCGATCCATGGAGGTAGACGGAATTTGGATGCAGTCATTCACATTGCTGCTAGGAATTTTGCCATGATATGGCTGGCAGCTGTCTGTGACAGTCCCACAGCATCCCCCATGTGTCTCTGTAATGTCCCAGATACACGTACACCTAGGCTGAGATACACTTTGGTATCAAGGGGGATGGGGTTTCCTCACAGGGTCTGCACAGACGTATGGGGCAGACATGTTGCAGACAGCCTGCACCAGTAGTCTGTCTAGGCAGTATCTTTCAATTACTTGCTGCTCTGACACCTGGGTTAGTTGCAGCCTTGCTCTGACTCAGGCTGGCTGCCTTCTATGACACACAGCCATATCCTCATTTATGGCTTGTATCACTACAATCTGTTGGCATTTCATTAACTGTAAGTTGCATTTGTATGGTTTTTTTTTTTTTTTTTGGTATTGTATAAAATTTGGCAGAATCCATAGTACCATCTTCTGTTTCTTGTGTTCTGTGTAGCATACTCTGAGGATTTCAGAAACAGAGTCAGCATTATAGCTTGCCGCATCTAAGTTGCATTTGGTATGCATGATATGTTTTGGAATCAGATGGGCATGCACAGAATCCATAATCATCCCACACTGAATAGGTAAGTAGTCTGTGTGCTTCAAAGATTCAAAAAAAGATTAAAAAAAACTTTATTGTTATTTAGGAAACACGAGTGCTACCTAAACAAAATGTTGAGTGTCAGCTCTTTTACAGGAAAAAACACAAAAAGACAAGATATGATATGTATTAAAGAGTAAACAATAACAGTACAAAAGTAAATGTCTAGGTAGCTGAAGCACATGCTTGTACACTATTAATATATACTGGACAACACTGACTACTAGATGATTAACACATGAAAATAAAAGTACACTATACACAGAGGTGAGATGAGTAATATTGCACATAATGAAGTGACTGGAATTGCATGCCTTCTGAAATTACATCCGCAGCTGGTGAGCTGAAGTCTTCCTTCAGCGTGCTGCAATGTCCGTAAATACCTTCCATGAGCTTTTCAGAATCCAGCCCAATATATATTACTTTGAGCAAACATTTTAAACCACCTCTAGGTAACTGTCAAGTTCTGCCATGTCAAACATCAAACCTTTGCTAAAGCAATACTATTTTTGCAAAAATATAAACAACTCAACAGAATTATGAAAGCAACCATTTGTCCCATTAACATAAGTTATATCATAATTACTTATATTTCCACTTTTTTAAACTGATGTAATCCAACATTATGAAATGGGAAATTTAGAGAGACTGAGAAGAGGAACAATTCAAATTCTAGGGAGCTCAATTCAAATTTTAACAGGATTATTAATACTAACAGCCTCCCTCTTTATTTAAAAAACTGAGTACCAATATCTTGAACCATACATTGCCCTTAAGTTATGTGTCTCTTAACTTTCTAGTATCTGTCTTACCCACCTGATACAAAATGGTCCAACTCATATTAGCAACAATGACTCATATTGTTTTTGTATGTGTTAAAATTGGTGCCATGAGACATGACAATTTTATAGGTAGTTACTAGGCCTGCTATGCAGGGGACCTTTGAGAAGCCTAACTGAAATTCCCAGTTGCCCCCCAAGCACTGCCTGGTTAAGTGACTTGTTTGAGGTCACACAGTAGGTAAATGAGGCGTGAGGGAATCAAACCCTTGCACAGCTCCCTGGCTTCTTGCTCCACAGCTCCACTCTCATCCCATCCCATTGTGAAATACCTGTTTTGTACTCTCAGTCCCTCTCTTTGATCATCACCAAAGCCCTACCCCTAACCCAAAACGACATATGTATATTGCACCTCAAGTCCCTCCTTACCCCACCCTGCTCCCTCAGTCAAACTCAGGTTGTACAGATTGTAAATGAATAAATTTCTTACCTTTGAAACATCCCCAATTTCACTATATTTAGTTCAAGTCCATCTAAGTGGTGGCAAGCAAATTAGTGTCTAATTCAGGAAAGAGATGATGTAATGATCACAAAACATAACAAAAAAGACAACACAGCTCACTCAAGAAATGACTTTATTTAAAATAATAAAACTGTTGAGCTTTCTGTATCCAACGTGATATCAGGCACAGATGTTCTGGCTCCAACACAGAAATCCATATTATTTCACACTTAATACCTTTCTCTTACAGTTCCCTTCTAACAACTTTACTATGGTTTTGACCAGCCATCCAAATTCCTGTGAACTCAGACATTAATGACTACAAACCATAACCATTAACTTTGCAAACTCCTCAGAGGCACATTGTCAAACACATTGCTCCAGTCAAGGCATACTGTTTAAAAAGTGTTCCCCATGTCCAAATTGGCTAGATAATTACAAAAAGTTTTTTTTTTTTACGTCACGTTCTTCTTTAAGAAGACAGAAGTCCGAACAGTCCAGTTGACTTCATCGCTGTCATTTAGAGGTTTACAAGCAGGATGATACCTGAAACGGAAGGAAGATGGGACACTTAGCAAGCGGGACCTGAAACGAACGGAAGGAAGATGGGACAAGGTAGAGAGGTGTGTGTGTGTGTGTGTGTGTGTGTGTGTGTGTGTGTGTGTGTGTGTGTGTGTGTGTGTGTGTGAGTGTCACACATTGTTAGAGGAGATGCATGTGTGTGTGAGAGAGCGATATTCTTGTCTGATAATATCTAGTAACTGCTGTAATATTTTATTTAGTTGCTACTTTTCTTTATGAATTTGGTTATTGGCTAAGGCATAGTATCTTTTCAGTGGTGATCCAGGAGGAATAAAGCATGCAAGTACAGACAGGGAAGGGGTTCTTATAGAATAAAGTTCAGATGCAGTTCTTAGCTTGACTTTGCTTAAAGCTTGCAAGGTTTGTTCAGATAGCAAAATGTCTCAACATAGCTCTATAATATGCTGTGCAGTTCCCATTGTATGCTGACTATATACAGCCTCAAGGCCCAGATATGTCAAGTATGTGGCACTTTGCCTATATGCAGAGACTACTATAACGAAGAAGCATTGATAATTAGCTACTCTGTCACTGTGCTGTGTTTAATTTGTTTCTCTGCAGTGTACCAGTGTATCATGCAATCAGTGATGGGACCGATGCAACATATGATTGCCAGTCACCACTATCCTCTCTCTGATTTTACAGAACAAATAGTTATGTACAGTCTGACAGTTTACCACAAAGAATAAATATATGAGCTGAAAACAAGCTTTACTGCAGCCAAGACCAAGGTCTGAAAGTCTCATGCTTCATTTGCCTATTGTATGATTTTGAGATGTCGGTAAACCAGTCTTGTGAGGTGTCATCCTTTAAAGGAACCTCCTCTGCTGATCCTAATTCATGATACCTGTAGCTCACTGCCAACCCCCTAATCCCATCCCTCTGCTTTACTTTAGAAGAAACGCTTTCCATACAGTAAAACTATTTCGACAAAGTGGACCAGATTCCAAAAGACTTGCTTTTAGTTAAAGTGACCTACACTGGTGCAAGACATATCTATAAAGCAGACTAACACTAAGAGCAAGTCTTTTGGAATCTGGTGTGTCTGAATTTTGTGGTAGAACTATGAATAACTGATTGCAAAAGAAAAAAACAAAAAACAATTTTTCTTATTTTGCTATCAGTTGCTATGGTGAGAACTGAATTTACTAAATGGTAGCTATTTAAGTTTCAGTCTTCCTCTTTCACAAAACAGTTGATTAGTGGTATGTTGCTCTGACTGTTTCGGCAGTGAAATGTATGGTGGTAACGCAGCATTTTATTCTAGCAACTTTCAAACTTTATACAAGCAATGTTTAAAATGTGTCCCTGGTTTTTGGCCTCTTGTCCCCCCCCCCCCAATAAATTTTGGCTTTTTCCAGATTTCTTGTGCTGAAAAGTTCAGAGATACAGCTGAGTGTCGAGTAGATTTTACAAGGAGCTGAGAGCTGCAGGGGAGCAAAGGTTTAGTGCTGCTTGTGTGTAGTCTGCTTGCATTGTTAATAGCACAACAGATAGTGTACTTGCTTTAGATGCTGAAGGCTGTGGGTTCTACTCCCACAGTAGGTAAATGCATTGCTGATGCTGGATTGTGTTGTAAAGGGGGTGGATGCTGCAGTCTTTTTGGCAAAGATACCTAGTAACTATGAACCTGTTAACAGTTTTCTATCCATTCCCTATTGCGGTATTACTAGCTTTTCATTTTTTTATTGCATGCAACAAAAGCAATTTATTCTTCAAGGGTAACAGGCACTTTATTTGTAGATTAAACAATGACATATAAAGTGTTTGCTAGCAGCAACCTCTTTATTAGTTACAAATTTTTTCAATGTGGAGTTTACTACTTCAGAGATTGTGTATATTTTTTACTGATACTGGTGGACTTTAGACTTTTTATGATGAGAATATTCTGAATTGGGCAGTTTTGTCATTGGTGGATGCTTTTTGTTATTGTTTACTGGCAAAATGTTCAAAACAATAAATTTAAAATGCCCTCTAACAACTGTACTGTATTGTACAAGGAATATAATGTAATACAGTCAGGAAGGTGTATCAAAGAGCACGTGTATGTTATGTTCGAGGGGCCGATGATTTTGAAGACAGCCCAGAGTTAATATTTGCCTTTGGCAAAATGTATTTTCTCTGAAAGTGGGTTTCAGTGCTGTTTCAATGCAAGTTTCAAGAGCAGAGAAGTTTTAATGTTAGTCTATTTTCATTGTGAGACTGCTTTAACAAATATGTATTAGGGTTTGTGCTGTAAAATGCAAAATAAAACTTTCAAATGAAATCCTGAATCATGTAAAGCAGTATGCACATTAGTGTTTATGATAAATGGGGTAAAATAACCAAGGAATGGCACATTGGGATGGCTGCAGGAGGCTCCATTTGACCATGATTTTGTGAGGGGTAGCAAGCTCAGACAGCCCGGTTGAACTATACCTCTCAGTTGTCCATATCTTTGCAGAATGAATAGATATTTGCTGCTTATTTTTGGTTTGTTCCTCAAATTTGTGTTTTTTTAGCAAATCATTTAGGAATGAAGCCATTAAATGACAGACATTGAGTTTCAGATGTCATAACCTTCAGAAAAATGCATGCTAATGCAAGACTGTCTAAGTTTATACAAGAGCAATTTTTAGTAGTGTTTGTATGTTCCCCAATATTTTTGGCCTTGTTCAGATTTCCTGCATTAAGAGGTTGAGAGGTACGTGGAAATCACTTTGTAGATTAGGAATATCCAAACATCTCAATTGTCCCCAATTCTGGCTCAAAATGTTGCTCCCTAATAATCCCTCCTCCAAAATGGCAATTTTGGAAGAAAATGTGGAGGGTTTACAATTATATATAACTGTAATGATCACTTATAGATTACCTTTATTTCAGAAATGCATGTGGATGCTCTTATTTTGTTAGCTGCTTCAAGTTAACTGTTAATATTAAAAAGGTGACAGGTATTTTGCATCACATTTTGGTCCGTTTCATAAAATTGTGGTTTTCTGGTAAATTAGTGGCAAGTCATTAAAGATTGAAGTTAGAAAATAATGGCAGACATTTGAGTTTCAGATTTCATACCCTTCAGAAAATTTGTACTAATGCAAGGTCTACCTGTTCTACTTAAGTTATAAGAGCAATATTTAAAATTGGCCTTATTTTTGGGCTTGTGTCCCACTTCTAGTTCTATGTATGGCTTTGTCCAGATTTCTTGCTCTGAAGTTGAGAGGTATGAGTGTCAGAGCCATCACTGTCAGCCAGAGACATTTCAAATTATGACATACTTATTGCACCCCACTCCCCATTGTAGTGGCTCTGGATATGTCCATGGAAGGCAAGGAGCAGTTATGCAGTGTAAGTGTGCAGAGTATTCCCCCATCCAAAGTAGATCACAAATACGACCATGGCTTTTCATCTGTCCTTGATTTTGCAAAATGTTCTGGTTTTCTATCAGATTTTGTACTGTTGATTTATGCTTCTTATTCTGGAACTGTATGCTGTCACAGTGCCCTGTTGCTCTGTTTAAGTAGCCATGGTTTAATGAACATCAGGTAAGCTTGTTGGAGATTGTAAGATGCAAGTAAGCTTTAGTAAGCTTGTCGGACATTGTAAGATGCAAGTAAGCTTTAGTAAGTATATTGTTAAAGAATTGCCAGCATTGAAAGCCTTTTCGTTGTTGCCATGCAGAGAATATTTACATGACTAGATAATGTATAAGCCTTGGGTATTGAAATGCATATGACAGTATTTTATTTATTTATTTTATTTGCAGTTGGTTTGCCAGGATAGTCCATTGGGCCAAATGAACCCGTTTTCAATGGAGTCCTGGGAGAAAAGCTCCAAAACTAAGTAGGTTATTAATAGATATACAAATTATACAATTACACAGAAGTTAATCATACAAGAAATAACAATTTGCAAATAATACAACAAAATACAATCTAGTGATGAAATTAATAGGTAATACAGACTAAAGGGAAATTTAGCACAAAAGCACTGAGAAATAACAACAAATTTGGAAGCATTATATGACAATATTGAGGAATAATAACATATTAGGAAGCAATGCACAAAAGTACTGAGAAGCAATAACGTCTTAGGGAAGCAATACTTGGGAAGTGTGGCCTAGTATATTCTTTCTGATTATTGTAGGAATAATACTATGTATGAGTTAGGGTGGGTAATTAGGAAAGTTGCAGGAGGAAACAGAGGAAGAAAGAAGATGGCATTTGCAAGAGCAAGAGCATTCCCACTGGGATACTAGATGTGAGTGAAGAGATCTTTTAAATATAAAATGGTTGGGGAATGGAAGGTGGTAGGGAGTTCCAAAGGCATGCAAGGCCATAAGACAGAAGATTTTTGCCTGGGGGACGAGTTGGTTTATATACTTCTAATAGATTTTGATTATTGGACCTTAACACTCTAGCAGGAAGGTGCATTTTAAAGGCTGATGAAAGGGAGGGACAAAGGAGGGGTTGAAAATGAGCTTATGTGCAAGATTTAGTTGAGTATATGTGAGATAACTGGGTAGCTCTAGCCATTTTAGTTTTGGAGAGGAACAGTGGTGGGTGGAGGACTTGTGGTTGGTACTTGGCAATTTTGTTGTAGCAAGAGGAAAGTTGTGTTTTTAGAGATGTCTGTAGATTAGTTAGAAGTGGAGCTCCATAGAGAAGGGAGGGGATAAGAAATGAGGTAGAGAGGGTGATTTTGGTAGCAGGTGTAAGGTAATGATTTTGTCGGGAAAGCATACCTAGTTTTTGATGGGTTTTCTTGATATTTAACTGTAGGTAGGAGTTGAATTTGAGCTGGTTATCAATTTGGACCCCAAGTAACTTGGTCTCGGACACCAGTTCCAGGGGTAGATTATTTTGTCTAGAGATGTGGAATGTGTTTATATTGAAAGAAGTTGCCTTAGAGGGGGTGAATAACATTAATTTGGTTTTAGAGGCATTGAGTGCTAGGTGATTCCTTTTCATCCATTGCTCAGTTGTTGTAAAAGCATCTTGAGTCAGTTTTAGGAGGATAATAGCAGAATCATCGGCATATTGGATGATGTCTGAGAATGGGATAGAGAAAATCATTTATAAATATATTGAAGAGAAGGGGACTCAGTATAGAGCCCTGGGGTACCCCAGTAGGAGTATTTAGAAATGAGGAGGTGGCCTTTTTCCATTTGACTGCTTGAGATCTGTTAGATAAGTAGCTGGAAAACCAGTTCAAGGAGGAGGGAGATAGGTTAAGTTTAGAAAGTTTAGTTAGTAGCAGGCTGTGAGAGAGTGTCAAAGGCCTTAGAGAGATCGAGTAGTAGGGTAGAAATAATTTGGCCAGAGTAGCGGGCTTTATTTACAGTTTCAAGGAAGGAGAGGAGGGCGGTCATAGTGCTATGATGTGGTCTGAATCCATGTGTGGGAGTTAGTAGGTGATTATCTAAGAGATGTGGAAGGAGTTGTAGTTGGATACACTTTTCTAGGAGTTTAGAGATGGGGACAGAATAAATTAGTAACATTGTTGTTGTTGCCACCTTTATGTAGAGGTATGATAAAGGCCCTTTTCCAGACTTGGGGTACTATACATTCTTGGTTGATTAAAATGCTAATAGATTGCTTCAGCAGCTTTGCTAAGAAAGTAAGAAGGATGTTATCAGGAGCATTGGTGCATGGCTTCAGTTTCATAAGGAATTTCTTTATAGTAGAAGTGGGTATAGGTTTAAATGAGAAAAGGAGTGTGAAGAGGGAGAATTAGGGGCAGATGAAGCTGATGAAGTAGTAGGAGTAGGAGGAGTGGAGGGATGGGAGTTAGTAGATGGGAATGAGGAAGTAGTAGCAGTAGGGTAGAGAGATGGTTGGGGATGGTAAGGGAGTTTTGGAGAATGTAGTGGTGTTAGAGAAAGATGACGTTAATTTGGAAATGGATTCAATGAAAAGAGTTAAATAAGTCTTGGTGGTCTGGGGTATCTGGTTTGCTGGGGTTAAGTAGAGTAGAGATACCTTTCCAAAATTTCTGAGGGTTTGATTTTATTATTGTTTTGAAGTGTGGAAAAGTAGTTTTGTCGAAGATTATGAGCTTTTACCTTATTTTGAAGTATTTTATATTCATTGTAATAAAAGGACAGGATTACAGTATTTTCAGAAGCTCATTACATTTTATTGCAGACCAGTGTCTTATAGCAGTGTCTGTGTGTTAGTACACTTGTAGTTGGGTCAGGGTGGCTTTAATGGTATATGGTAAATAAGCATTGCTACCTTACTTAAAAGCCAAGCCCTGCAACAACTAGCTCCACACTGAAGTCAAAACACAATAGCTCTGGTGGGTAAATGTACTCTGTAGTAATCAAAAAGGCAAATGTTTAAAATAACTACAGCTTATGTGCAAACACAATAGGTAGTGATGAAACAATGCTCTGCTAAAATGCTTTAGTGCTCCACATTGCTGAGCTGCAGATCGGTTATCACTGGCTACCAGGATTTCACCCACTTCAGCTCAAGCTCAGTGCAACCTTCCCAGAACTAATTCAAGTCTGACCAGAATTATTTGGTGTGTGTATAAGAGGGAGGTAGCATACCCCTCAGCTGTCCAGATTTTTGCCCCATATTCCTCCTAAAAAGGATTGAAGTTGCTAAATGAGACATTTCAGTTTTAGATGTCATGTCATTTAGAAAAATGCATGCTAACACAAATCCTGTTACTCGTGCAATTTTCTAAGTTTCTGAGAGCCATATTTATAATCTGTCCCTATTTATTTTAGGCTTTGTCCAGATTTCTTGCACTAAGGTTGAGGCCTTGAGGGTGTGGTATGTTTTGAGAGAGAGAAAGTGAAATGCCCAAGTTAGAGTTAACAGGTGGAATTTTCAAGTGCATTTTCAAGGAACTGTGAGTTTTAAGGAAGCTAAGTTCACTGCTGCTCATGCCAAGTCTATTTACAATGTGCAACTGTTTTGTTTAGCAAATGGTATCTCTATTGTGGTATAAAGTTTTAAAGCTGTGTTAGTAGCACCACAAGTAGAATACTTGCATCTTAATGTAAAGGCTTGATGTTCTATTCCTACAGCATATACATTTGTATGCTGCAGTCCTCAGGATGTCCTCCTTTGGATGAGATGCCTAATAACTATGAACCTGTTTTTCAGCTTGTCATCCATTTTCTATTGCAATATACCAGCTTACCATTTTTAATTTAACATAGGCAATTTATTCTTTGACGGCAGCAGGCACTGAATTTGTAGATGAAACACTGAAATATACAGTTGTTTTCTAGCAACAACATCTTCATTAGTTTCAGATATCTTTAATGTGGAATTATTCAGATTACTTTTACTTCAGCAGAGTCACTCAAACAAGTGCTGCTGTATAATACAAGGGATATAATTCAATTATATATTATAATTAATACAATCAGGTAAATCAAATAACTTTTGCATGGCCCTAACGGTGTGCAAGGAGCCTATTGCTTGAAAACAGTTCAAAGGTAAATAACCTGCCACTGGCCAGATGCATTTTCTTTGAATGTGGGTTTCAATGCTGTTTCATTGAATGCGAGTTTCAAAAGTAGAGAAGCTTTAATGCCAAGTCTGTTTTCATTGTAAGACTATTGCTTTGTTTAGGTTTAGTAAATGTCTCAGTGTTTGGGCTATAATGTTTGAAATAAAAGTTGTAAATTAAATCCAACTGCCTGTAATCATTGTAGAACTAAAGCATAAAACAGTATGCACACAGATTTGAACAGTGTCTACAGTAAATGGGGAGAAATAGCCAAGTAATGGGACACTGGAATGGCTGTGTGGACTTGGGCGGGGCTGTTTTGGCAGGGGGCGGGGTGAGCTATGTGGGTGGGGCTCTGGGTTTGCACCCCCCTGCAAAAAATCCTGCGGGCTCCCTTGCCCATGTCCACATCAGTGGTAATCCAGACATAACAATTAACTAAACTGTCAAGACCTCTGCTCTGTAAAGCCATGCTGCCTACTACAGGTCAGTGATTTATCAGTGACAACCTTCTATAACCAGCTATGCAACATTTTTACTTTACTAAAATAAAGTCATTTAAATAAACATTTAACTACCTGGCTCATCACTCAACTCACCTATAGACATGGAAACTGACACTGTCAAAATCTAGCCTTGGGGTATCACTACTGTCGAGAGGGATTGATGGTGATATTATGTCAGTGGTTCATTGAACACCATTGCTGACCACTGAGCACCATTTAATACTTTAGTAAGTTATTCATCCAGACATTCCATCTTATCACCTTGAAGACTTTTGTATTCCTTGTCTACTTCTTCCAAAATAGTTATCCATCTATCCATTTTGTCCCCTTTCAAAACTCCTCTACCTTCCTTTCATGGCACTTTGACTCCTCACTCCAATCTAAATAAAAATGTGAATAAATCATGGTGTGTTTCTTTTTGATCTGCACTATTTTCAAATGTTTTCCTTTCTGTTCTAGTGACTTTGTACCAGCTCCTCTTTCTTTTTGTGGTATATCTGAGAGTAATTTTTTGTTTATCCTTGCATATGACTAGCCCATTCTATCAGCTAACTTGGCCTGACAGATGGCTTGTTATCCAGTTGATCCATTCATGTACAGCTTCACATGCCACAGCTCTAGCTTTTATCGTTCAGCTCTTCAGATCACAGTCTGCGTATAGATGGATTTGTGCATGTTCTTCCTGTGTCAGCATGAGCTCTGTCTGGGTGTTCTCTTTTTGCCACCTAATAAACACATGGAGGTTGACTGTTGGTACTAAACTATCCAACTATATTGCATTTATCATTGAGCTTGTGGTCTGGATCATAGCTAAAGACAGCCCACTACTAAACCCTTGGTTAATGAACAAAAAACAATTAAATTGCTTATGTTCATTATTCCCTATATACAAGCCAGCAGTTGGAAAAATGTACACAGTTACTTTTGGTTTATACTCTCCCCTTTCTAGCACATTGAACACATTTTATTTGTTAGAATATTTATATATTTATACATTTATTTATTTAAATGCAGTTATCAGGGAAGACCATTGATCAAGCAATGATCAGTTATGGGTCCAGCCAGATAAACCTGATTCCTTTGTAATCCTAAACCAGTAGTTTAAAAGCAGAGGTTATTATTGTAATTATGAATCTATAGTGATAAATAAAGTGGTAATCCAGTGTTATAGGATATCAAATATCAAAACATGCTGACACATGAATAAAAAAAAATTATAACAGCATCAAAAAAGCATGAAAAATAAAGGATGAGCGTCCTGTCAAAGTTCTCGCTTCCACAAAAGCAAATAAGCTTTTAGATGGCAACACATTTTATTTCAATATTCCAAAACTCAGAACAAGCAGCTGTAGCTACAATTCGCAAACCACAAGAAGACTCAAGAGCAAACTCCAGAAACAACAGGCTGAAAGCAGAGAACTTCGGCAATTTACGTATTAGGACTTCTTTTCAATGTTACATGCATAATGCATGCGTAATAGTATGTAAGTTTAAACCTTGCCTTTTTTACTTTGAAGCTAAAATCTGTCATTCGCAAAAGAAGGTACAGAGACCATGTGCAGACAATTGCCATGGGTATTTGACACACTAGGAAAGACAGGTTTCCCACCTGACAAACCAACAGTTAAGATGCAAAGTGTTCTCATTAAGTCAAAAGGATGTTAACCTTTTCTGGAAGGTACAGGTTAGATTTAAACATTTATAAAGAAGTTTTGCCTGAACCAGGCAAAGGCTCATATCTGACATGTATTGAAATGATAATGCTGATTTCAATAGGCATTCTAAGAGCTTTCAAGTCCCTAGAGATTAATTCAGTCACAGTCACATCTTTTGCATTTAGATTTTGAACTTACTTCCTACTGCTTTTAATGTTCTGCTGTCTACTAAAACATGACAAAATTAGACAGATGCATTCTAGTAAATTAAAAAACCTAAAGCTTCTGTTCATACTGGTCTTCTGATGTGAGGAAAAACTCTAATGGCATCTAATTCATGTCACAAATAACTGAATGTTATTTATGTTTTATACACTAAAAATCATTTAATGTACAAAAGAAACAATAATACTTTTAGCAGTTCAAAGCTTCCATTTTTATTTATATCATATTATTAAACAAATGTATCATGCAAAGTATTGTAAAGACCTGACCTGTACCAGAATCAAGAACATTCTCATTTTAAAATGTTTTGCACTGCATCTGTATCAGTACAGTCAGGTAACCTTTTCAGTTATAAGTTTACTGGGAAATATCATTTTATTATGTTCACCCTTACTTATGTATCTCTCAACTTATTCATTTATCACATAAAATTATCTTTCTTTGACTATGATGGACTTTCATTACAAGAAATGACCAAAAAACAGTAAAAGTTCTGGTTTGCAATATCCTT
Organism: Protopterus annectens; assembly: GCF_019279795.1. Lineage (NCBI taxonomy): Eukaryota > Metazoa > Chordata > Ceratodontiformes > Protopteridae > Protopterus > Protopterus annectens. Next base: position 570,915,699 of record NC_056725.1, read on the forward strand.
AATTACTCTAAATTTAGTCAGTTTTAAATATTATTTTTCTGTTTCCCACCCATATATCTTTTCATGTTCGGTTTCTCGACACCTATAATCTTTTCTCCTACTCAAAATAAGTATTTATTATGTGAATAATTACTTACTTTGAGTTTAATAAATACTCTTTGTACAAAATATTGTTCTAAGCGATGTTTATCATTGTAACTACATATGCTCCATAATGCACCTATTTTATTTTTTCATAAATGTGTATATTTTTCCATTTACATGCATATTATAACATATTATAATATTTATTATTACCTTTTGTGTTTTTGTGTAGTGCTCATCTCCCCAGGGCTCTGATAAAAAAGGGGAGTTGCCCACTTAGACTACGCTAGCAAAGAAATGCAAATCAAATAATACAGAAAATAATTTGTAAGCACTTCATTATGTTTCTGCAACACAGAGCATCAAAACATGTTATAAAATTGAAGTGACAATTTCCTGCAATATCTTTACATTTGCATGACATGTGAATATTAATTACAATGTCCACTTAATGCTGGTATAAATCTTATGCTAATCAAATTACTGGGAGTCCTAGTCCCATGCTGAGGTGGTATTTCCCTAAAGCAGAGAGTAGGGGAAGAGCCAGTGGTGATTAGATATGCTGTCCTTTGCATAAGAATTATTTAATTAAGAATTATTTAATAAAAGGAAGAGTGTGAAATTTGGAAAAAGACAGCCTTGATATGCACCTCTGTGACATCAAAAAGGTTCATAAGAAAATATTTTTAGCTCTATCTACATACAACCAGCTTGCAGTATGCTCTAATCATGCATTGGACCAAGAAGCTAAAACCCCTGTGAAAGCTGTAAACCATTTCTTGCTGCACACAAACTAGACAGATTAAATTGTTTAACTGCTTTTAAAGCTGTTAGGTGATCAGAGAAACATTAAGCTTCAGCAGCAACAACGTTGAACACAGCAAAGCAGCACAGCAAAACAACAGGAGTCAGCACAGGATCCAAAAGCAGCTTTATTTTCTGTCTCTCACTCTAGCGCCTCGGCCACAGTAAGCCTTCAAGGACATTAAGCTTCAGGCTATTTATTTACTCTTCAGGTAAATTCACTCTTGAGATGAATTTCTTGATATCCTTATCTCAAACACATAATAAATTAGTCATGATCAGAGACTTGATGATAATTTTCTATATCTGTTTAAAAATAATAGGTTCATAGGTTCATAGGTTGGTACTGGGCTATCTGCCAGAAGGCATATATTAGCCCAGCCACTGTGCGGTATTCACCGCCCCTTTAGTAGTTCCCTAGACCCTTGTACTAGCAGCTAGTACCCTTGGCCCCTATCTAGTAGTGCTGTTGGTGTGATCCCCGGTGTGAACTTACTGTTACCCATCCACTCATCAAGGTTCCTCTTGAAGAGTGATAGTGAGGGGCTCTGTCTTATGTAGATCGGGACCCTGTTCCATAGTAAGGGAAGTCTCTGCAAAGGGAATCTATCCCTCCAGCATGTTCTATTCATTGTTGTGTTGAGGTTTATATCCCTAGAGCGTGTATCTCGAGTAGATTTGGTTTTGCTAAGATGGAGCATGTTCAACAATTCTGGGTTGGACATGGCTATGTACGTTAGACAGAGATTGCCTCTGAGAAAGTGGTATGCAACAGAGAACAGTCTTAGCTTTTTCAATCGTGCTGCATAGGGCAACTGTTTGAGGCCAGTAATCCTCTTGGTTAGGTACCGCTGTGGTCTCCCCAACTGCTGGAGATGTCTAGCCGGGTACATTCTAATTGGTGCATTGTACCCAATAATGGGTCTGATGAGGGAAGAGTAGAGGGGCACCATTACATCCTTAGATCTTGATGCGAACCCTTTTGTGATCAGATGGGTCACATAGAAGGATTTTCTTACCACTTTGGCAACATGGTTATCAAAGGAAAGCTGACTAACTACTTGAGTCCCTAGATCCCTTATTTCTTCTTCAGATTTTAGGGGATTACCTCCTATGTTGTAGTTTGCGGGTACTCTGTTTTTTCCAAAGGGGATTACTACGCATTTTTTTGCATTTAGCTTGAGACCATGGCTTTGACACCATGCATCAGTCTCATTTAGGTCCTTCTAGAGGATCTCCATGTCAGCCGGAGACTCTATTATAGCACCCAGTTTGCAGTCGTCCACAAACTTAGTCAGCCACAGCCCTTCCGTGCTTGCCTGTACTTCTGAGAAGTATATGCCAAACAGGAGGGGCCCCAGGATAGAGCCCTGAGGCACACCGCTCATTACTGGTCTGGATTCGGACATAGATCCCGCTACTCTTACTTTATGGGATTTGTCTGAGAGCCAGTTTGTGATCCATCTTGTGACATAAGGGTTTATGCCCAGGCTGGTGAGCTTATCAATAATACCTGAATGGGGAATGGTGTCAAATGCTAATAATAACATACTTATTTCAAAAATATCTATTTTATTATAAATAAAAGCACATGAACTATATTAAGGGCCATTTAAACTCCTCTCTGTTGTACTGCTTCAGTCCTGGTGGGTACAGAAGAATAAATAAATTTGTCCCAATCCCTTCAATAAATACACCAAACCAGCTGACATTTGACAACCTTTATTAAACCTCCACAAACATAACTTTATTGAACAATATTTTAATTTATTGCTCACAGCATGAACATCCATATAACCATTTATTATGGGCAGCGTAACCTTTCTCACCCTAACCAAATAAGCAGCATCCTCAACTCCACTCCCTTTATTGTAGTTATCAAGCAGCGTCCTCACCTCCACTCCCTTTATTGTAGTTATCAAGCAGCGTCCTCACCTCCACTCCCTTTATTGTAGTTATCAAGCAGCGTCCTCACCTCCACTCCCTTTATTGTAGTTATCAAGCAGCGTCCTCACCTCCACTCCCTTTATTGTAGTTATCAAGCAGCGTCCTCACCTCCACTCCCTTTATTGTAGTTATCAAGCAGCGTCCTCACCTCCACTCCCTTTATTGTAGTTATCAAGCAGCGTCCTCACCTCCACTCCCTTTATTGTAGTTATCAAGCAGCGTCCTCACCTCCACTCCCTTTATTGTAGTTATCAAGCAGCGTCCTCACCTCCACTCCCTTTATTGTAGTTATCAAGCAGCGTCCTCACCTCCACTCCCTTTATTGTAGTTATCAAGCAGCGTCCTCACCTCCACTCCCTTTATTGTAGTTATCAAGCAGCGTCCTCACCTCCACTCCCTTTATTGTAGTTATCAAGCAGCGTCCTCACCTCCACTCCCTTTATTGTAGTTATCAAGCAGCGTCCTCACCTCCACTCTCTTTATTGTAGTTATCAAGCAGCGTCCTCACCTCCACTCCCTTTATTGTAGTTATCAAGCAGCGTCCTCACCTCCACTCCCTTTATTGTAGTTATCAACAGCATTCTCACCTCCACTCCCTTTATTGTAATTATCAAGCAGCGTCCTCACCTCCACTCCCTTTATTGTAGTTATCAAGCAGCATCCTCACCTCCACTCCCTTTATTGTAGTTATCAAGCAGCGTCCTCACCTCCACTCCCTTTATTGTAGTTATCAAGTAGTGTCCTCACCTCCACTCCCTTTATTGTAGTTATCAAGCAGTGTCCTCACCTCCACTCCCTTTATTGTAATTATCAAGCAGTGTCCTCACCTCCGCTTACTTACTTTTACTTATCAAGCAGTGTCCCATTACTCACTTTCATTTCCCAACTCACTGAGTTAAACATCCAACACCAGAGGGGGAACAGAAGAAGGACAAGCCTGCCCCTCTTCTCTGCCTAAACACCAAACCTATAAAAATAACCCCACAATCCCCAATGTTCCTAAAAGATGGAGGGAGGGCAGGAAGCAAGTTCATGCCAAAATCTGATCCCTTACCCAGTTACACTCGCACAAAACCAGTTAAGCCCCACCTTGCACTTACCCTCCTACTTTCCCAATTTAACCCTTCTATCTCCACCACCCTAACCTTTTAGGACTGCCATCGAACACCAGAAGGGGAACAGAAGAGGGGCAAGTCTGGCACTCTTCTCCGCCAACTAGCCAGACACAGACTGTTCCCCTCATTCACTCCAAAACCTTCAGCAAACCCTCCAAACAAACCTAAGTGTACATTAAAGAGGTCCAAACCAAAATCATTCAGGTATACTCCATCTTCTCTGAACCAAACTGGATCCCTGTCATCAACATCTCAATGCCCTATCATATAAATACCCAAAGCAGCCAGTTGCCTAACTAGCCTAAAATTAACCACCGATGAGCCCCATCCAAAGCCAAAATAACCATGGTACTACTTCTGACCATATAATACACATACCTGGGTATAACCTCTTTTAAATAAATGGATCCTCAGATCATCACTTATCCTAACTAGCAACTGTAGCTTTGGTATTATGCCCATATCGTTACCTGCCAAATGTACCACAAGGACACTAAGGAGCCCAATGCCACCCAAAACAGTACAAACCCAATTGCAGGCCATCTGGCCAAACTGCAGTCCCCTTTTTTCTCTCAATAGATATAAGCATGACCAAAATGAAATTTCCTTTCCTAGAAAATTAATTTAATAGTAAGCCGGTCAGTGTACCCAATTATCTACTATAGGCAAGAGAGCATTTGATGACCAATAGCTCACCATCTTAATGACTTCAATTAATATACCTTCCCTCACTAAATCTGATACCCTTCCAATGCACAAAGAATAAGTGGAAAACCTCTCACCTGGAACACCAACACATAGCTCTCCTCATCATATACCCAAACTGATTACACATCATCACTTTGCCCCTACCAATCAAAACAAAAGTCCATAGCAATCCCAACATGAGACCATAACAACCTGTAAACCCAGCCTACCAGACACAACCACTCATTACTGTCTTTTCCCAATAATACCTGCCTGCCCTTCCCCAATTGATCTGTTTTAGATCTACCCAAGCAAATATGCACAGCAAAAAAAAAAAAAAAGAAAACACTGAAAAATCCCACCAAATGAATGACCAAAACAACATTGATACCCTAAAAGATCCATAAGGCATCCATAAAGTAAATGTCACACAAGGTATAGTCCAGTGGATCTCCATTTACCAAAGCAAATCCCCACAGCAAAACCTTCAAAACCTGTCTTGTCAATGGCCAGTGTCTGGCAGTCTTCACCCTATCAACCCTACTCCAATCCTTCAACATACAACCACAGTCCAAAATTTAGTAAAGTCATGTAACCCTGCCACCCGTGCAACTATACTAATTGCAGCTAAGTCCACCTTGACCGACTGAGCTGCCTTACCTTGTTCCCAAGCCTGAACCAAGCATCTCAACAACAATCCAATCCTTCTCATCAAACTCTTTCTTCCTCAAGTAGTTGCAATACAAATTTAACAAAATCTTGCAATGCTCTACCATACACATTCCTATGAAAAGCTGTCCTGCATTCCTGTACAAAGCATCTGATCATTCCAAGCCAACCTGACACACCTTGTTTGGCAACACCAGGGGCTCATACCACTGCCCTATTGTCCAAATGAAAGTTAACCCTTTTCCCTGCAACTTCTCCTTCTAGGCCTTCGACACCAGTCAGATTTAAATTAACTCCATACAGTAAACATTTCTCTTCCAATCATCCTTCCATCCTGCCAGTCAGTGAGCCACAAACCATTCCCCACCAAAATATGCCCCATCCCAATACGTTATGACATATCCATAAACAATTGTAAATCCCCTTGAACAACCCAATCCGCCTGCCAAAAAAAATACTATTAAACTGTGGCAGAAAAATAACCAAAATGCTAAATCAGCATGCACCAGTTTATTAACCCTTTGCTTTCCCCCTTGTTCAACCAAGCTTCAGGATCCCAAAGAGCTCCATGACATCCTTAATCCTGACCTTGTCCTTGAATTCCCCCTGAATCTTTTCTTTCAAGCAGGTTACCTTCGCATCCAGTAAACAAAGCTACCATGATCTGCATCCACTAGTAATCCCAGGATGCAATGCCTTGCTTGACTTTCTAACTTCTACCTAGCCAACAGAACACTCGGCTCCTAACACATCCACAAAACACCAGCATACCTTCCAAAGTCCCATCAAACCCTTCAACTACTCTTAAAAAATCATCCAGATAATGTACTTCCTCCTGATCCCCCCCCCCCCCACTGCTGCCAAAGCCCAATGAAGATCAGTGTTGAACCTCCTAATGTAGCACAGGCCACCAAGAATCCCATTGGCATAGCCTTGTCAAAGTAAAACTTAATCCCAATTACCCTCCCAACAACAGCCACTCTGCCTCTCAAACCAATAATAAATGAAAATGGATTCAATATCTACCTTCACTAACCATGAATCAGTAAACTCCCAAATGACCTGCACTGCATCATCCACCCTCAAAATCCTACATAGAATTCCCTCGGAATAAGACCAATGGTAACTCCAATTAAATTACTTGCTGACTTATTAGGAACCAACTCCCAACTGAGAAACCTTAAAACTGTTAAAAAGAGGAATATAAAAATGGACCCAATAATCTACCCGCCCACCATTCCTTCCCCACCAACCCTTCCAAAATTCCATGCAAGAAAAGCAGATTCCTGCAAACTGATCCCTCCCTTTCTACCACTGATTTAATAAAAAATCCCATAGAAACCCATCTATCACTTTGATCGCAACTGCTGAATCAGGAAATTGCATGAACAGCTGACACAATACTTGCACATTAATGGGAAAATGCATCCCCTGGTCTTCCCTTTGACCTATGAAAGGACACCTCCCCCCCTTTTCTGCCACCAAAAATTTCCCCAGCTCCGACTACTCTGAATCCCAGGAAATGCTAAAGGTAACCACCTGATTATGATTGCTGCAAACTCAAATTAACCAATGTGCCTTCCTGTCTGACACCTGCCCAGCTGAACGTATACCCACACACTTCAAGCAGGTGTGCGAAAGCCTACACACCACCCATTAGCAACACCCTCATGTAGTCCTGCCACCATCCCACCTATGGACAATGCCAAACTCCCATAGACAACCCTATGCTACCCTCCCAGTGTCTGCCCACACTTGAATCTCACTAAGCCCCTGCTGATTCTCCCTAACACCTGCCGCTTTGCCGGACTCCTGACATGACCCAACCTCCCTTATTCCTGAACTAGACCCAACATGAACCAAATCAAACATTCCTACATGAACTCCCAGCAACATGCCTGCAATCATATCATGTGCTGCTCCAGCAGTGGGCGCATCCCCTGCAACAGAGTTTCTCAACTGCCATGCCTGCTTTCCACATGTGACTTCCCCGACTGCCTTCTCCTCTTCCCAATAGGCTCACCAGGTTCTGCACTTCTGCCATCTGCCAAGAGAAAGACCACAGTAAGTACTGCATCATTAAATAAAAACACATTTAAAAATAATAAATGATCTGTAGAAATCAAACCCTGTAACATAGAAATTCCAGTCAATAACTTTATCCATTGTGCCAACTGCCAGAGGAGTCCTACTGAATGTGCATACTTAATTATGCAAACGATAAACCTGCCCTCCATGCCAAAGACCATAATCATACCTCTCAATCTCGTAAAGCAAGAAATCTGGACAAAGTCAGCAATAATGGGGGCAAAAGCCCAAAAAATAAGGACACATTCTTACAATTTACAAAATTGAGAGAGTAACAGGATTTGCATTACCATGAATTTTCCAAGAGTGTGAAGTCAGAAACTCCATTGTCTGCCATTATTTTCTAAATTTAACCCTCAATGATTCTCTGCCATTATTTTCTGACTGTAACCCTCAATGATCTGCCAATGACTGGTCAGAAAACTACAATTTTATGAGAAATGGACTGAAAATATGAGACAAAATTCTGGACATTCTGCAAAATCTGTACACTTGAGAAGCATGCCCATAACAGATGCAATGATCCTTCTGCCCCTAGCTGTGCATGCACCTGAAACACTGAACGCAGTTGTGACCACAACCCATGAAAAGAAAAGAAAACCCCTGTGACAAGCACAGGCCAGTGAAAAAGAAGGCCCCAATGTCTCAAAAGGAACCAAACTGCCATGACTCATGAAGGAGCATCAACTACCCAATGCAACCACCAGTGAGATGGACACCTGCCTCCCTCAGCCAAGGTCCACCATACCACAAGTGCACGGGAAGCACCCATTCTGTTGACCACCATGAGGCGCCAAGGTTAGTGACCAACAATGTGCTGTACACTACACTGGCACCTTCCTGGCTGACTTAGCAATGACCACCAACTAACAATATTTTGCTCATTTTTCACTGCAAAGTCTACAGATTAGGTCCCAACCCATCATCTTCTCCAGATGTTCTAGAACTCCCCTGTCTATACCCTGCCTTCACCATCCCATCTGAAATCCCAGACTGCCAGTCTAGGTGCATTGCATATACTATTATTTATGAAATAAAAGTGTGGCAAGTAAACACCTAGCAAACAACAGCAGCACCAAATTGTGGCTATGTAGCCTATCCCTGCAAATCCTGTATCCAGCTGTCAGTCTCAATCAGCTGCAATAAATATATACCTCCATCACTCAGCTTGCCAACATTTAACCCACCAAACAGCAGTCTGCCTTTTCCAACATCCAACCTTCTACGAAAGGGGCACTACAATATCAGCACTGCTTGTATATGGTGGGGAAGTAGAACCCACAGCCTTCTGCACCAAAGGCAAGGTATGCTACCTGTTGTACTACTAACACTGCCTTACTAACATTCAAATGAACAACCATCATTCCGCCTCCTTCCATACCCAACCAGAGCAACTCCAGGTCTATCCATTCAGACCTGAACTGCATCTGAGTTCAGACTCTCCTCAGCAAAATCTGGCCAGGGGCAAGGAATGGAAAGGGGATCCTGAAAATGAGCATTCCTGCTGCACCACCATCAACACCACACTGCACAACCCACAGCACCAGCAAGTAAGCCCTGTATCCACCAAAAGTTTTTTTTTTTTTAAATACACAGAACAAATGCAGGGAATGTGGCTGAGAATGCACCTGAGTAAACATTTAACCATTACACTGTTTCCTCACAGCCAACCAGAAATGCCCCCAGCCCAATGCTCCCCTTCATCTGAGGTCACACTATGCACATGTGCAACCAAAGGCCATCACTCGCAGGCATTTCACAGCCCCAGAAACCTGCTTCTTCAGACTGAAAAATATCCCTGCCAAAAACGACCATTTTACTGCACCACAACCACCAATGTGACTGACAGTTTTCCCTATCAATGGCACACCAACTCAAAATGGCCATTCTGTCAGCAATGAAATAAAACCTAGCAAAGAGATGCTACATGTGGCACAACTTCAAAGCACTGAACACCAAGCAAAATCAAGCCAAGACCATTATCAAAACAAAGCCTCAGAAAAGCAGCGATACCTTTATAGATTTCTTAATTAAAACAAATAACTAAAACTCTACAACCAACGTGCACCCTACTCAACACAAAATATAACCAGTCAAGCACACACCAAACCTACCCAGTCAGTGAGCATACAGTGGAGAGAAGAAAAAAAATCACTCTACCAGTACCACCCTGCCCCACTATTACCCAAGGCCTAACTGTTCTCCAAAATATCTACAGGTTGTCTCGGATGTAACCTTATCTTAGCAAGTTCACACCAAAATCTGATCCATTACCCAGTTACACTCACACAAAATCAGTTAAGCCCCTCCTTGAACTTACCTCATTTCCTCCCAACCCTCCTAGTTTCCAAATGTAACCCTTTCATCACCATCACCTTAACTTTCTTCCACTACCATCTTAACTCCCATTACTATTCTTACTTGGCCCTTCCCCAAAGATGTCCCTGGACAAATTGGTTTGTTCCCAAACCTCATGAAGCCAAGTAATATGTGTAGAAGGTTAGAAGACCCTTCTTCAGCTTTTTCAAAAGTCTTTTGCCCTTTCCAAGATGTAGGTGGGCACTGCATCTTCAGACTGCTAGCTACATATCCAATCAAATCTCTACCAGGCATTCAAAAATGTTATGCAGTGCATGAAATGCTCAGCATCAATTCTATTTTATTATCACGACAATATACAACTGAATCTATCACAGCCAGCTTTATAACAATACTGTTCCCTCCAGTACTCTACATTAAGTCAAAATTATCAATATACCTATGTTCCAGACTGGATACATGCACTATCATCTATTGTGCAATACTGGTTTATTCAAAAATATAAATAATGATTGGTGTGTTTCAGGACTAATGTAGCTCAGAAGGCATGCCCTCTTCTCAGATGTGGAGCATGAACTAATACTTCAAAGACTATGGCAGTATCATCACATCCTCCTATTCAGGGGGAGGCATAACATGGAACAGCGGGCTGCATTGTGGGCAGACCTTGTCAAGGATGTGAATGAGACTGGCCACCAGGACAGAACATATGAGTAGGTTCGACACCATGCTACAGACTTGGTGAATGCTGCATGATGAAGGGCAGCTGATGTAGCCAGGAATCATGCTGTCACAGGTGGAAGGCCTGCAACAGAGCAACCACTCTCGACATATCTCTCAACTGTACAGATTTTCGCAGAATGTCCAAACTGGTGCTTCATATTTTTGGCCAATTTTTCATAAAATTGTGTTTTTTTGGCAAATTAGTGGCAAATCATTAAAGATTGAAGTTAAAAAAATAATGACAAACATTTCAGACTTCATGCCATTCAGAAAATCTATGCTAATGTAAAACCTGTTATTCTATCAACTTTCTAAGTTTGTAAGAGCAATATTTAAAAATTGTCCCTATTTTTGGGTCTTTGTCCCGCTTTTATTTATGGCTTTGTCCAGATTTCTTGCTCTAAGAGTTTGAGAGGTATGCTGACATCTACTGAGGAATTCCTGGTGAACTTAGGAAAACACAACAGCTCCTAGGCATCCATCACACGATATAACATGGAGGTGGGTGCCACAGTGTCCACAGCAGAGGAGCGTCCAGGTAAGCTTACTGTGTCCACCATTGTAATACTGTAGCAGTCATTCTATTAGGCTATACATACCTTTATGTGGGTGTCAGACCTATGTCCTGTGGGGGGGGGGGTTAGCTCAGTTGTACACTCATACTCATAATGTCACCAACACATCAAGTAACACAGTAGCTACTGTACATGTGAGATATATGCAGGTATTACCTTGTGCTGCAACATGCGGTGGTACTGAAATGATCTCACTCTCACCTTTTTACAGGTCCATCAGGAGTTGTCCAAGGCTGTGGTCCTGCTTCTGGTAAGCATAATACTGTTTTGTTGTGGAACATACATATGCTATTATGGGTAAGGGCCAGGATGATTCCCTATGTACAGGTAATGTGTGTAACCAGAGTAGAATATTTGTATGTTCAAGTCTGGAACAGTTACCTAAGTTTCCTAGAGTGGGTAATCAGAGGAGTGTAGCTGAATGAGCAGAAACACTTTTGCAGTTATAGTTCAGAGCAAGTAAGCCTCCTGGTGTACATGAGGCAATTAATCTGACATGCCTTGTACATACCGAAAGGTCGATAGTACATATCTTAGGCATTGAAACTTCTATTTGTATATATTTGTTAAGATAGGTATACTGGGTTTTATGCGCTGTGTTATCAGGTATAGTGTCATATTGCATACTCAAAAGGTACATTGTACTGGCCAAGTGTCACGTGATGTACCTGACGTGCTTGTTATAAAGGCCTTGAGTCGAATATGTATTTTATTGTGAGGAAATCTGTTGTGCATGAAAGCAGAGATGAGAAGATGTGAGAGTGGTAATGCAGTTGGGATCTTCATTATTATGACTCTCTGTGGATGTTCCATACATAATAGTGCAGGTAGTAATGTACTGCTTTTGTTTTGGTTTCCACAGGTGAGTGGGGGGAGGGGGGGTTGAGGTCTCTCCCCCACACAACCTGATGTCAGTGTCTCTTCGGACTCTGATGATGATGGTGGCCACAGTGAGGCACAGGTGGGGTTGTTGAGGGCTGAATCTACCCCAGAGGTTGACATCCCTCTTCTGTCCCCATTCTCACCACACACAGTCAGTATGCCCACATATACCAGTCCCCACAGGCTTCAAATATAGGACAGTCAAAGGGTGGAGACCTTGAACAGGCCAGTGTGGCAACTTTGGCTTCAGTGAGTGTAGACACTTGTCATAGCCAGAGAGCTGGTGAGATCCCACACAGGCAGATAGACAAGGGTGCTCATAGGAGGACTGCTGTCTGTCAACAATCTGTTGCAGGTGTCATATCACAGGTCACTCAGCACATGTTTTGGGCCATCATGGAGGCACAGGCATGTTCTGAATGGAACACCAGACGTATGCTTAGGGTTATGGATGCAGCACAGTCTGACATCTGTGACTGCCTCTACCGCATTGGAGACACCCTGGATTGGGTTCACTGATGCAGCAGACAGACAATGGGCTGACACAGAGTCTGTCTTGGACCACACATTGTCTGTGCTGGAACTTGTGGTTGGAGTTAGGTATAGGTCCCATGGATGTAGGTCAGCACACGGCCATGCACAGTTACGCTCCCATAGTGGCAGTACATCCAGCACTACAGAGGGGAGTGTGCTATCTACACAACAACATGGCAGGCCATGGGCAAGTGGTCCTGGGTGGTCCCATGGGGGACACAGTCCCAGCAGACAGCAGTCACTGCCAGGTACTAGCACCATATCTGATCTTGGGCATGGTGATGCCAGTGTAATTCCTGGCAGAACCAGTTCCCGTGTTCAGGGCTGGAGACAGTCAAGTGTCAACTCTACCATGTACGGTCCACAGCTGTCCAACAGAAACATGTGTAGGGCTAGCACTGAAGTTGACTGTGTACATGCACACACTCACACACTACTGTCACATGCAGGTCACCTACAGACACACACAGCACACCTCCATGCTCCATATAACCCACTCCCCTTCCTGACTCACACAAATGCTGTCAACTCTTTGGGCCAGAATAAGCCTCCACCACCCACACACATCACCCTGTGCAAGTGATGACATCTGTGCCACATCCCTGGCAACCTTCCTATTCATGCAGGGGAATGAAGCTATGTGTATGATGCACAGGGTGACTATATTACTTGACATGTACTTGTGTAATGCCATATTGTTTTGCCATGCAACTTTTAGTGGTCACCAACATACACTGTATGCTGGCATGCAACATACTTTTGTGGACTTTATGTTGTATGATGTTGTACTGGTGGTATTGTTACACCATGACAGGTATTTCACTCACCTGTGTATGTTTATGTTCCAGGAGTCTGAGGAGATAATGTATGGACACACAGTGGCAGTGAAGCAGCACAGTATGGCATGGCAGCACAGCAGAAATATGACTTCAGCAAGGTACAGCAGTATACATGCATGGCTCCATAGGTTCACATTTGTATGTCAGTCTACCAAGGACAATGGCAGCAGTCAATGTACTCATGTATTCATAATTTGTAATAAGGTCTGCTACAGGGCTACGTGTGACCTTGCTGGAGTGCATATGCTACCAATCTGTAGGGAGCATAGTAGATGGATGACTCACTGTAAGGCATTCACCTACTATGTGAAGTTAGTACTACATGCTTGTGGGAGAAATTTGTCTAGCAGACCTAAACACACCCTTGAAACAGACCCTGCCTAATGGTACACAGTGCACCTCAGTGCACCTCAGCACATGCTATCTGTTTGATTGGCCTGGCAGCCATCATCTCAACACACTGCATCTGCCTGAGTCCCTCTTAGACTGTGGCAATATGTGCTGGTCCTGTACCAAGGGGTATACAGATGTCTCTGATTGTGAGGGATGTATGGCCATTATGCTAGTTAAGTTCACATGTCCTATAGCTCCATAACATGATGTATACAGCTGTAACAGCCTCACACACAAACATGGCCATATTCAGGCTAGCACCACTTCCACTCACTGTATACAGAACACACCAAGGCACACAAATACTGCAAGTTGGCTGTATGTAGACTAGAACACTTACCTATGTGCTGGTACACACTGCAGATCATAGTATCCTATGCACGTAACACAACTCATGTCTGCTAGTAATATCATTTTAGAACATATAATGCTTGTTGATATCAGCAAGCCTTGTTGTTGTCAGTCATTTGAGGGGCCACATCACCCTCTACAAATAAAATGATGAAAAACTCTAACTATGTCTACTTTACAAAGGTTATCATATGTATGCTATATGGATATACACATGCACCATGTTGGGCAGAGTGAGATTAGAACTCCTTCCTATCTAGTCTTATACACTATAGATCACACTACTTATTGCATGCACCATGGCGTAAGTCTTATTACTACACTGTCAGCTAGTAGTCTTAAGTTGGCTGACAGCATCAGGCCTTGTAAAACAGAGCAATGTGGAAGCCAGCAGCAAATAATGGGACCAAAAAGTGCATAACCATTGCAAGTGGATAGATCATGAGGGCATGGCAGTTATTTTGCAGAGGTATACACACACACATGCACCAAGTAGCCCGAAGTGAGATTAGAAACTCCTACCTATCTAGTATTATATACTATAGATCACAGTATCTATCACATGCACCACAGCATAAGTTTTGCTACTATAATGTTAGCTGGTAGTCTTAAGGTAGCTGACATCATCAAACCATGTAGAACAGGGCAGTGTGGAAGCCAGCAGCATGTTACAGGCCCAAAAAGTGCATAACCATTGCAGCCGGATAGCCCATGAGGGCATGTCTGTTGTTTTGCAGGGGTATACACACACACACACACACACACACACACACACACACACACACACACACACACACACACACACACACACACACACACACACACGCACACACACACACACACACACACACACACACACACACACACACACACACACACACACACATACACATGCACACAAACACCAGGTAGGCTGTAGTGAGATTAGAACCCCTACCTATCTAGGTTTATACAATATAGATCACAGTACTTATTTCATGCACTATAGGTTAAGTCTGCTGTATATGTGATTGCAGCACAGTGCTTGTGCATTACACAAGCTAGACTTGTATTCAACAGCATCTGTGGCCTGCAGAGTGATATTGGTCCATACTGTTAGCTGCATCTCTTATCCTAGTAGTGAGATAACTCACGTTATCCTAGCTATGTGTGTACAGTTACCAGTATGGCCATATGTGGCTGTTTGCAGTCAGATAGGTGACACTGTGGGCATGTACAATGTGCCCTGTCCATACATGCATTGACACCATTATACATTACACCACCTGCTCACCTGTGTCTGTCTACATGGTGACATCTAGCAGGTTTAGGGATCTGTAAGTAAGTGGATTATATACTGTTGCACCTTTAGTTTGGATCCTCTGAGCAACACTATGGCTGGTGATAGTGCACTTTACTCACCATTATTAGGGTATGTTGGACAATGCAGACATATACACATATACTTCTGTATATAACAGGGATGTATATATAAATGTAGCTCTGTGTGTGTATGATTTGTATATGTGTTCGGTGGATATATGATGAAGTCTATAGCTGTATATATCTATCTGACACTACATATCGATAGCTATACTATGCATGTGAGAGAGAGATATACTGACAGACATATATGTGTACGTATATGTCTGTATGTATAGATATTTATACATAATAGATCATTTCAATGAAGGGCGAACAGAATTGTGCTCATTTTTGCTAAGTGTTCGGGCATGCCCAGTGGGACTGTCAGTACTTATAATGTAACTCCAGGTGCACCTACCTGTATTCCAGTTCAGGATTTTGTATGTTACAGACATTAACATCTGCCCCTGTTTCTGCAGTACTGCACTTCCCTTAAAATCTCCACAGCATTGCCTAGCTGTGTGCTGTACTAAATATGTGACTGTGGTTGATAATATTACACCACCAGCAGACTGACAGTCTGCATACCTCAAAACTGTCCTGTTTTTCACAGAATGTCCAGAGGTTTGCCTCATATGTTTGGTCTGTTCCTCACATATTTGTGGTCTTCTGGTACTTTATTGAATGTTGACATCAATACAGTCTACTTTATATCCATTGGAATATACATACTACTGTAACACCTTTACTTCCAGGAAGGTTTATGTGACCAATATTTATTCATGGGCATCTTGCACAGATTCTCAAACTTATTTTCAAATTCACTTTTTTGCTTGACTTACTCTGATTTGTGTTACTAGACCAACTCAGTAGCTGTAAATGCACAACAAAATAAACTAGGCAAACTGCATGTTCTAAGATTTCCAATTTTTAGTCCAAGTACTGACAGACCATATCCTACATTCATCCTGAAGCATCAACACTATCATTGTAATCCAGGTGCTGTTAACTGGCCACTCTTGCTTCTCCACTCTCTGCAGTGGAAAAATATGTGTTTTATCTTGAATGTTGAAAATGGACTGTACTTGTTTAAAAATATTTTCTTATAATGCAGCAAAGAACATAATAACTCTGATTTTCTGTTCCTGAATTTGGGTTAATGATATTTGTTGCTCTATCCACTGAGGCACAAATGCCCTTGTGCATGACATTTTCTCACTTCTGTTGTGTCTGTATCTACACCCTTGACTTGTTACACCCACCCCCCTTTAAATGTACAGCAACACAGTACAGTAATGCATCTATATAAGGTGTGAGTAGAACCCCCAGCCTTCTGCAGTAGAAGCAAGTATTTAACCTGTTATGCTATTAACGATGCACACAGACTTAGCATAAGCAACACTAAACTCCTCTTCCCCTGAAGCTCTCAGCTCCTTGTAAAATCCACTCAACACTCAACTATAGCTCTCAACCTTGCAGCACAAGAAATCTGGAAAAAAACAAAATTTATTGGGGGGGGGACAAAAGCCCAAAAACAAGGGACACATTTTAAACATTGCTTGTATAATTTTGGAATGTTGTTAGAATAAAATGTGTTACCACCACGCATTTCATTGCCACGTCTTGAACCCAGGACCCTGTACACTACAGTCAGAGCAACATACCACTATGCCAAATCAGCAGTTTCCTGAAGGACAGGAAGACTGAATCTTAAATGGCTATCATTTAGTGAATTCAGTTCTCACTTCTCACCATAGCTCTCAACGTCTTAGCAAAAATAAAAACCTGGACAAAGCCAATAATGGGGGAATACAGCCCCAAAAATAGGAACAAATTTCAAATACTGATCTTATAAACTTATAAAATTCCTAGAATAAAAGGTTTTGTGTTACCATTTATTTTCTGACGCATATGAAGTCTGAAATTCAAATGCCTGCCATTATTTAGTGAATTTAATCTTTCACTGATTTGCCACAAAAATCCAGAAAACCACTGATTTTTATGAGGAACAGAACAAAAATATGAGGCATAAATCTGGAAAGTTTTCACAAATGGTGGTGGGTAGGGATGTTATGATCTTGTTACCTGTACCCAAGGTACAGGATTTGAACCTGAGTGCCTCTAGCCACCAGACATATTCACCTGGGGCATTTTACACACACACACACACACACACACACACACACACACACACACACACACACACACACACACACACACACACACACTTCTCATCGTAAAAACTAAATCTAAAGACACACACTTATCATCATCATAACATCATAAAAACTAAATCCGAAGTCAGTGCAGCGTAATAAATACCTCTGCAGTCCTGTTAACAGCATCACAGCTTGTTTCTGTTTACGGAACCACCATTCCTGCTTGCAGCTGTCCATTAACAGCTAAGAAACTACCATTATTCCATTCCCTTGCAGCTTGGCTGGAGCAGCCAGAGATGCAAGCACGTGAGCCCAATTCCAACAGGCTGGCAGGCCATTTCACGGAGCTGACGTCATCGCGCACGTGATGACATCAGCTCGAAAAGCCGAAAAAAACTAAAATAAAAAAGCCAGGAAATTTGGAAAATAAGGGGTGCCACTTGGAAATCATGGCACCCCATTATTTGGACCCCAAAACTCATTAAAAACTGAGTAATTCAGTATGGTTGGGAGGTATGAGTAGTCCAAATATCATATGTGCCCACTGTTTAACATGTCCCTTGCCTGATGTCATGAATATTCCAACCATGAGGCCTAGTGAAAATTAAGAAACACATGCTATTGGACTGGGTATCACTTGTCCTATGTAGATGTTAACTACATTTCCTTGCATAACATCAGCAGATCCATATATACGATACCTTATTATAGTAATCCTTACAATTAGTGTGTAGGTTAGAGACTTACAGTGAGAATGCAGCAGTTGACAAAACTGTAGTTCAGGGCTGACTCTGTGAGATCCAAGCAGTACACAGCCAATACATGGATAGGTACAGGTTATGTGGGTTGCCTGGCATTAGCTATTTTAATATTTGTATGCAAGTAGGAGTAAGTTGCCACTCCCTGGGGCCCTATCTTGTCAATATCTGTGCCATACGTTGTCCCTAACCCAATGGCAGGACATACTGGGCAGGCCTACGTCTGCCTACAGGGACATCATCTGGGTTCCTCCTCCAAGTTCTCCTGTGAGTGTGGCTGTGGTGACCTAGGCACTGGTGGGGGGCTGTGTATCCCTTCCCTATACTGATCCCGCTGTAGCTGCTTCCACAGGATCATATTGTACAGAATAACACATACTGTGAACATGTGTGCACACATGGCTGGAGAGTACTGCATGGCTCCATCAGATATATCAAAGCACCGGAACCGTGACTACAATAACCAAAAGACATGCTCTGTGATGTTCTTAGTTTGTGGATGCGCCTCATTATGGCATTCTTCTGTGGGTGGGTGTGCAATTCTGATGGGTGTCATCATCCATGGTTCCAGTGCATAGCCAGCATCCCCTACTAAATGGCTGTGTGGGATGTCTGGTACAGCTGTGATGCATCCCAGATACAGGAGTTGTGATAGGTGCCAGGGATGCCAGCACACACATTCATGATAATGTCCTGGGCATTGCACATGACCTGGCAGTTGATGGAGTGTTACCCCTTGTGGTTGACATAGATTCTACCCTCCTCACCACATGGTGCCTTGATATGTACGTGATTGCAATCTATGGCACCCAGTACCTCAGCGTAGTGTGGTACACAGATGAAGTGTTGCATATTGCTGGCCCTCACCTCAGGGGTGAGGGGAAAATATATGTGCTCACTGGCATGTGGTAGCATGGCATCCAGGAACTGGTGGAGTACCCTGGATGCTGATGGCTGTGAGACTTCCATCATGTTCTCAGTTGGTCTTTGTAAGGTACCTGTGGCTATTGTCTTAAAGGCTACACGTACCTTTTTTTCCACTGGGATGCATTCCCCTCTGTTGGCTCTGGGCCTGAGTTGAGGGGCTCCGTGAGTTCTTGTACTATGCCCCTGTCCACCCTGTAGCACTCTATAATCTCCAGCTCATGTAGCTCCTGGAAGATTACCCTGAGCCTGAACACTCTTCTCCTTCTCTGCCTAGGCCTATTGTCAGCAGCAGCAGCATTGACTTCAGCATCTAACACATACAAATGTAGCAGACCTCCAGCAGCCCCTAGCATTCCTTCAGTTAAAATTCATTAGTCTGCCCCTCCAATGGTGCAGAGTATGGGGAAAAAATCAGATTGTAGGGTGTATGCGTACTTTATAGTGGTCTACTGTAGGTGCCGCCTGAGTGATTGGCTACCTATGATGCAGTGCACCTGCCTAATATATCATGGACATCATTTAATGGCCCTAGTTAAGCAAGGATCAACACTAATTAATACATCACTGACCTTTTAGATACTCTAAGCACTGTGGCGCACCATGCAAATGTGTGCCCCATAGGTAAACACTGCTTAGCAGTCAGTGCACACACACCCAAACTTCTATGCTCAGCACAGTGGCGCGCCATGCAAACACATGGAAACACATGCCCGGTAGGTAAACATAGCTTAGATGTCAGTGCACACACACACACACACACACACACACACACACCCTCAGGGTTCCATGCTCAGCATGGCAGCATGCCGCTCAAACAGGTGGAGCAAAGTTCCAATCAGCTTAGAAGTTATTGAACACACCCTCACCTGATGTCAGCTACATCCTGTGTGGACACTAACATGGTTCTCTGCTTACATGGAGGGGATATGCGAACACGGTTACCCTATTTTGCTATTCAGTAACTCCATCTCATTTGCATAGGGATCCATGCTCACAACCTGGATACTGCACTCTTCCAAGCCCTCCACATTAGCAACAGCACCAGCACCACCACACCATTGTAGATGCTGCATGCAGGGCCCTGTAATACATTTCTGTCTCATGATATTAATATTTGACTTTTCCAGGTTTATTTTTTTTTTTATAAGGCATGTCTGTGCACTGCAATGTGCTGCACAAACATGCTAAGATTATTAAAAAATATTTTAATATATTTACTGTAACTTTTGGAACACACAGAGGATAGTTTTGCTCATATCTGTGTGTGCTATGCCATTTTTGTCTATCTACCTACTTTTGTCTGTCTACAGCCCTGTACATGGAATTTTTCTGTGTACACTACAGACACTGACATGGGGTCTGCAGAGCTGCTTATCTGCTTGCTGGATCCCTCTACCTGCCTCATTTGCATGAGATTCAACTGCTTCTGAGGTGATTTGCATGCCACGGATGTTTACGTGTTGGCACGCTCATGCGCTTAATGAATCTAAAAATGTTTATGCCCATGTTAGCAGCGCAGTGAGATGCCTACATGTAAAAATACATGTAGGCTTTATTAAATTACCCTTAAGAGACAAATTAAAGGAAAGAAAAATACTTCTACAAGAAAAACTGTCAGAAGCTTCAAATAAAAAAAAATTATGTTCATTAATAACAACAGATTTATGAAAAACATTATACAAGAAAACCTTGGGCTGTTTGGAAAAAGAAACAATTGAGGGAGTACAAAAATATAAGGAACAAAATCTAGAGACTTCTGAAAGGTATAAAAAGAAATATGGACACGGGAAGGAAAGAGAGATCTGATATTGTGCAATATTTATGCAAAGGAGAAAGCCAAATTAATCAATACAAAAAAGGCAACCACAAAGATATTCAAAGAGAAATACAGGCAAAGGCATCCAGATATGGACAGCACAGTGGTGCAGCAGTAACATTGTCACCTCACAGCAAGAGGTTCGCTGGTTCAAATCTCCGCTGCGGTGCCTTCTATGTGGAGTCTGCATGTCCTCCCTGCATTCGTGTTGGTTTCCTCCAGGTTCTCTGGTTTCCTCCCACATTACAAAGACATGCGTCTGGAGCATCTCTCCCCTGGCCTCTGCTGAAACTTGGCTTTGTTCCAAGTTGGACTTTCCCGGTTAACAAATGTTAAATAAATAAAAATATGGAAAATTTCGCAATACTAAAAATAAGATTAACAAAGAACAGAAGATTAGCAAAGTAGAAGTTAAAAAATAGAAGTTGAAGTTATGGAATACCTGCAAAGGGAAGGATTTTGTGTAAACAAGTCTAACACAAGCTATATCACAGTATTATGGAACAACAAGTCCCCCAAGTAAGGAGGAACAGGAGACATCTGAAGAAAATGCATGGACATGGGAAAGAAAAAGAGATTTAATATGGTGCAATATTTATGCAAAAGAGAAAGCAAAACTAATCAATACAAAAAGAGCAGCACCAAACATATTTGAAGAGAAATACAGGCAAAGGCATCCAGACATGGAAAATTTTACAATTCAAAAAATAAGAAAACAAAGAGGAAAAGTATAAAAGAGGATTAGTAATGGAGAAGTTAAAGAAATAGAAACTGAGGTTATGAATTACCTGCCAAGTGAAGGATTTAGTGTAGAAAATCTAATTGTGAGAACATCACAGCAGGATACAGCAATGGATCCCCAGATTAAGGAGAAACCTAGTGGAGTGGGAAACATCTGATCAGTTGCCATATGAAGATACTTTGGGGCCTTCCATGGGAAACCAGTACAAATGCTCAGTTGGAGTTGCACAGCAAAGGAAGGAACAGGAAACTGTGGCAACTCTTACGTAGTCAATATTGTGGAGTGACAGGCCAATGGGCTTCCATATGAAAGAGCAACATATGACTCAGGATGAAATTAAAGAGAATGTGGCACATGGAGATGCTCTGGAACTTTCTATAGAATGACCACAGATAATTGAGAACAAAGAATGTACCCTCAGTTTAGAAGAAAATGATCTAAGAGAAAAGTTGCTTGATTTAATAGAAATGGACAGACATGTTAAGATCAATAAAATTAGCAGACTGCAAAAAGTCAATTATATCCAAAAAGTTAGAAGTTTGATAAAACAACTGAACACAGTAATTAGGACTGTTCACAGAGATTCATGCAATATAACAGAAGTAAACTGGATATATTACTCTGCAGCTAAATTAATAACAGATAAAATCTTACTGCAAAAATATAGGGTAGTAATGGAAAGGAAGGGGAGAAATCGAATGTCATCATGGAAGTATCGAACAGAGAAAACTATAAAGAATTAAGACAAGAAGCTTCACTGTTAATAGATTATAGAAGAGGAAACAGATCAATAAAAATACTCAGAATGATAGACATGATAAAAGCAATGTGCAGTATAAGAACAGATCAGGATCTATCATGCACTATCGCAATAATAAACTAAAAATATCAGCATAGGCAGAAAAACGTAGATGATATGACAATAAATATAAAGGAAAAGTGCAAAATAAGCAGTTTATTGATGACCCAAAAAGGTTTTATAGAGAACTGGGAAACAAGGCAAAGGGAATTGAAACACTACCAAAAAAGAAGAAATAGATACATTTTGGAGAAATATCTATGAAAATCCTGTGGAACGTGACAAAGATGTTAAATGGATAGAAGAAGTAAAAGAAAGAATAAGAAGTTCAAATGTGCAGGATATGAAATGGGATGGATTAATGGCCAGAGAGACTGAAACAAAGTTAACTGGAAAATGTCCAGCCCAGATGCAGTACCTAACTTCTGGGTAAAAGTATTAACATATTTACATAAAGATTTAGCCATGAGTAAGAACTATTTATATGCACACCCCAAAAAAGACATCAGCCTGGTTAACAACAGGTAAAACAATACTTCTCCTTAAGAGCGAACTTGCAAGCTATCCTAAAAACTATAGACCGATAACTTGCCTTCCGACAAAGTATAAACTATACACTGGAATTAATGCCAACAGAGTTTATAGTCATTTAGAAGAAAACTCAATCATGGCAATAGAACAAAAGGGTAACAGAAGAAAGTAATATGGAACAAAGGATCATTTGTTGTTAAAGTCTTAATAGAGAACTGTAAGAAGGGGAATAATCTAGCATGGCATGGACGGACTACAAAAAAGCATTTGACAATATCCCACATTCATGGATAAAAGACTTCTTAAAAATGTATAAGACACACCCAACACTGAATGATTACATTACAGCGACCATGAAACAGTGGCAAACCACGTTGCAGTTAAGCCATGATAAAGGACAAATTATTATTCCAGGGATAAAAATTCAAAGGGGGGATATTCCAGAGTGACTCGCTGTCACTGCTGCCTTTTTGTCTTGCCCTTAATCCATTAAGCTGTCTACTTAACAGGTTAGGTCATGACTACAATTTGGCTCCCAGAAAACAAGACTTCTCATCTTTTTTTTTTTTTTTTTTATGATTTAAAATTGTATAGTTCATCAGATGAGGAAATGAAAGCACACCTGCAAGAGGTCAAAACTTTTTCAGATGATACAAGAATGTCATTTGGTCTTAATAAATGTGAAAAAGCAACGTTTAAAGCAGGAAAGCTGCAATACCAAGAAAGTATCAGTTTGGGATAGGAATGTGATATAAAAGAACTTGAGCAAGAGAGAGTGCATAAATATTTGGGAATTGATGAAGGATCAACAATAGAACATAAACAAATGTGAATAAACCTTAGTAATATTTTTCAAGGCTAAAATTAATACTGAAAAACAGCACTGACAGCTAGGAATAAAGTCCAAACCAATTATCTCTTCCTGTCCTAACTTACAGTTTTGGAGTGATTGACTGGCCCCAAAAGGTGTTTGATCGGTTGGACAGGAAATCAAGAAGGATGCTTCATGCTCATCAAATAATTTATAAAAATCAGTTTGTACCAAGACTATATATTCCCCATTCTGAAGGAGGTATGGGCCTCCTCAAAATTGATTACATGTATAGATCTGCACTCATGGGACTACAAACATATCTGCTGGCCTCTCAAGACCCAGACATAATGAAAGTTTTGAAACATGAGGAGAATAAGTCTAAGATGACTTCCATGTTTAGTTTAGCAGAAGCATATCTGTGCCAAGCGGGAATGGAGATTAAACCAGAAGTAGATAAAAATCAGACAGAAAATGAATGTGCCAAAAAAACAAACGAAAGAATGTCAGGAGAAGGATCAAATGAGAAGGCAAGAAATACAGAAAATGCAAAAAAAATTTACAAAGTATAGAAAACTCTTGGAACAACCTCATGTTGATCAGGAATGAACACAGGAATAGTAAAGGAGAGGTGAATTTAAACAAAAAGATGAAAGGTTAATATTGGCAGCCTGAGATAGTGGACTACATACATGTTGGTTTACAAAGTCCACTGAACATGTGGAAGAAACAGACAAATTTAGGTTTTGTAAAACAAAATTGGAAACAGTCGCACATCTTGTTCCTGTTTGTGATATACCAGTGGCAGAAGTCCTGTATACAGAATGGCATAATAATGTGGTAAGACTGCTGCATTGGGGATTGTGCAAACATTATAACACTAAAGTAGCTGAAAAACACGAGAAACATGATCTACAAAGCATTATAGAAAATGATGAAGTTTATATCACATGGCATCACCCATTACTAACAGTTGAGAAAATAGATGCAAGAAAACCAGATGATATACTAGTCCACAAAAAAAAGACAAAAGTAGCACCAATCATTGAAATTGCTACACCCAGTGACTACAGTGTCTTACGTTCAGAGAGACACAAAGTCAAAAATAGCAGGATTTGCAGATAGAAGTGAGGAAGAGGGATACCCAGACAGTTCCAATAACAGTAGGAGCAGCAGGTCTTATAAAAATGAATTTACAAGTAATCTCCGTGCTATCCCCGAAGTCTCAAAACAACCCAATAAACAAGTGTAGTGGGTCCAAAAACAAAACAGTGTAAGAAACTTCTCTTTGTGGAAGATTTTCAGTCCATATATCTCTAGTTAATCATTGTATATTAATCAGATCAAACAAATGTAGTAGAAGTAGCTAACTTAAAATCGTCTTAAGTAAAAAATATATAATTGTACAGAATTACTAAGTATTCAAAAGTAATCCAAGCAAGGCAGGCAGTCTGTTTCCAGTCGAAAATCCTTTAAGTACACAGACAAGCGATCCAAGTAAAACAAAAATAGAGTAATAGCTTCCTCACAAGCTTTCTAAATATCTATATATATATATATATATATATATATATATATATATATATATACTTTTTATCAGGCAAGGGATCGCTTGTCTGTGTACTTGCTTGGATTATTTTCGAATACTTAGTAATTCTGTACAATTTTATATATTTTTATGTATTTATTTATTTATTTTACTTAAGGCGAGTTTAAGTTTGCTACTTCTACTACTGTTGTCTGATCTGATTAATATACAGTGATTAACTAGAGATATATGGACTGAAAATCTTCTACACAGAGAAATTTCTTACACGGTTTTGAAAAATAGAATTTTCAATCATACTTAAATATGTTACCGATACATGTAACTCAGTATGAATTGCAGAAGGAGTCATTACTGGGCACATTGCAGGTGCTGCAAAGAGCACGTCTGGCTAATGACAGAGATAGAAACAATACTAATTTAATGAAATTTAATCATACTTTCACTTAGGAATGTGGTCCATTCTTGTCATGGTATTAAAAACCCAAAAGCCGTAGAGAAATTAAAAAGACAGAATTGTACTGCTCTTTGTTCAGAGGTTCATAGTGGATTACTAGGCCAACAGCTCAAGAGCCCTTACAAGTCTATTCAGTTTTACCCAGATTTACCCAATTTTTATACCTTGGGGAAAGATAACAAGGGTCAGCAACTGGGGTTTTGATTTTTTACAGACTGTCTCTGTCCATAATGGACATAGGCATCACCCCAGGAGTGAATTTGTGATCTCCCATGCATCGGTCCAGATTGTGATTGAAGATGGTCAGAAAAGAGCTCTGCTTCACATGAATAGAAAGCCTATTCCAGAGAAGGGTCAACCTCTAGGACACATATCTGTCTCTCCAGCATAATCTCTTTATGTCACAGCTCAGGTTTAGATCTTTTGAGCAGGTAACCCTCATGCAGTTAGTTTTGTGAATATGCAGCATTTCCGTCAGGGCTGAGTGACAGACTGCCTTGTAGGTCAGACACAGATCAGCATTTAATAATCGGTAGGGAACCGAATATAGTGATAGGGCTTTTAATTGGTTCACATATGACATGTTGGTTATACCCTGTATTTTTTTGGTGAGAAACCTATGAGGACACTCCAACTGTTACAGGTGCCTGGCTAGGTATATGTCTAAGGGAGCATTGAACTCAGTTTTTGGTCTGATAAGGGCTGAGTGCAGTGGCAGTATGACATTGTTAGATACAGATGCCATGCCCTTACTTATAAGCTAAGCCAAATAGAAGGATTTCCTCATCAGTGTGGACACAGGGAAGTCAAAAGTCAGATTACTATCTATCTGAGTACCCAGATCTCTCACCACTGGCTCCACTCTAAGGTGGTGCTATCAGTGTTGTAATTTGCAGTTGGATTTGATTTCCCAAAGGGTATTAATATTCACTTCTTCACATTTAGTTTGAGGCTATGGTTCTGACAGCAATCATTAGTCTGCATGAGACCTTTCTGTAGGATATCAATATTGTTTGGGGAGTCAGTGATTGCCTCCAACTTTCCATCATCATCAAATTTGGTCAGCCAAAAGCCATCTACATTTGCCTTGACATCTGAGAATTATATTCAAAATAGAAAGGGCCCCAGCACTGAGCCCTGTGGTACTCCACTAGTGACTGGCTTCTTGCTGGATGTGCTTTCCCCCACTCTAACAACCTGTGTCCTATCTGTGAGCTATTTGACTATCCGTCTGGTGACTTAGAGGTTTATTCCTAATTTTAAGAGTTTATTTATAATACCCTAGTGGGGTATTGTGTCAAATGTCTTGGTCAGGTCAAGGTAGGTGGTATGCACTGTCTTACCCTCATGCATGAATTTGGTGACCTACTCAAAGAAGTGTGAAAATTTGCCTCCATTGGACCTTGGTTATGATAACAAAATTCACTGTTCTGCATGTTCAGACCATTAACAATTACTGCTGTGTGTACTCTCTTATTATCTGTGTATGTGATGGCAGAACACTTGTCAACCCCAGCTGTGGATGTTGCTGAATGCCAGATGCTTTGCTATGTAAAACTAATCTTAATTACTCTTAAACTCAAACCATGCTCTACTTCAACTAATGACCTTCCAAGAAAGCACTTTAAAATAACAGCCAGTAGCATTGCCTGTCCTGTCTCAAACCCTATAAATAGATCAATACAGGAAGCCCACATTTCCTCTCTCTGGAAAAAAAATGCACATCATAGCTCTACACAAAGGATGAAATTCCATAGACATAGCTAACATTAGACCTATCTCCCAAACAACATGGCTTCCAACCCTCTCACAGTTCTAACACTGCACTTCTAACATTTATACTGTCAGTAAAGCTAAAGATTATGGCAAACTAGTCTCCTCCTTATTTCTAGACCTGTCTAAAGCCCTTGAGACAGTTTGTCACAACAATCATCTGCTTTATATGTTTCCCTAGGTCTATCTCAATCCACTCCTCTAAGGTTCAAAAGCTACTTGTACTTGTCCAGTAGGTATCAGTCAGTAAAATGGTAGTCCACCCTCTCTCCACACCTCCCAGTCATCACCGATGTACCATTAGGCTCTGTCCTTGACCCCCTCCTCTTTAACATTCTCACTAGCACCTTCCACACATCCACACAACAGGCCTTCCTAATACAATATGCAAATGACTCCACACTCATATGCACATCTGACAAACTGACATATTTCCAAATATTACTCAGGTAGATTTAACAGTCACTAAAAACATGATTTTGTAAGTCAGAACTCATACTCAACCCCCCACCACCCAAAAAATATTTCTTTTTTTCAAAATCTCTCTGTCAAGAAAAAACAAAATTTAAAAGCCACTCTCTTAATAATACAACCATTGAGGTCAATTGTCATAGCAAATTATTAGGGAAGCTACAATGAAGGGAAGATACTGAGGAAAAAAGGATGACAAATAGACAAAATGATAGAGATATCAGTGACCTAGAGAGCTAAATTGAGAAAATTCAGAAGAGGATACAGGGAGAAAGGGTGGACAGAGAAGAATTGTTGATGACAATGGCCAGAGGAGTGATGGTACCAAGAAAGGAGACAAGGAAGAGGTAAATAGCTACAGACCAATCTCACTCATAAATATCAATATCAAAATATTGAAGATACTAGACAGAAGGTTAGATAAGTGGATCCCACAGATACTTTCAGTGGGACAGAATAGATTAATCAGGGGGGAGGGTGGACAGGAAGTGATGGGTTGTAATGGAATTCAGGAGAAGGGATGAGTAAAAATAAGAAACAAAGTGGTGTGTAGTCTTTTGTGATCTCCAGAAAGCATTCAGCACAGTTAGATAGGGATAACTGTGGGAAAACTAGAAACAAGAAACATGGGGAAAATTTTAAATGGATTTAAGCAGTGTACAGGAGCCAAAACCTGAGATAGTAACAAGTGGGGGCAAACCCAAACTTGTGCAAGCAGAGAGAGGAACCAGCCAGGGTTATCTGCTGTCACCGGGTTTGTTCATGTTAGTCATAGAAGAACTAGTTCAGGGGGGTAAGGAAGGAGTTAGGACAATTGCAAAAGACTGGAAGTAGAAATTCTGCTCTTCACAGATGACTATGTCCTGCTATCAGATGACATAGATGCAGCAACAGAGATAAAACTGAAGATAGGCATCGAGGCTGCAGTGTGACAAGAAGGTAGTTATGGTCAGGATAGGCTGAGGGGAAGGCAAGGGAGGTGGAACGTACACGAGACAAATTTCCCAAAGCGCATAAGAAATCTAGTGGGGAGCACAGTCTCAGAAATGATACAGAGGAGCCTAGAGGAAACAAGAATCTAAATTAGTAGATACATGCTGATGGGAGGGGACAAGACCTTAATCCAGCTTGGAAGGGTGAATGCACCAAAAATGATGGTATTTCTTATAATAACACTCACATTAAGAAACTTGCCAGTAGACCCAAGGGACGAAAGATTAATAGAAAGCATAACAAAATAGAAAATTGTATAGAGAAAAGCAAGAAGAGCAGAGTAGGTAGAGACAAACTAAGACTAAACAGGAAAAAGAGAATGGAAAGGCCTGCACATATCCTCATACACTGCAGCACGCAATATCATCAGAAAAATGAAAGCATGGCAGTCAGAAGGAAGTCACCTATAAGTTAAGAATAAAAGGTACAAAACAGAGCAGACCCTGATAATGTGGAGAAATGTGACATGGGAGAGACAGGAGAGAGAGATGGGGAAGAAGGCTAGGGAGCTCCATAGGGAAGAAGCAGGAAGAAAAGAGGCAAGCACTAGGGGTGAGGGATGAAAGGAACATAATGGAAGGGGAAAGGGGACAAAGAGGATTCCAAGCCTTGTTGGACATGTCCAGAGAATATGGAATTCTGGCAAGTGAGTCATAGACATATAGAAGGCTGAGGAAAAAACAGACCAAATCAAAGGGGGGGGGGATAGGGAGAGAGAGAGGGAGAGAGAGAGAGAGAGAGAGAGAGAGAGCGAGAGAGATAATAGCATAATGGGAAATTCGGATGAGACGAGAACAAGGCATGGTGAGAAAAAATATATGAACATGTAAGAGAAACAAGTCAAGAAGGATGGAGACAAGTGATCAGGATAGCCAAGGAGATGCATTAGGCACCAAACACTGAAGATTATTCACAGATTGTTCCTTGCACCAAAAAGGTTTCCAAGGGATGTAGCATATGTTCTGGGGTTGCAGCTGGGACAGAAAATCTGGCAAAGATCCCTAGACACGTGCATGGAAATATATATAAAAAAAAGCCAGGAAACTCATACAATAGTCTGCATGTGGGGGTTGGCAGTGAAAGAAGAGAGATGAGGGAGTAGGGATAGGAAAATCAGAAAAATGCTCATCATCAAGATAAAAGGATTTAATGGCACAAAGCCAGAAAAAGGGGAGGATAAGGATGCAGAACACACGGAAATCATTCTTGAGTGTTGCAAGACGATTAGGGATGCCACCTTCCCCCCTTGCACAGGACAATCCCTTTTGGGCAGTTGTGTACTGTGACAAATGTCCTGACATTTTAGAATAAAAAAAATATTTCTTTAATAAATGTGTAAATTAATTATTTTGTATCATACACATCTAAACAGTATATAAAACAGAATGAACAACTCAAATGTTACAGGAATAAGCTTTTAT